>NC_087204.1:79838471-79853471 GCF_015104395.2 Macrobrachium nipponense
TATATATATATATATATAAGCGAATACCACGGGAAAATGATAGTCAGAAATCCAAGCGCTTTCGTCTTTATTCAGACATCGTCAAGGAGCTACTAAATAATCTCAATAATTTAGTCCCTTCTATAAAATTTACTGTAGAGGAAGAAAGAAATTGTAATTTGAATTTTCTTGATGTAAATGTCCATAGAAATGATAGAAATTTCACCTTTTCAGTCTTTCGAAAATCAACTAATATTGCCTCTTTTGTTCATTACTACTCCAATCACCGTCAAAATGTTAAATTCTCTGTTTTTTTCTGGGATGTTCCTAAGGGCTTTACGTGTCTGTAGCCCGCAGTTTATTGACGCTGAAATTAAAAACTATTTATATATTGCATTGAAACTTAAATACCCAAGGACTTTTGTAGATGTGGCATGGAAAAGAGCTAGAAAAACATTTTATTCAACTAATGACAAACTTGAATTTAGTAAGCATAACATTCTAAAATTACCTTATGATGAAAGGTTTTTAGATATTCCTAGAATTTTAAAGCTTTTTAACATAAATGTTGTTTTCAGTAATATTAATGTCAAGAGCTTAGTAATCAAAAATTCTCCTAAAGATCTTCCAGGCTGCATATATGAAAATTTCCTTGCAAAAAGTGTGATAAAGTCTATTACGACAGACCGGCAAACCTCTTTCACAGCGTCTCAAGCAACATCAATATTCTGTGAGAACTGGGCAAATATCGAATGCATTATTTGTACATATGAGAAGATTTAGACCATCCTATTAACTGGAGTCAAGCAAGAGCCTTAGTCCCATGTAATGACACAGTTAAAAAGGATAATATCATTGAATCTTGTTTTATCAAATCAAATAATAGAAATGTTCTAAATTTAAGTCTTGGTTTATTTAAACTTGATGCTTTCATAATGAAAAAAGTTGTAGATAAATATAAGCAACAAATTAATATATTCAGTTTTTACATGTTTTAGACTGTAAAGATACTTTGTAATTTCGGTTAGGGTCAGAATCTGTTTAAGTTTGTGACCGTGTGATATCCGATAATCCTGGATTATCCCTTTTAATTTTTACCCTTTTGATAATTAACCATCTGGTATTCCTGATCTTGTTTGTACCTGAGGCCTTCCTCTCCAATTGTACTTTAGTAGCTCCTTGACGATGTCTGAATAAAGACGAAAGCGCTTGGATTTCTGACTATCATTTTCCCGTGGTATTCGCTATTTATGAAGACACGTGCATCTACTGTGATTTTTTAAATATATATATATATATATATATATTATATATATAGTATATATATATATATATATTGTGTGTGTGTGTGTGTATGTATTCATCAAGTCTTGACCGATTTCATTGTTTAAACACACACACACACACAGCAGATATATATATATATATATATATATATATATATATATATATATATATATATATGTATATACATATATATACATACATATTTAAGCAATAAAATAATTAAAGTGATACACATATACCTCAAATACAAAATTAAATTTAAGAAAAAGAATTCTTCCAAAACAGCGTTCAAGTAGGTTATTTTACAGTGAATATACAAAAGTGCTTGGTAAGCATTCCTTTATTAATTCCATATACAGTGGTACCTCGAGATACGAAATTAATCCGTTCAGAGACGGCCTTCGTATTATGAGTTTTTCGTAACTTGGAACACATTTTACATGTAAAATGGCTAATCCGTTCCAAGCCCTACAAAAACACCCCAGTAAATTATATTTCCAGGCCTAAAACACATGTTTTAGGGTTACGACGGAAGAAATATGACTCCAAAAAGGCAAAATACTGTACATACTTGAGTAATATTCAACTGCATGTAATGTTCAACCCCATTTTTACTGCATATATTAGGACTTTAGCATATGTCCCTTAGCAATAAGCCTAGCCTACGTTAGCGGTTGCTACTGTAGCCTAGTCTATGATTCTGACATCTAAACCTAAGAGCTAAAAGCTTAGAATATGCCAATAAAATGTATAAATAATCAGTATGTACTCATTTCAAATAATTATTAATTAATCATTAGCTATAATACACAAACAAACAAAAAACAAACCTTCCGATCGATTGTTTACATTCAGCTCTTACCCGTCTTAGAGTATCGAACGAGCGCCAAGCAATCATTTTTCCTAGCACACAGTAAGCCATAAATTGTCATTAGTATCTCTCTTCAACTAATGAAACCCCCAAACAGTATAATAACCATTCATTTCTATCTTTATTCTATCTTTACCTAATGAAGATACCGAGTTACTGACAGCTATAATGAAACATGCGTATACGTAACGTAATAATAAAACAGAAGAAGAATTCTAAAAAATACGTATTTGTTGGCAGTCTGATTTATTTTATATTTTATGATATCTAATTCACAATTTTTTTTATTAAATGTATTGCATGTACTCATTTCAAATAATTATTAAGTAACCATTAACTATAATAAACAAACAAAAAAAAACTTCCAAACGTCTGTTTACATCCAGCACTTACGAGTATCCAACGATCGCCAAGCAATCACTTTTACACAGTAAGCCATAAATTTTCATTATCTCTCTTCACCTACTGAAACTACCAAACAGTATAATAACCATTCATTTCTATTCTTTATTCTATCTTTACCTAATGTTTTTTTTTTTTTTATTAAATGTATTGCATGAATACTAAGTTTTTCAATTTACAGCAACCTTTTACCAATAGAATACTTAAAGCACAAGGGGTAGATGCTGACCAATAGGAGAGCAGGACCTTATGGGGTGACTAGCATCAGGAACCAATGGGAGAGCGGGAGGATGGTGGCGAGTTTACTCAGTTGGCGGCGCGGGAGTTTTAAAATTGTTCTCGGTGGTCCGGGCGAATCTCAGGACTTTATAGCAACAACCTTTCGTATCTTGAAAACTTTTCGTATGTAGAGCAGTAAAATTTTTCGTATTGGCTTTCGTAACTTGGATTTTTCGTAAGTTGAGCCTTTCGTATCTCGAGGTACTACTGTATATATAGCTACTCTCAGAGGATGGCTTGCACTTGGAACTTCAGAAGTTCCCGAAAATGCAATGCATTACCACCCTAATACTATTCTTCTTGCATTTCAATATATTTTTATCTATTTGTAAATTTATTTCTTTCTTTTTTAATAAGTGGGATCTCTTCTGTCTGTGTTTCACTTTACTTCCTCTAACACCATATTCTTTGGAAGCTTGAATTTCGATGGTCGCTGTGTGCTTGTTCCATATGAACAAGGTTCATCTGAATAATAATGATTTTATATATATAACTAAACACCCTTTTCTCCTTCGATGGGGTGAATAAGTTGTTACTCCCCTGTTTTCAGAAAGTACTTATGAGATGAGACTGCTAGTTCGACGCCCTGCTACATAGATAACATCTGACTTTTCTCGATGCTCACCCATCTAAAGTGATGCAACACGCATACACATATAAATATATTATATATTATACACATTATGTACACTATATATATATATATATATATATATATATATATATATATATATATATATATAAACTCACAATAACGTAATTAGAATATCTTAAGTGATAAAAGTCCTTACTTATGTAAACTGTGTATTAAAAACTTCACAAGACGGGAGCTTTTATCTTAAACAGCAGACCTCATCAGCCGTATACTGATTTTTCTTTTTTAAAGATACAAATCCATAATGTCACGAAGGCCAAAAAAGATGCTAGAACAGTCTCAAAGTGGGCAAACAACATAAATAAACTATCATCATCGTGTTATTCCGAGTTAATCTGCTGTCTGGCCAAAAGACGAGCCGATCGCCGTTGGTGAATTGATTCATCTGTCTGTTCGGTTGTTCCCTTGTCCATACCATCAGCCTCGGCACATACATCGGGTTTTTCCTTCCAACCTGGATGAGATATGTTGACGATATTTTTTTTTTATTCATTATAAAAGTAGTGTTATTCAGTTTAAACGTTTTTTTTTTTTTTCATTTTTCAACGTCTAAAATTTAATGCGATCGTCAACATGGTGTTAACGAGAGGGTTTCGGATTTGTGGTCCACAGTACACAGTTGAGGAAGTGGAACATATAAAAGAGGTTTTTGCGAGACTTGGATACCCAAAATATTTTATTGACCAAGCTATTACAAAGGCTAGAAAAAAACTTTTATAATCCACCGATTGGGAAACATGAATTCAAAAGTAGTCAGTGTATTCCGCTTCCTAATCGTCATAGTTTGGAAAGGGTGCAACATTTATTAAAAGAGAACAGGGAAAATAGGTTGGATTTCTCTTTTAAGTATAACAGCTCATTAAAATCAAAGTTGATTAGGAATCATGAAACAGAAAGGAAAGATGACGTTGGAGTTTACGTGGTACCGTGTCAAGATTGTAATAATTGTTATTATGGGGAATCAGGCAGGGAATTAAGTGTAAGATTAGGAGAACATAAACGATCATGTAGGATGGGATCGAATTAAGTTCATTTGCCAGACACACGTTAGAATGAGGGCATGTCACTGACTGGGAAGGAGCAAAAGTGATAAACAAAGATGATAGCGTAGGTAGACGCAGAGTAGTTGAAGGGGTTCTTATTAATATTTTAAACGTGTTTGAGTTTGACAAATAATTTACCCAAGAGGATGTATTTTTGAATTATTTGATTCTTAAAACTATAAATATTAGAACAGTGTTTGTACCACTCCTACTGCCAGGTTGTGTCTCTTTCTACTCAGTACTCAGGCATTGGAAGGAAGATCCCCCAATGCAGGTGCCGAGGCTGATGGTATGGGTGAGGGAACCATTGATAGATCTATGGAGGGAATAGCCGAACAGACAGATGAAGCAATTCAGCCACGGCGATCGGCTCGTCTTTTAACCAGACAACAAATTAACGACGGAACAACACGATCATGATAGTTTGTTTATGTTGTTTGCTCCCTGTGAGACTCTTCTAGCGTCTTCCTGCCCTTTGTGAAATTATGTATTAGTATCTTTAAAAAAAAAAGTCAGTACGACTGATGAGATCTACTGCTCAAGTAGATGAAAGCTTCCGTCTTGTAAAGTTTTTAATACACAGCTTGCACAAGTGTGGATTTTATTATTAATATATTTTTTTAATTTTATAATGATATAGTATATATATATATATATTATATAGCTATTATATATATATATATTATTATATTATATATATATATATACATATATATATATACTTACATATATTTAATATACAAGGGTCATGTATGCGTTGTGTTTTTCTGTAACTTTTTAACGTAGTACACCTCATTTAGATTTCGTTGTTATTACGAAGCTGATGGAATATTGTAATTTGTATTTTTCCTTGACTTCGATAAATGGAATAAAATTATGACAGAAACTAAGCAACTGCAAAAGGCTTCATTCTTTACTGTTTCTCTGAAGATAAGAAAAAAATATAAACTAAAATAGACAATGAATACGCAACTTCACATTCAGAGTCGATGATAAACCTTACAATGAAATAGATAAAATCTATATCTGTGGGAATTTTCACGAGTCTCGACTTTCTTATCTTTTACTCGATTCAAATTTTTAAAAATTTTGCTTGACGACGTCCTTTTTTACCTCTTTCTGCTTCATCCTTTTACTTCTCAAGTATCTTGGTGTGCGTCAGAGGAGCAAATTACACTAAATCTTATTTTTTTTCTCTCATGTTCTTATAAGCAATAAAGAGAACGTTTGATTTCTTATTTGTATATTTCAGCACTACCATAAATTACCATGCTCTCTCTCTCTCTCTCACACACACACACACACACACACACGTGTATATATGTATGTATGCATATATAAAGATAGGAATCATCATGACAGAGCTTTGCAAATTTCACTGATATAGGTTATCTGGGATGGGTATATCCTCTGAGGACAAACTAATGGGAAATGTGATTTAAAAAACAAACCGAGATATCTAAACGCCTGTTGAGATGTTATCAACTGACAAAAAAGAAAAAAAAATGAAAGCTACCGTCTGTTTAAGCAAGAATATTCCCATACAGATCATGCAGACCTCAAGGTATATACGAGACAACGGTTGGCAGAAGGGTTCTTATCCGTCATGTTTCGTGGAATGCTGCTTGTCCTTCTCTGTGCCCTGGTGGTAAGTAACAATGCCTGCAGAATTAAACACACACATACACACCAGCGTAATAATACGCACATGAATGATATATCGTCTGGTACTTTTGTATTCACTGACACGTGTGCAATGATGGGATGGTTTAAAACAAATGTAAGTTGAAAAGCTATAACTTCGCTAGTTTTGTTCAGGCACAATTTCGTCTTCCAAAGTTCAATGAAACAGCAGCCTCGTGTTTTCAATTCTTTCAGAACTGCCAAAAATATTCCAGTGATTGTTAACTGTATCTTAATGTGATAAAATGATGTTCCTTCATTGTTTTTCAAGGAAAAAACTATTTTTTCCTGATTCTCTCGGTGTATTTGCCACTGAAGTGATACGGAGTAATACCTAATCGTTAATTAACCATTAACTTGTTGTTACGTAACTTTTAAGACATCTCATCACCCCTTTAATGCAGTTAATACTTAGTTGCAGTCTTGTGGTTATATCCTTTTCATTACTTGAATATAATGAACTTTAACTTGCTGTGACGTATGCAGAGGATCCTATCCCTTTAAATATTGAAGATTTTTTACTCATGTAATTTGAGAGAGAGAGAGAGAGAGAGAGAGCTTGTGTCGTATTTGTTTCAACTGGTTTTCTTTCTCAGTACCTGGGATATCAACAAATTCAAGCCAAAAAGAGAGAGAGAGAGAGAGAGAGAGAGAGAGAGAGAGAGAGAGAGAGAGAGAGAGAGAGAGAGAGAAGCTATAGATTTCAGAAGTGTTACTAATTGCTCTTGCATTGCTTTTGCAGAGCGCGACTCACCAGCCTCAGGCACTGACTCCCCAGGTCAAACCAGGTAAGATTTTTCAATTAATACAATCATCCGGCAGCAGCTTAGAAGAAATATAGCTTGATTTGCATGAAAAAACTGAAATGAATAAAACCCGAATATCTGGAAAGTACAAAAATTACTCATTCACTGAGACAAACCAAAACTTATTGTGAACCATTGTCGATCGCACGAGACTTCTTAGATATTTTTAACGAGTGATTTTATCGGGGATGTGGGGGGGGGGGGGGGGGGGGGGGGGAAGCGCGATTGAGGCTATTATATCCAAGCTTACAGATATTCACGGGGGTTTACTTAAAAACAGCGTCTAGCATTAATGGACACCTATCTCAGAGCTGACCATACTCAAGTGTTTTTAACCAAGGCAAGCCTTATTGCAGAGCCGGGCTCGGTGAATAAGAGCTAGGCGTTTATTCGCCGAGCTCGGCTCTGGGAATATTCACCGAGCCGAGCTAAGCCGATAATTAACACACGCTTATTGCCAAGCCGGGCTCTGAGAATAATCACTTCGTTTAACCAATGACCATATAAATAAGAAAAATTTGGAAATTTGATTAAACGAGTTAATTATAACTAGGGGCACTCAAAATTAAGCCGTACAGGCAAAGACCAATTCAGCTTTACTTAATACAGTATTTAATTTAGGTAATACTCTGATCTAACCAGACACGGAAACGAAATTTAAAGACAATTTTTTTTTTATCTTAAGACGAAACTGAATTACGGAAGATATAACAACATAACATAACACACATGGAATGGAATGGAACATGAAATTTAGGTCAAAGGCCAAACGCTGGGACCTATGAGGTTATTCAGAACTGAAAGGGAAATTGAGAGTAGAAAGGTTTTAAAAGAGTAACAGGAGGAAAACCTCGTAGTTGCACTATGAAATCATCGTTAGGAGAGGATGGGAAGATGGGTGAGAGAATATGAACTGAGGCACTGTAAAAGGAATGAGAGGGGTTGCAGCCGGGTGCCGAAGGGACGCTGCGAAGTACAGTAAATAGTGATATATTTAGCAACGTCCCTTGGAATGAATCACGATAAATGACCATTTCCGAAGAGAATTCAATTTACTTGAAGAAACGTAGCCATCAGAATGGTTCTGCCTGGCAACATTATAATATACTAAAACAATTCCAATAAACTCATTTACTCTATCAAATCGGAACTGTAAGTTAAAATGCTGCAAAATAATTAGGACACTGTGTGTAGTTAGTTGACTTTAGTAGATACATAAACACATGTCTATGCATTTATGGACTGAGAATAAAGTATGATAACGGCGGTATTATGTATTTCTAGATTTAGTAGTTAATGATAACAACTGTATTGATGCAATAGACCAAATTTATTAAACGAGTGTAGAAGGCAGCGCAAGAGAGACGAATTGTAATGAAGTGGCATATTTGTCTTCTGTCTTCATTTTGCTAGTTTTCAAAAAAATACCGATAGAAAAATTAATTGATTAATTAATTTTATTATTCATCACTTTTTCCTATAACTTGTCTCCTTGCAGGCTGATTTCACCCTGGAGGCGTCTTGGGTTTATAGTCTGTTGACTGTCCACAGCGTTTTTCAGCTGAGGATTTAAAAGAAAGACAGAATGATATATTCTTTTTTATTGACTCGCTGACCTTTTGGGCTTCACTGCGAATTACAGCCATTATGTGTAGCAGTGTCAGCATTCACTGTCGATCACTATTCAGAGTAATTATCAGACTCATTGTCACTGGAATTAATTCACTAAGAGACCGACTGTACAGACGATTAATAATAATAATAATAATAATAATAATAATAATAATAATAATAATCATATAACCGAATATTTTTCAGGGGGATCTCACTCCAATGTCATCGGAGGGACTGAAGTGACGCCCCATTCCCATCCCTATGTGGTTCACATCGACGCCTGGGGCGTGTGTCAGGGCTTCCTGCTCTCCGACGAATGGGTCGTCACCATTGCTCAGTGCATTGCGCCGTAAGTAATAAATGAGCCGTCAGTATTGCTCACTACATGACATTATCAGCATTGAGTGAGCTGCCAGGATTGCTCATTTCATTGTATGATTACTTTATAAGATGAGCCGAGTTCCAACATTGCTCAGTACATAGAATGATCAGTATCAAATGAGGTTCCAGCATTGCTCAGCACATAGAATGATCAGTATCAAATGGGCTTCCAGCATTGCTCAGCACATAGTATGATCAGCATGAAATAAGCTTCCAGCAAAGCTCAGTGGATAGAATGATCAGTATCAAATGAGCTTCCAACATTGCTCAGCACAGAGTATGATCAGTATTATTAGCTTCTAGCGCTGCTCAGCACATAATATGATCAGTATTAAATGAGCTTCCAGCATTGCTAAGCACATAGTATGATGAGCATCAAATAGGCTTCCAGCATTGCTCGGTACATAGTATGATTAGTATCAAATGGTTCTCCAGCATTGCTCAGCACATAGAATGATCAGCATCAAATGGGCTTCCAGCATTTCTCATCACATAGAATGATCAGCATCAAATGGGCTTCCAGCATTGCTCAGAACATAGAATGATCAGTATCAAATGGGCTTCCAGCATTGCTCAGCACATAACAGGATCAGTAACAAATGAGCTTCCAGCATTGCTCAGCACATAGTATGATCAGCATCAAATGGGCTTCCAGCATTGCTCAGAACATAGAATGATCAGCATCAAATGCTCAGCTCATAGTATGGGGCCATAAAAAATCACGCGGGAAAACCATAAATTTTTGCTGATAATTCGAATACTACAGCTCTGAATGCTTTTAAAAGAGGAAAAGAGGTAAGAAAGTGAGGCATGTACACGGTCTTTTCAGGAGTGGAATAATGAATCATGCGGGATCATTAACAATAATCCCCCTTCGGGAATAGTGCTGTCAGAGCACCTCAAGGCTGTGCACTGTAGGCGTTCACTGTAGCGTTCCCTCGGCCCCTAACTGCAGCCTTTTTAATTCCTTTTACTGTACCTCCATTCATATTCTTTTTCTTCCAACCTACTTTCCATCCTCTCCTAACAGTTGTTTCAGAGTGCAACTAAGAGGTTTTCCTCCTGTTACGCATTTAAAACCTTTTCACTCTCGATTTCCCTTTCTGAGCTGAATAACCTCAGGTCCCAGCGCTTGGACTTTGGTCTAAGTTTTGTATTCAAATTCTAGTAAGCAACGATTACCAGATGACGCTGTGACCTAGTTTCCTCTCTTCTTCCCTCAGCGCCGAGGAAGCCGTCTTGACTTTCGGAGCCCACAACATTTACGAACACGAACCCGAACAGGTAAAGTTCTACTCCAGCGAATTCATTGTCCACGAGGAATTCAGCCCGACAGACTTCCTGAACGACATCGCCCTTATCAAACTGCAGCAGCCAATTCTTTTCACGCGTATGTGTCTACGAATTGTGATACCTCGTTTGCATGAACGTGTGTGGGTTAAAGTCATATGATATCTCGCTTTTATGTGTGTGTACCGTGCTTGTACATACGTTGACAACTTGTATGCAAATATGAATGTATATGTATGTTGGTATCACAAAATATGATTTCCTTGCAACAAATGTGTTTAATTCTAAATCAAGTTTTTATTTATATACATATGTGAACATTTGAAATCTCGAAATTGCCTGCTTACATATGTGCTTACAGAGAAAAAATGTCATATCTTGTTTATATATACCTATGTGTTTAGGAAGTGGTCAATAATTTTCATGCCCGAGTATATCCCATGACCTTTTCCACAAGTAAACTTATTAGTTTCATAATGATTCCCATAAGACCCTTTTCCGTTTTAGTTGAAATGCTAAATTTTGTCTGACTTTTGAGTATTTCCTTCATAATAGTTCATCTTTATCTTTATTTTGTTATACTTTTTTTCAGCTGCTATACAGCCGGCGGAACTCCCGACGTACAGCATTCAAAACGGATCTCGGGCCATTCTGACCGGATGGGGACAGACATCTGAAAGTAAGTTATATATTTTACAGACAGCCGTAAGAGCCGCATCAATAATTCAATTACATCACGCAAGACTTTGCATGCTAATTGAAAAACGAGTTTTCTAGGTTAAGGCAGAACAATATTAAAGTTAATATGCGCTATGTATATATGTATAAATAATTTATTTTGTTTTTGTTTTCTTTACTCATCACGGAGCTCTTTATATTTAATTTTAATCAAAACGATTAAAACTTTGATTTAAACTCACTGAAAACCGACGAAAAAGAAGCATTAATGTACTTTGAAGGAATGATACCTGGAGCAAACATGAATTTCCGGTGATATTGGATATTGTAAGGATTATAAGATTTTGCATCAACTTGAGAGACAAATTAAGATCCTCAACAATTTTTACATGTTTTCCGTTTAAAAAAAGTTGAGGGGACTATATGCTCTGAATCAAATTTGTTGCACTGTTATAATAAACATTTTCTGTCTCTAGATTTCATGACAACATTTGTATTATACTAAACACGCACACACACGCATATATATATATTATATATATATATATATATATATATATATATATATATATATATACACTTAGGTTAATATTGATGCACCTTTGTATTATTTGAAGGTGACCCTTACTATTCTGACGTTCTGAGGGAAGGGAAGGTGACGATTTCCCATGACAAAGAATGTGAAGACTACTACGGACTGACATACCCTCACACTATCTGCGTCATGACTGGTCATGGAAGCGCACCTTTCTGTCAGGTAAGCAGATTTATGTTTTATCACATCCTACATAAGATTCATCTTTTATGTCTCAGTTTTCCCAGAAAGAAGTAGGGTTTCCTCCTACTTGCGTCGTTATGTTTGTATAGAAACGTATTGGCAATTACATAATCCAAGAAATGGGAGGGACTTAGGCCTCCATAAATGCCTAATGAAATATAGGGCGTTGGCTGCATGAAATCACCGATTTTGGTAACAACCAAATCCAGAAATATGAGTATGCACTGGTACACGTTAACTGAAGTAGATATCAGTAACACTAAATTGATACTATTTAAAACGGAATGTGCATGACACCGGCATCGATAAAGATATCTGATGAGTAGATATATATTGCATGCAAACACTTGGCAGCTGAAGTCTGCAGGTATGACAGGGTAACAATAAAAATGACAACAACTGCAATTAGCTGTCTACCTTCAGCTTTATTCATTCCCTCATTTTCAAAGCAGTATATCATTCTCCCATCCATTTACCATATCCCACCGAGCTTGTAAATATAGGCAAAGAAATACCTCAAAATGTAGCGTGTAGGATGCATTCTTTGATGAAAGTTAGGTAAATAGTTAAGGCGTTACTGCATGGATGCATTCAGCAACTATACCTTGCACACAGAGAATACATAATAAACCTCGACTTCAAGAACCAAAGATGAAAGGAGAGGATATTATCTCAATATTCGCTTCGAAACTAGAAGGCTTTGATCTATTGTTGCTTGCGTTGCCTGAGATGATGATAATGATCTTAAAATCTTACCCATATCTTCTTCTCTTATTAAATGTCAAGCCTCTAAACGACTTTCATACTTTGTAGCTGAATGATTTCCAGGCAATAGAAATAATGATAATAATGAAATTCAGCACTGCCTAGGTCGTAGCCCTGCCCCTCATATATACCTCCACCCACATCCCATGTCGACAAGAAAAACTGATAATAATAATAATAATAATAAGAATAATAATAATAAATAAAAGAAAAATAAATAAATAACTTCAGAATCTTACTCCAACCCCTTCCTTAATTCAGGGTGACTTCGGCAGCACTCTGTACTTCCAAGGGATGGTCCACGGCATTGCGTCCTTCTACTCTGCTGCAGGATGTGACAGTGATGGAGGTGATGTCTATAACTCGCATCTACGACTTCGTGGACTGGATTAAGTCGCACACTGGCCTTCCATAGTGAAACCTTCTCGAGATGAGTTCAAGAGACATAATATAAAGATGTAAAAGATTTTTTTTTTTTAGAACTTGAATCGAGATGATTATGTAGATGATAGTCATCATATATATAAATATATATATATATATATATATATATATATATATATATACGTGTATATATCTACACACAAACACACATATATATATATATATATTATATATATATGTATATATATATATGTATATATATATATATATATATATATATATATATATATATATATATATATATATACATACATATATATACTACATATATATAGTAGACTGGAGATAGCGGCGCAAGCAAGCCAAAGTATACATCAGAACAGCGTGACAAGAAAATAGTGGGTTATCCAAGGTGACATTTATTAGCCGACGCGTTTCGTAACAACATCGTTACATCTTCAAGGCTAAAAGAGAAAAACTAACAAATTAAAAATACATGGAATAAAAAATAATGACTATATTCTATTTTAATTTGTTTGTTTTTCTCTTTAGCCTTGAAGATGTAACGATGTTGTTACGGAACGCGTCGGCTAATAAATGTCACCTTGGATAACCCACTATCTTCTTGTCACCCTGTGATTTATTATTATAGATATATATATATATATATATATATAGATAGGGATATATATAAAGAGTGGTCTTTGTGAGTGGAGTATTCTGTACAAGAATAAAATCCAAGTATCTAGATGATTTTTATTTTCGATCCCCATGAAAAGGTGCATGTGTGGATCGCGCGCCAATATGTTAGAAGCTCACGTTAATCGCCCATTTCGAAGCGGAATTACCAATAATACCACCGTTTATGGTAACATTTGGTATCTCCAAGAAGTGAATGTATGCCGCCAATGTTTTGGCGCTAATGCGTACACAGATACATACATATACAGCGCATATATGTACTTTTTTATTATATATATTATATATATGTGTGTGTGTGTGTGTGTGTGTGTGTGCGTGCGTGTGTGTGTGTGTGTGTGTAATGTATCATTTCCTTCAGTATTTAACATTTCAAAGTATTTTCTAAAGAGTTAATTTTAAAAGCACTTGCAGTGTAAGCATGTACACACACACACACACACACACACACACACACACACACACACACATATATATATATATATATATATATATATATATAATATATATATATATATATAGAGAGAGAGAGAGAGAGAGAGAGAGAGAGAGAGAGAGAGAGAGAGAGAGAGAGAGTGCGTGTGTGCAAGGGGGTAAAAAGGGAAATGTAAGTTGTAAATCGTAATGTGAAATACAGAATATATAAAATCAAAATCTCTCTCTCTCTCTCTCTCTCTCTCTCTCTCTCTCTCTCCATATGTCAATAAGCCGCCATGAATCAAATCCGGGAAACGGAGCAGATGACGTAAGAAAAACGCATATTCATCTTGTACACCATCTGCTACATTCTACGTCATCCTCAAAACGGAAAAACATTTGAAAGAAAGTTTTACTCGAAAAGACTTTAAACAAACTTAAATATTTCTTCCTGAATAAAGAAAAAAAATGTCTTCCAAAACCTTATCTTAAGAGGACATGCAAAGAATGCTGATGAACAGGCCAATGGGTATATCAGCGTCATTCTTATCGGCTTGGGTCCCAATGACAGCCGAGAAGTTGGATCCTAATGACAGCCGGGAAGTCAACAGAATGAATGGGTGTTTGAGAGAATAAAGGAAATACGTCTCCAGCGTTTTATTCCGTAAGTCACATACATTTGCGGCGTTTCCTCTCTAGTTCCTTTCGGTTTTGTGATGTGCGGCGTTAGTCATTTCGGAGATGACGTAAGGCAAATAGAACTAAAACCTACTGATAAGATAAAGTTAGTCCACTTGGCATTTAATACGTACACAATGTTGACTCGCACTCTGCCCTTTAACACAGGAACGATCTTGTTCATTAAAGTAAGTTATAATTAACAATAACGTTCTCACTCCTGTACGTACAATTCTTTTCATAAGAAGGTCTGAATTTTTTTCCGTGGAATTTTCATTGTTTTATTTCATTTTTCGATGAATTTCATCGCT
>NC_087204.1:79858471-79868471 GCF_015104395.2 Macrobrachium nipponense
TGCAAGAGATGGTATTGTAAACATTCAAAATAACATCACAGATACAAGCGATGAAAATAATACATCTGAATAAATTTATCATCTTGGAAAAGTCTAAATTGGATCTTGCAAATTTATCCAAAACAGCTCACCACAACGATTTGACAAACTTCATGACGATGTTTGAAACATTTATAATGAGCAATAGCGTCATCTGGGCGCTTTAGGTACTATAGCATGAACTAAAAGCCCCTTACCCATTTGGGTGAGAACTATGAAAAGGGAGGCTGGAGATGAGTGGAGATGTGTAAAAGTGAAAACACGAGACAGACCATGAGTGGCGTGATTTCATCTTATTGCCGCACAGCGTCGGAGGCGACGATGATCATGATGGTGTGTGTAAGAAAAATGACTTTGTAGAAATGGTGTAAGAAAATGACTTTGTAGAAAATGGTTTTAGCCCAGTGAATGTTAGACTATAATTTATGAAATTAATGAAGGCGTGAAAAATATATTGTCTACCGATCTGCCATTTGGAAGGTATAAAAAGAAATGATCATATTGATTTAGATTTACATTAGGATGAGCAGGTTTTGAGAGAAACATGAGTATTTTTTTTTAAACTTTTATATTAGAAAGTAGCAGATTTAAAAATTTCACCTCAATAATACATATCTAGTACCGATGATGCCAGAAACAGACACCGACAAGAATAGTGGAGGGTCTGTTTCAGCTTCCGCTACTTCTGCACGATATATCACTATGTACATTTTGATAAGAAATGGTTCATGCAACGGTGAGATGTTTTACTATGAACAATGGTATATCACTTTCATATGCAAAATTTCAAAGATTTGGTAAAATTGATACCCTTCTTCAATTTCCAAAGAATATCTTGGTTTCACAACAAAAGTAATTTTCAAAACAATATGTATTTCATCTGAGTCACTTGAGAAGTGAGAGTTGAACAGTGATCAAAATCGTAAATTTCCTTAGAGATAATTCTTCCAGAGACAGACTTCCCTTTTGAATGTGTCCGTTACGTCGATCCACTCTGGAAACTACACACAGGATGTACGAGTAGAAAGCTATTGCTATTCGCTGAGAAATCTTCTTAGTCATAAAAACGAGAGATCGATTTTCATATTGAAGGAGTCTGATACTGTCTTCTATTTCTAATGGAAGGTACTTCTGGTGGGAGGAGGAGGACCAATGAGCAGACCCGGGACACTTTATGGAAAGGTAACTTATTGAAAGGGCAACAGGAACTGGATATCGATGTATATACTGTTGCCGTAATGCACTGGTGCAAAACAGAATATTGTGTTGGGACAAGGCTTCGCGAAGTGATCGAAAGGCTATGATGCAGATGGAGAGATCTTCCTGCTATGCCCTTGCTGTCAGTTATGCTGTAGCTCTTCCCTCCTCAGGAGTGACAGGCTGAGACCCACTTGCCTTGTCCTTGTCCTTTTCCTTTTCCTTGTCTTTGTCCTTGGGGAAGACTGGCTCAACTGGCTCGAATGAGACTGGAATGCGAAACAGTGCTGGTCTCCTCTTCTTGACTCGGACCATATTGCCAGAGCCTATGATGAATGACAGCAGAACAGGACCAGCGACCAGACTTGAGGACCGATGGCCACAGGGTGAGTGTAAAGGAATGTCCCTCCAGTGACAGGCTACTGGAGAGAATGATACAGGGGCTCTGTCAGGCGGTTTAATAGACAAAGCTCATGTCTCCCGGAAATGGGCAGTGTGGGTGACGACTTTTGCTGACTGATAACTTTTGGTAATACGTAAGTAAGAGAATATACGAACGATCTGCGAAACTGCACTTTCCGGCGCTGTATTAGTCATCATACCCACTGCAGCGCTTTCCGGTTGATAATTTATTTTTGACATCTCACTACTCATTCAGTTGTCTTCATATGCCTCATTGTCAACTACTGCCGCACGTACCAAGACTAGCAACGCCTGTGGCGGCGAATTTCTCAGCAACAATGCTCATAATCCCTCACAAAGTCCAGGGAGATTGAGATTATCTCCCAAAACGGCGTCTGTGGGTTCTTCATATCTGGCCAAAGCCACTCGCGGCAGCAAACGAATTATTGCAGACATTTCTTACATGCTCTGAGCAGTTAACGTTTTTCCTTGCTTAATATTCAATGAACGTTAAGTTAATATCTAAAGAATGAACATTAACTGATATAACAAAAACATTAGGTAATGCTAAAGTGCACCACATAAGGCGCACCGATACCACCACCCAACTACGGGGAGAGGAAAAACCATCACTATGGATTAATGAAGTCTCATATTTCTTAGGAAAGATAAGGATCAATTAGGAAACCAAAGGCAATACTTTGAATAACATTTATCGGGTAGAAGGGCATAGACCGCATATCCAATTTTTTCTTCTTAGTATAACTCAAAATAACATTTTCACGTATTTCATCTTGTATATACCTATATATGCAACGACATTTATAAAAGAAAAAGGAAGGTCCAATTTTAGGAAAAACGAGGCGCCCCCCCCCCCCCCCCCCATATAAAAAATCTCTGGGTATGGGCCTGCACCTGTAATGGTTGGTTGGTTTCAATAAAGTTAGCTTCATACCAGCATGAGCCCTTTCCCAAATCGGTCTTTAAGTATGGAAAGGTAGCTAAAAGTGTAGTCTTTGTGTGGAACCTCTGGACTCTGTCCAAGTAACGGAGACGATCATATATTATCGATTTCCTGTACATCTGGACTTCAAAAGCTAATACTTTAATAGAAATCTGTCGACAGATTTTCTTTTTGCGTATCAACATGACAGACAGCTGCCCAAAATAATTCTCTCTCTCTAAATGTATTTTGTCTGTCCTCTTTTTCCTATCGTTTATAAAAGCTTTAATATCTTATCTTACAGTATAAAACTGTACTACGATGTAGTGGGTGCATTAATTAATTATGAATGATTAGGAAAGTATTTTTTTTTGTTTTTTTTTATTGAAAAACGTGATTTCTCTCTCTCTCTCCTTAAAAACGTATTTTTTCTGTCCTCTTCCTCCTCTCATTTGTAAAAACTTTTATTTCTTGCTGTACTGAACTGTGCTTAAAGTTATAAAATGTATTAATTGCGACTGGTTATATTCCCTGGCGTTGGAAAGTTTTTTTTTTTTATAACAGCTTAACAATTCTCTCTCTCTCTCTCTCTCTCTCTCTCACACATGTGACCAGATTTTTCTTTTCCTCTTTATCTATCCTTTGCGAATACTTTTCTCTTTTATTGTAATCAACTGCTCAAAGATAAGATTGTGCATCGATTGTGACCGATTTAAGAACATATGAAGGTTTATTCCAAGGCCATCAGAGGAGACTTAGTATTTTCTACTGTAACACATTAACTAATCTTAACATTATAAGTTCCTCTCAAGAATCGAATAAATATTTTAGCACAAAAGTTTTACATTAATAAGATTTTTTTGTTGTAGAAAATCTATTGAGAAAAGTCCGAAAAATATCTGAACTCGAATGACAGCTATATCATTTTCGGGGAGTAAGCCTAAAAACTGCTTTGTTGTGGTTGTTGCTGTTGGGGGACAGGAAAGCCTAAAAAGGTCTGAAAAAGGTGTTTCGCATTGATTAAAGGGTACAGGAACTTTAGGATAGGATATCTATGATCTATCTATTAGAATGAAAATGAAAAAAAATAATAATAACAATAATGTGTATTAAACAATACAAAAAAAATCTCTAATAAAATGCAATGATAAAATTTTCGTTGGTGAAATAATGGTCTTATTGTCCGTAGTGTTTAGCACATTTCAATCTATTTGATGTAATGAATTTAGAGCAGGGGTTTTCAACTTTTTCCTCCCCAAGTACTCTTTCGGGTATTTGTAATATCAGTAATGTGCCCCTTTCGCTTTGTACTACGTGGAAAACAAAACCAATTCAGAAAAATTGTACAGAAGGGAAGTAAGGAGTAAGTACATAACTCTCCTGACATATCCAATAATATTGTAAACATAAAGAATTCCATTATAAAATAAAGACAATTTTCTATATTTATTCACCTCTGGCTATGCAGTAAATGTTCAAGGTTATGGTACTGAGTTGCAAAAACAAAATACGCTATCATTAAATCAGCGGCAAAGGTAGTTAATAAAATGGCTGAAACTGCTTTCATTAACTATCCTAGTTGGCCGAGGAGCAGTATTTGCTAAAACAGATTGAAGGTCGGTATCTCATATTAATTCGAGTGCCAGGGGAGCGCGTACCCACGACAGACCCTTGGAGTAACCCCTGGGGTATATGTACCCCAGATTGAAAACCTGTGATTTAGAGGGTGAATTTCTGTTCAATTATTTTGTGTTTCCACTTATGACTATACGGACATGCTTAATTTGTGACATTATATTATTTTTATCCTTGTTGTTACTATGAGTAGTACTAATTATGTGTATTAATTACGAAGACTACTTCATGTTACATTAGGAACATAATGTTTACAGCTTAGGCATCAGGGGAAAATCTTGCACACGTCCCAAGTAAGCTTGAAGTCGGATCATGCCTTGTCTTAAAATACCCCTCACTGACAAACGAAGCCTTAAAATGCATATGTTTATAGCACAATTTCTGCTCAAAATAAACTTCTCTCTTTCATTCGCCAAAATATTTGCACAAAGCTCATGTTACACCCTGTGTATATAGATATATATATATATATATATATATATATATATATATATATATATATATATATATATATATATATATATATATATATATAAGCGAATACCACGGGAAAATGATAGACAGAAATCCAAGCGCTTTCGTCTTTATTCAGACATCGTCAAGGAGCTACTAAAGTACAATTGGAGAGGAAGGCCTCAGGTACAAACAAGATCAGGAATACCAGATGGTTAATTATCAAAAGGGTAAAAATTAAAAGGGATAATCCAGGATTATCGATATCACAGGTCACAAACTTAACAGATTCTGACCCTAACCGCAAGTTACAAAGTATCTTTACAGTCCAAAAACATGTTGCTTATATTTATCTACAACTTTTTTCATTATGAAAGCATCAAGTTTAAATAAACCAAGACTTAAATTTAGAACATCATTATTTGATTTGATAAAACAAGATTCAATGATCTTCCTTTTAACTGTCGTTATTACATGGGACTAAGGCTCTTGCTTGACTCCAGTTAATAGGATGGTCTAAATCTCTCATATGTACAAATAATGCATTCGATATTTCCCCAGTTCTCACAGAATATTGATGTTTTGCTTGAGACGCTGTGAAAGAGATTTGCCGGTCTGTCCGTAATAGACTTTATCACACTTTTTGCAAGGAATTTCATATAAGCAGCCTGGAAGATCTTTAGGAGAATTTTTGATTACTAAACTCTTAACATTAATATTACTGAAAACAACATTTATGTTAAAAAGCTTTAAAATTCTAGGAATATCTAAAAACCTTTCATCATAAGGTAATTTTAGAATGTTATGCTTACTAAATTCAAGTTTGTCATTAGTTGAATAAATGTTTTTCTAGCTCTTGATGTAACTGTCCATAGAAATGATAGAAATTTCACCTTTTCAGTCTTTCGAAAATCAACTAATATTGCCTCTTTTGTTCATTACTACTCCAATCACCATCAAAATGTTAAATTCTCTGTTTTTTCTGGGATGTTCCTAAGGGCTTTACGTGTCTGTAGCCCGCAGTTTATTTGACGCTGAAATTGATGACTATTTATGATATTGCATTGAAACTTAAATACCCAAGGACTTTTGTAGATGTGGCATGGAAAAGAGCTAGAAAAACATTTTATTCAACTAATGACAAAACTTGAATTTAGTAAGCATAACATTCTAAAATTACCTTATGAATGAAAGGTTTTTTAGATATTCCTAGAATTTTTAAAGCTTTTTAACATAAATGTTGTTTTCAGTAATATTAATGTCAAGAGTTTAGTAATCAAAAATTCTCCTAAAGATCTTCCAGGCTGCATATATGAAATTCCTTGCAAAAAGTGTGATAAAGTCTATTACGGACAGACCGCCAAATCTCTTTCACAGCGTCTCAAACAACATCAATATTCTGTGAGAACTGGGCAAATATCGAATGCATTATTTGTACTATGAGAGATTTAGACCATCCTATTAACTGGGAGTCAAGCAAGAGCCTTAGTCCCATGTAATGACACAGTTAAAAGGAACTATCATTGAATCTTGTTTTATCAAATCAAATATATTTATGAAGTCACGTGCATCCACTGTGATTTTTAAGAATATATATATATATATATATATATATATATATATATATATATATATATATATTATATATATATATGTAAGACATAGGGTTTTGATTAATTATATATTGTTCGTGCATTCTCTGTAACCTGAATGGAATGGAGGACAGGGCAGAGTAACGACCTGAGAGTAGCTGATGAATGAGTTTCTAGGAGGTGGCGTGAGATAAAAGTGCTTGATTCAGGAAGTCAACGTACGACAGTTTATGAACTCTTCCCAAAGTGCCTTTGTGAAACTAGATGCAGCTAGAACCGCGAGGCGTTGTTGAACTGTGTGTTCGTACGTACGTGTGCGCCTCTTTCTGTTAAAAGCGTTCATACTCAAGCTATGGGAGGGATTTTGACAGAGGGCTTCGAGTCATAGGCAAAGATGCCGTGGCATTCGCCGGGGGAGTTTTTTGTGACAAAGTGTTTAGTGCCCGGTTGGGAATGGGTAAGTGTTACCTTTACTTTAGCCAAAGGGGTGGCTTGTTTGATATCTTGTAAGATGTTCCATTTTATTAACTTTGTCTTTAAACTTGTGTGTGTACTTACCAGAATGTGTTCTGTATCTTTGTACGATGGTTCTGGATTTCGGTGGGACAGAGTTCCCAGGGAAAGGTGTGACCTTTTGGGTGACTTGACAATGAATTGTTTTAAGTTGGTCTGTAAGACTGGATTACTTAGTTAATTGATTTATTCTTGTAAATAAACGTTATGTTATGATGCAACTCTCTCATTTTCATTTCTTACCAGTTTAGAATGGAGAGAAGGAGGTGGGAGGAGAGAGAGAGAGAGAGAGAGAGAGAGAGATGTGGGGTGGATTGCCGGGAGAGAGAGAGAGAGAGAGCCTGTGTGTGGGGGTGGGGGCTGCCCTCCGTTTCGTGTCCACGCTTACCTAATGAAATACATGGCGGTTTTCCCCACGTAATAGTGGTGGCATGGAGGGATAATTCCCCCATGTAATAGTGGTGTCAGCGGTAAAGAGGGGATATAGAAAGTTTTCTTGCTTTTCTATGCCTAGGAACGCCAATGTAGAGATGGTTGGCCAGTTAGAAAAATAAAAAGGGGCCGTGACTTAGCGATAGTTTTCGAACGACAAAGCTTTGTGGGATTGTGGAAAATCGTTAAACTGTTAGTTTTCAGTTACTTAGTGGAAAAAATGAGAAAATGTCTGTCTGATTAACTGTGCTAAAGGGAGGGAAGGATTTTTATGGGACTCAGCATTTTTCCCAGGGAGTCAGCCTGAAGCAGTGAGCGCACCCAGTGTGACTTTTGCTTGTGCAATGACGAGTGTTCCGAGTACCTGTGCGGCGTCGTTGTTATATCACTACCGCGTTTTTTACGAAGAATTTCGAGTTCTTTTTTTCCCATTATGGAGTGGTGAGTGTTTAAGAAAGAACGTATTGTTGTTTATCAAAAAGGAGTGGGTTTTTTGTTTAAATATTTCTGGGTTATGGATTGGTTCACGAGGTCAAACAATTTTTTCTTTCCCATAGTGAAGTGTTTTCTTTATTGGCAAATGTTTATAATAGACGTATGCATTCGTCTTTGTTTAAAACATAGGATGTGTATTTTCTATGCATGGGAACTGTGCTTATATAAGCAGATTTGGCTTAGTGACACAGAGCGGCCACAATTTTAAGGGCTCAGCATATTTCTGCAGAGAGGCGCCTTGCATTGCGAGTGTACGGGCATCCCTTGGGAGGGTAGTTGCATGGGTACCACTAGCCTCACTCGAGAGATAGTGCAGGGGAGGGTATTGCGAGATGGATACTACTGGCATGCCTCGGGGGAGTGTTCTGCCGCTTGACTGAGGGGTTGTTCTCAGGGGGGGGAGAAATTTTTTTTTCTCTTTGTGTTGGGAGATGGGTCTGGCCTTGACATTGAATGCTAAGATATCAGCTGATTTGATTAGTTGATGAAGTGAAATGCCCGTAGAGTCTTTTTTTTTAGAAAAGATATTTTTTCTCTCCCTTGGATGAAGAGAAAAGGAAATAAGAGATTTTTCTTTTACGAAAATGAGGGGAAAAGTAGTTAACATGCACGGGATGTGTTATATGTTTCTTTGTGCCTTGAAAGACACAAATATAAGGGGGATACACAGATTATTTTTTTTTTTATTGTGTTGGAGAAATTACTTTGAAATGCCGATGATTGGTGTTGTATCTGTGTTGTGTGGCAATGGTGTTATGTCATGGTGTTGCATGCTGGAGAAATTGTATGTCATAAGATTCAGCAATACTGTTGTATGCTAATTTGAATTTCACCCTTTGCGAGGAGAATTATTGCTTTGGAGAGTTATTATTATTATTATTATTAATAATTATTATACTTGAGATGTGTCACGGGAGGTTTGCTTAAGTATAATTATCATTACGGGAGAATTGTTTTACGAGAGATTTGAGATATTTCATGGGAGATTAGTCAATAATTATTACAGATAATTATTCAAGGAGAATTATTACGATGAATTAATGGGAGAAGTCTTGTGTTAATTATTTGTTCAGTTTTTGTAACTTTGGAGAATATTTCAGTGATTCACGGGGATGAGTTTTTTGCTGAATCTTGATGAATCTGGCTGAATCTTGGTGAATTGTAGTTTTGCTGAATTTTGTGCTGAATTTTTGGAGAATGGACAAGCATTAACATTGGTGATATTTTTTGTACTGATACTGATGATTTTGATGATAGCAATTTTTTTTTGGTGATTTTGTGATAATGATATTTCTGATACTGATTTTTTATGTACTAATACGTGGGTGTTTTAATGCTGTCAAGGGAGGTGAAATCTTTTGTGATTATGGGAAGAACTAACAACACATTGTTTTAGTTTTTTTTCCTTTTTTGTTTTTTTTATGAGTTCAGCAGATAATTGCTTGACATCTGGTGAGGTTACGGGAGATAGTTAATGGTGCCGTTGATTTTCTTTTCCTTCCTTTTTTTTGGAAGTTAGCCATCGCTGACACAAGTTTTTTTTTTACCATGGGTGAATTTGAATTTATTTTTTTTCTCTCCAGTTAGTGTGAATATTATCTCAGTTCGTGACTTAGAGTCATTTAAGAGAACGTGTTCGTGTTTTAGCTATTTGATGCTATAGAGTAATATAGGGGAGAATTTCTTGCATGTTTTGAATGCATACGTAATGGCACTACATTTTTTCTCTGGATATTTGTGTTCCAGAAATTGGGAGTTTTCTTGCACAATACATTAGTTGTATTTGTGGCAAAATTGTGAGAGATAGAAACTTGGTTAAGTTTTCTAGTGGCCTATGTCGTAGTGCATATGGGGAAGTCTTGCTTAGACACTGTGAATTTGGAGTTCTGTTATAATGACTTGTGGCACATTGGTGGTTTTTTCTAGAACTTTCTAGACAGTTTTATTTGCCGAGTTTTTGCCCTTTTTTAGCAGTTATGCTAAATGGAGTGAGTTTTTATAGTTTTTACTATAACATTGAGTTATTCTCTGGAGAATTGGAGTTATAATTGAGATATATTATTTTGGGGAGATAATTGGAGGTATATATTATTTTGGAGTTGATATTTGAGATATAATATATGGGAGAATATATATTTGGCCATTTTTGATATTTGCCAATAGTGGTATGAGCTATGTTTTAGTCAATTATTTTGCAGCCATCTTTGTTGCAAATGGAGACACATGGAGATTATGGGGCAATATTTGGGAGTGTGTGAGTTAGATGCCTTGAGTGCACAATTTTCTGGAGATATATTAT
>NC_087204.1:79873471-79880971 GCF_015104395.2 Macrobrachium nipponense
CTACTAGCATATATGATGGCCACCACAGTAGATTCACATCACCGTGCATTTGACATCTAGGCCAGCCCCTTATGACACTCCTGATTGGCTGTTGATAAGCCAATCGCAGGGCTGGAATCTGTCTCTCGAGAGAGTTCACATAGGCAGGATGTTTGTTCCACCTCTCCTGAAAGACGTATCCCTCAGGAGAGGTGAAACACACATCCTGCCCATGTGAACTCTCGAGAGAGACTGACAGTTTCCAGCCCTGTGATTGGCATGTCGACGGCAAATCAGGAGCGTCGTAAGGGACTGGTTTAGACGTCAAATGCACGGTTGATGTGAATCTACTATGGTAATAAAGTAGCTGCTAGCAGCACAGACTTTCTAATTCGTCACCCAGAGTTTCCTCTTTTAGAAAAATGAGAAAACCTCGTATGTGTTTCGGGGATCCATTTTCATTACGCTGTGGCATAGTCCTCCGCTCTACGCTCAAGAAATGATTAATGTTTCGGGATGGCAACTTATGAGAAGAGAGAGAGAGAGAGAGAGAGAGAGAGAGAGAGAGAGAGAGAGAGAGAGAATAGAGGTTGTCTCTCTTTCATTACACACACACACACACATATATATTATATATATATTATATATACATCTAATAATAAGAGAGAGATAACAGCTTCTGTCTCTCTCTCTTTTAGGTATACAGATATTAAGCTACGGATGTCGTTTAGTATCAAGTTCGCTCTTTCTCGGAAGTAATTCCGAGGGGGAATTATATTTAAGAAATTCGTCACCACTTATCAGTTTTAACTCTCCCTTCACAATTATTTCCAAGGTATAGAGCGAAGTGGATATTAAACGACATCTGTAGCTAAATAAATATACTATACACACACACACACATATATATATATATATATATATAGTATATATATATAATGATGAAAATACCTATATAACAAATACATATACATATATAGTGTGTACATATAATTAAGCTACGGTGGGAGAGTTATAACTGATAAATGGTGAGGAACCTTGTAATTATAATTCCCCTTCGATATTACCTCCGAGATAGAGCGAACTTGATACTAATCGACATTTGTAGCTTAACTCCCGTATATATAAAATCACGGTGATGTGATAAAAATTCACACACGCACACACAGACACACACACACACACACACACACACACACACACATATATATATATATATATATATATATATATATATATATATATAAAATATATATACATGCATATATACATACATATATAATCTACGACAGTCAGTTATTTACAGAGATAGAGGCTTATCAAAATTTAATAACATCGGTATCAATCATGCCTTAAATTACACTGTCATATATATCAAAAGGCTGTCTTTCAGTTGTTTTCGCAACAAGCTATTTCGTTTAACGGTAAATTTCTTCAAATGCAAGACAGATTTTATCAAAGGTTTTCCTTCTCCCACAGCTTCTAACTAAGCCCAGAGTATAAGAGACATACATTATATTTACCCTAATTTATAGCGTCGTTAAAACGCATTTGCCAAGGGAATATAAACATATTGCACAAGTAGGTCTCACGACACAAATTCTAAATTTTTGGAATATTTCCTTTTATTTCCACGAACAAAACAACTTCATACGCTTTTATAGTATTTGGAAATAACTGCTGTATCTGAAAAACGAAAAAGAGAAAAAAAAACCCCAACGAGAAATACAAATCGAGAGGGAAAAAAAAACAAGCAAAATATTATATAGTACAGTCCTATAACAACCGCGTCGTTTACGAGCTGGTGGTCTGCTCGGCCCAGGATCCTGGATCTGGATCGGCCACACCACGCAGTAAAGGAGACTCGATTCCGTTCCTAATGCTGCTACCAGATCGTTTTTATAACGTTGACTCGATGATCATTGCACTTTGGAATGGCAGTTCACCATGAGCTTCCACGCTCACAGAAAGCTCAGAGAGAGAGAGAGAGAGAGAGAGAGAGAGAGAAGAGAGAGAGAGAGAGAGAGAGTCCTTTGTTTGAAACTGTATCAGAGAATACGATACTTCCTCTATTCACACTCCCCCATATCGAGCAAACATTTTAATATATATATATATATATATATATATATAGATATATATATATATATATATATATATATATATGTGTGTGTGTGTGTGTGTGTGTGTGTGTGTGTGTTTTGTGTTTTTTGTGAAACCGCATGTATCTATGCATACTGACAATTTGTGCACTGTTTAAATTATTCAGCATTGAATCCAGAGACTAAGATTATACATTTCGTCAGGAATTATAGACTAAAGCAAAAGAAGGGAAAAAAAAGCACTGTGACGTTTTTTCAACCGTTTCCGTTAAAATACGTTGTTTTGATATGAGTTATCAACTATATTATTCGTATATATATATACATATATATATATATATACATATATATATATATATATATATATATATATATATATATATATATATATATATATATATATATATATATATATATATATATTGTGAATGTGTGCTGATATATTTACACGCGTGCACACACACACGCACACACACATACACACACACACACACACACTCATATATATATATAATATATATATATATATATATATACATATATATATATATATATATATATATATATATAATATATATATACAGACACACACACACACACATATATATCCTCACACACAATGCAAAGGTCAGTGCTATTATCATGATTAAACCCTGTTTTGCTCTGGAAGAAGAATTATTCATACGACATTCTTAGCCGTCTGCTTATCTACACTCTTTTGGATTCGTGCTTTGCATGAAGACTCAACATGCTCACAGGAAATCCGCTTCGAGGGTGTGTCCGGTTTCGATCCCACATCCAAGGGAATCGAATTTCAACTGTCCCTTTTTACCTCTTTGGTTGCCGAATGAAAATTGCTGTTTTTCGTGAAAAAGAATGCACATACTTATAGATGAAATACATATCAGTGAGAAGTCATATGAAAACATGATAAAAATAGCAATTTCAATGGATCATTTAAGGTTTTATCATAAAGTAGCATGAAAAATACGTGGACGAAACCAAAATAATCTTGGCCGTGAGTTTATACTTGATGGCTTTCTATAAACATATTCTAATTTCTTTCCAATGTAAATAAACTACTGAGAGAAGAATAACTGTCCCGGTCACACGTCTTTACATACGATTTTTTTTATTTCACCACTTAATAAATCAGTAAGAGACCTCTGTCTTCGAAGGGAATATTACTTTTCTCATAGCCACTGATCTGGACTGACGAAAGAAAATACTATTCCACTACTGCCAGCGGTAGTCATGAATCACGTTTACCAGTAATTCTACTTTTTCAACGTTTTCTGATATACTCATTGATAAGAATTCATCTAGTGGCAGGAATGAATCAAGTTTACAAGTAATTTTGTTTTTCAACCATTTTTTTATATATTCATTTATCAGAAATATCAGAAAAGTCATGATGTTTATTTACGCTGTTTACACTTGCAGCTGAAATATACGTTTCTTTCCGCTATGGAACTTGTAAAATTTACTGTTATTAAAAATGGTACGTTATTGCAGGTCAGACTCGCCTATAATTTGTCTCTTTTTTTTTTATAAAATCATTTATTTTGCCTCGCTATCTGACTTTTTATTCTGTTAAGTTTATTATTTGAATTACGCACTGTTGATAGCGACAGTGTTATCATTACAGGCCCGAAACTCCTGGAATATATATGAATTTGGTAGTTATATGTTTTTATTGTTCTTTTACCATTTTTATATTTTTTCATTCAGTGAATTTAGTAGTACACACACACACACACACACCACACACACCACACACACACACACACACACACACACACACAATAATATATAATATATATATATATATATATATATAATATATATATATATATATATATTCATATATTATATATATATATACATATATATTATACGATTGGCCTATGATAGCCTTGTCTGAAACCACTTGGTAACGTGACCCTCCCCTCGACATATACCTTAAGAAGAACCTACAACCGGTTTCTCTGCTATCATTTTCAATGCAATTAAATTTAGGCTAAACCAAACTCCAAAATATCCAAAAATGGAACTTTTAATTCCCCAAAAAAACTAGCATGATAAAAAAAAAGAAATGAACTGGAAAATCCAAGACATGAAGTGTAATAATCACTCGTAGCAAACGAAATCATCTCAAATGAATGACACACACCATCTACCATTGATTCACATAATTATATATATTTTCCCCACTAACTGATATGTAAAAGTAGTCGGCCTAAAAAAAAAGTCAAGAATTCCCATCATATGTAGCGGCATTGAATCCATCTCAGGGGAAAGAAACCATAATCTTCAGAAATCAAATAAAATGGATGAGCATAAAAAAAGAATGGGTATAAAATAAAATCACTTTGGATATACATGGAAAAAAACTGATTAGAAACTCAAATGTCCTCCACCAAAAACATAGTTTTCAAACGGTGCACATGGAAAATATTTAATGTTCAATAAAAAACGTCTCTTCACTCCAACACTAAATAGTTCTTACCTTTTGCTGGATCTCTGTGCACCTTCCCTCCGGCTCGACTCACGCGAGTGTTCTCACAGTTGTTTGCATTTTTTTTGTGACGTAACGATCAGGTGACCCTACGCCCCTCAAGTCACGTAGCAACTCGCTGGGTCAACTTTTGCGCACCTTCGCGCTCATCTCCTTTGATTCACTGACCAACCGGTTGACACTTCTGGTTTTTTCCAAAACATTCCAATCTCTTCTCGACAGAGGCCTTGCTCCCTATATGGTGTTCACATTCCTAATCCCCCTTGAGGAGACACACACACACACACACACACACACACACACACACACACACATATATATATATATATATATATATATATATATATATATATATATTCATATACATGGACAGTATGTAACAAGTGAATTTATATATATATATATATATATATATATATATAATATATATATATAGTATACATACATACATACATACATATATATATATATATATATATATATATATATATATATATATATATATATACATATCATACATACATATATATATATATATATATATATATATATATATATATATATATATATATATACTATACTATACATACATACATATATATATATATATATATATATATATATATATAGTATATATATATATATATATATATATATATATATATATATATAGATATATCTCACAGCCATCATAAGACTTCAAAAGATATTGCTGTAAGCAACGTTTATTTTCAAAAATCTGCGTCTTTGTAAGTTATTCAACAAAGCCTTCTTCTATGACAGGATTCTGGACAATTAACGCAGAGGATTCCATATACAATGCCGTAGTCTTTTTGGCTCGAGCTCCAGGATTTATTTTTTCATTGGCCGGATTTACTGTTTCATTGTCCCTTTCACTGCTGGAATAAAGCGGAACACGGATGGTGGTTGGGTAGGGGATGTATGGGGGCGGGGGAGGGGGGGGGTTATGATGGCATTACGCAATTGCTGTTTTATTCGTTTGTCTAACTTCCAAAACCACATCTTAAAATTTGTCTGCAAGTTTTATTTCATTACTCAAAGCGACATTCACAGTATGGATAATTTTCTCGTTTATGTCTATTAACAAAAGAAAAACTCTTGATAAATCTTTGAAGAAAGATATGTCAATTGGTAAAATGTTATGTTAGAATGTATAATAGATTGCAAACTCAGTCTTTCTTTTATGCGAACTCTGGAAAGGCAACAACAGAATACTACTTTTGATGCCGAAAGGACGACGTTTTCTCGGTCATTCCCCAACGACTTTCATTTGCATTTCAGAATGGAGAACGATCAGTAATGGAACCGGATTAGAAACTGACAAATGCGAAGAATCTTTCACAAACAGAAAAAATATTGGAATCGCCCAGATCGAGCATGAAACGGAGCGTGCTTTTATAAAGAAAAAATAGGGAGAAGAATTGGTCAAAATAAAAAGAGTGGGGTTGATAGAGGGGAATATGGCATGAAGTTGACCGAACTAACAGAAGGTACGAACGAATGGTGAGCTGGGTTGATAGAATTGGAGGGTGGGGAGCAGATTAATTTGAACGAACAGAAAGATGGTGACAGAAATGAACATTGAACGAAGTTGAATGAAAAATAAGGTTAAGATTTATGCAACTACATTGCGAGTAGTTGATCAGAATGAATAGGAAGCTGAACAACAAAGTGAAGAGGGTGCAGAATTGATCAAAAGAGTATGATATGGGAATAGCCAAGTGGAATACGTGAACGATTGACCAAAATAAATAAGGAACTGCTTTGACCGAGAAGAAATAGAGAGCAGACCAAAACAAATAGGGAATAGGGTAACGATCGTTTCTGCGCATTTTCCTGCCAGTCTACTTATATCTTTTTTTGCTTTAAATATACAGTTGAAAACCTTTATGGATAGAGTCAACAGGCTATAAGCCCGAGAGGGCCTCAAAGGGAAATCAGCCTGAAGAGAAAGGCAAGTTCTAGGAAAGGGGAATACAAACAAATAAATAAATAAATGTGACGTAGTAGAAAATAAAACCGATACACATGAATTCAGTAGACGTCAGCAGAAAGCAGGAGTGATTTTTCCTCCTCGCTTAAACTTTTGAAGGTCAGACTTTTTTCCACACTGCATTAAGCAAACTATCCCTCATTTTAGATGTAACTGATACTTGTCTGAGTGCGTGAGTGTGTGAATGTAGTAAGATGAGTTTGCTTACCAAAGCATCATGATGAGCCTTTTCCTTTACAGATTCTCCGGGTACCTCTTGCCTGCCACCTCCCATGAAAAGGGACCATCCGTCACTTCTCTCTTACGTATGGATATTGCAACTGAAGTTGGCACTGCGAGGGCGCCTTCCATTCAAACGAGGAAGCAAAATAGACTCTTTGGAAAAAGCGCGCGCCCTTCACAAATGGCAATTTCGACGGGTAAGTGGCAAGGAAGCGGAGGAAATAAGAAATTGGATAGGCACTGCTGCTTCCTCCTGTCTCTTGCCTCCTGCCTCCCTGAGGAAGCGGCAAAAGGAAGAGGAGGAGAATAAAGGTGACTGATGATATTCCCTCGTCCGACGGAATGGGTTTCTATCTGTATGTATGCACACAGAAAGTAATGCAAAGTCAGACACGTTGCTCGATATTTTTGAATAGATTACCCAAAATGAAAGTTGCTTCAACACGAACCGTTTTGCGATCGATGTCTATTTTTCTTATATAGGCCTACCGTCTTTTAGTTTTTAATGAAAAATATGCTTTAATGCCGAGAAAGACAAGTAAATCCATTCCTTATTTCGTTAAACATCACTTTCACTTTATGAAAGGTTTACTGTATATAGAATGAGTAGTACTTTTACAATGAAGCGGAATAGGAAGGTGTGAATCTAAATTTAATATCTGTTG
>NC_087204.1:79885971-79920971 GCF_015104395.2 Macrobrachium nipponense
GAAAACCTCTAAAAGTACGACGTATAGAAAAAAAGCCTATAAAAATTGCAGCCTATAGGTCTATAGGCCTACATGTGATAGAATGTAGAGAGGTCATAGGCCACGTAGGCCTTCTGAAATTGTTCCAATAAGTCAGGATTAATTTCCCTTTTCCCATCTACCAATGTTTCTTTTATTATTTACTGACCTTTCTACAATAATTCTCAATTTGTCACTGATGTCAAAAAGAGTATGGGAAATTTGGAGACTTCGAAAGAGAAATAAAACTATTTTTCCTCTTTTTTTTCGTAGGTTAACATCCTCGTGAGCAATAAAAGGAGAGAAAAGAGAGATTAGAAGACAAATTACTGCCATTTACGCCATAGGCCTAAAAGGTGATCTTTAGTTTCGGTCACTTTATGGAGGGTAGAATTTATTCGTCTCTTGAGTCACATGACTACGGACGGTGGAAGGAGGAACACGTGATGGTGGATAAGATAGTTCCTACGTATATTCAGGCTATTTTTATGCTGTATACGTTTTTTACTTTGAAAATTGACATCTATTTTGAATAGAATAAGGTTTACGGCGCGCGGGAGCGCACGAGAGAGAGAGAGAGAAAGAGAGAGAGAGAGAGTTACCGTTCAGCTCATTTCATACATGAAGCACACAAAAATTTCCGGGAAGAACCGGAGATTATCGTTCCGGTACGGGACCTTCTGAAGCAAAATAAATAATAGAAATACAATAAAAAAGAATAAACCGTAAAACCCTATGCTTACGTGGCCCCCACTATTCGATTCGAGCAGCGAAACGGCTGATCCGACCAATGAAAAAGTTAAATCCCGCAGACAGATCCTGAAAGAATCGAATTGTAAATAAAATCGACTGCAATAATTGCCGTCAATCCTTCCCTAGAGAAGGGGTTTGTGGAGTAATTATTCGACGCAGATACAATGGTTAATAAAAAACTGCGAATAACAAGGGATTTCAGAGCCGAAATAATGACTCGTGAGGGAATCCTAACAATACCCGGTTTTATGAAAGGCTGAGCAATTGAATGCAGATAAAAATAAGTAATAGAGTAATGCAAAAGGTGTTTTCATTACACAAATACATATATATATATATATATATAGTATATATATATATATATATATATATATATATATATATATATATATATATATATATATAGCTTTAAAACAGTGTTTTAATGGGCCTTTTATACTTGAGACGTATCGTGTTTTAACAGAAGAATTTATTTACACACACACACACACACACACACACACATATATATATATTATATATATTATATATATATATATATATATATATATATATATATATATATATATATATATATATATATATATTCTTCTTATTCCCAGCTTGTTCCCATTTTTATATGGGTCGCCGTTTCGGATGAGCCGTTTTCATCTATTTCTATCCTGTGCTTCTGCCTCATCAATTCCCTTCTCATGTAAGTCTCCTCTCACACAGTCCTTCCATCTCTTTCTTGGTCTCCCTCTTCTTCTTCTTCCTTGCACCTCCACCCCCATAGTATGTCTCCCAGCGTGGTCCTCATCTCTCCTCAACCGGTGTCCATACCATCTCAGCCTCCCCTCCTGCACTTTCTTTGATACTTCCACCACCTTAGTCGACCCCCTTATGTAGTCATTTCTGATCCTATCCTCTCTTGTCACCCCAGACATCCACCTAAGCATTCTCATTTCTGCCACATCCATCTTCTTCTGCTCTGTTTTTCTCATGCTTGCTGTTTCCGTACCATACAGCATTGCTGTTCTTACCACCGTCTTGTGAAATTTTCCTTTTAACAGAAGTGGCACTCTTTTGTCACAAATGTATTTGTGTCATGAATACACCTTTTGCATTACTGTATTACTTATTTTTATCTGCATTCAATTGCTCAGCCTTTCATAAAACCGGGTATTGTTAGAATTCCCTCACAAGTCCTTATTTCGGCTCTGAAATCCCTTGTTATTCGCAATTTTTTATTATCCATTGTATCCGCGTCAAATAATGTGCATATATATATATATATATATATATATATATATATATATATATATATATATATATATATATATATAAACGAGCTTTTAGGACTAAATGACACTCGTTTAAACAAATTAAACAAACAGGCAACTCCCTTACCTCTCTTTGCTGCTTATCATTCTGCATAAGCTAAAAATGCAAACGAGCTTTTAGGACTAAATGACACTCATTTAAACAAATTAATCAAACAGGCAACTCCCTTACCTCTCTTTGCTGCTTATCATTTTGCATAAGCTAAATATGCAAACTGGGCTAATGAATCCTTGTAGATACAAAATATACTTTTTATTTCCCAAATTAGCTAAATATTAAATGGAACAAAATGACAATAAAAATGGAGTTAAAAGAATAAAGTCTGACCCCCCTAAAAAAACCATAAACTGTCATTCTCCTATCCTGAACTAAGTTTAAGATAACACTTCTCCTAAATCTCACTGTCTGATTAATTGCGCCATTTAAATGATCATTAAAGTCTTTAGTGAACCCATTCTCTTGTATGGTGCCATGAACCCATCTGAAATAAAGAGACATATTTATTACATCATTCCAACATGTGAAAGTTAATTAAAATGAACGTGTACACGCTACACTTCTCTTTCTCTTTTCAAAGGGCAACTTTTCCAAAGTCTCGGGTTACTCTACCTTGCGATGGGTGTCCTCGAACCTCCTCCAATGTGTGTTCTATACCACGACACAAGTAATCAAAGAGTGTCCCCTCTTCTCTACATCACTTATCATTAGGGCCCATACACAACACGCTACGAACACACACACAGCACACGCCTTTTGGAGTGCCATAGCAACTGGCACGCTGCATGAACCAATCATGTGATCTCTGAAATGTCATCAACCTCAGATCGCATGGTCACCAATTCTGACTGTTTTTCATTTTAGCACTCTTATCACTAAGCGCCCCTGTCTCTAACTGGAAAAAGCTGACATTAACAATTCACCACCACACTTTCTTTTAAGATGGCTCGCCACCTATGTCTTATGTGGACTCCTGTCGCACACCACATCAGCAACTGGTATATACTGGTTCATAATGTTTGCAAGATAGCCCCTGTAACACATATTTCGACTATCACTATGGATACTATAACTGCAATCCCTGGAATTGTGTAGCGTTCATCAAAGAAGAATTCATCCTCATCACTATCCTCCAACGGTGGGACTGTAACTGCCTCCAAGATAGGCAGAACTTGAACCGCCTCGTGGTTCCATGTAAGTGTTTCACGAACACCTATGTCGATGAGTTGTAGACCCAGCTGAGCAGATGAACCATCTCGAAACAATTCAGCATGTGCCATTATTCAGCGTCTGCGACCCCTGTAAGTGTGTCCAATACCCCCTCGTCACCAAAATATCGCGTGACTTCCATGCAAGTGCGTCTCGCATCCGCCTTGTAGAAGATTGTAGACTCCTGATTTGTCCCAGAACATATCCTGAGACGATCCACCTACGACATCTCGTGCATTGCAAAGGCGGTCCATAACATCGCCGCTTGTGTGTAGATTCGACCCCTGGTACTGTTTCCGTCGTCACCCTCATGTGAAGTAGGGAATTCTCTAAAGTCATCCTGTGTCCGTATATGAAAAGTTTACATGCTCATAAAATAACTAAAGTCTTGCTTTACCACATGCACCTGTCATTAACTGATATACCAATCTCATAGTCAATTATTAAAAAATCCTCACTAAACAAAATATGGTCTTTACCCACTGAATCCTCACAAGTAATCCTATATCTGACAAATTTACTATCAAAAACCCCAAAAATGTCTATACAGCAAAACCCTTGTACTATTCATATAATTAACCTCCATGAAATATAATGCTGAAAACCCCCACCCCTTCTATCTGACACACATATACCCCGATAAATTCTACCTCCTGTCTATAATAGAAATGCTATGTAAAGCTTAACCCCGATTACAAACATCCCTCGTAGGAAAAGAAAAAAAAAATTATCTTTCCCCATTACAAAATGTACACGGAGAGAGAAAAAAACATATAATCCAGTGCTTTTCCACATTACGGAATTTGCTGCCGCAACATATCCCATCAACCGAAGTTGACCCCTTACATACATCCCCATGGAATATCATAATCGACATCTCTGAAAACAGTGCAAATCTCAGAGTAATATACTGATACTATATAACCATATTCCACAAAAAATTGTCCTTGAAAACATAACCCATTCATGATACTGCCACGAGTATATAAAACCCCATAACCACCTCGTTGGGATATAAACCATAGAAAACCACAATTCAACCATTATATACCGCCAAATATAACCACTGGTGAAATAAAATACAACCTCTTCACAGGGACCCATAAAACCACAATAACCCCCTCTTGGCTCGTAAAACCACAGATCACCACCAAAGATTATAGCCACAAAAAAAAAAAAAAATAAATAGATAAATAAAAAAAATAATATAAAATCAGCCCTAAAAAATCACCACCCAAAAAGCCACCAAAAATTCAGCCCCAATAAACCCACCCACACAGAAACCTCCCCGGGCTTGTTATAATATTTCTCAGCTTAACAGAAATTTGCCATATTTTCAATCCGATTTTTCATGTGAAATAATTACCTCTGGTTCTTATGCCAAAACGCCGCAGTTTGCGCATAATAAGAAAAATAGTAGAAGAAATGAAAAAGAAAAAAAGATTAAACCAATTTCACCATCAATTTGCGAAAACCAGAAAAAATGCAACTGTGCGACATTATAGTTACCATAACCAACTCTTTTAAATTTTGATATATGTGTTAATTTCGACCGACCTGTTTTTTCCTCTAAGACTACAAATCTATTTCCAGTCTTTTCCTCAACAACCCTAAAAGGACCCTCAAATTTCGGACCCAATTTGTAATTTAGTTCATTTTTCATGTTGATTTTCAGAAATACCTTGTCTCCAACATTGATCTTAGGATCAGATGTTCTACTATTACTTCTTTCTACCATTTCTCGAGTCGTGGCCTCGAGATTACGGCTGAGACATGCATGTCTCTCTCTCGCTGTAGATATTAATGCTTCGATTGTATCTTTCCCATGATGAGGTATAGTTAACAGATCTAATGTGCCTCGTGCTGGGCAACCAAACAAAGCTTCAAATGGAGACATTTTAATGGAATCACTAACCATAGTGTTAATATTATGTCTAACAACATCAATATATTTGTCCTAGTTTTTATCATTACCACCTACAGTCTTCCTGAGAGCTTCGAGCACTTTCCTGTTTGCTTGTTCACACAACCCATTAGCTTCAGGTCTGTATGGAATAATTGTTACTTTGTGTACCGCCATGACTTCCGCTAAACATTCTAAAGTTTTGTTTACAAATTCTCTGCCATTGTCGGTCAATAAAACCTCAGGTGAGCCATATCTGCAAATGATACCATTGAAAAATGTAATAGTTACTTCTTCAGCTGTTTTATGCTTAAGTGGAAAAATTTCTACTATCCTCGTAAGTTCATCTATTATTACTAACAACTACTTATTCGCATATCTAGATTCACAAAAATTTCCTTGGATATCCATATGCATTCTCTGAAAAGGTCTACTTGGTATCAGATATGACCTTAATTTGCATGAAGTTATCCTTGCAGGTTTGCATGCATTGCGCATTGCATACTGTACAGTTTTTTGCAAAATTTTCCACGTCTTTCCCCATATTTTCCCAAATATATTTAGCACACACCTCATTATACGTTTTTTCTATCCCCAAGTGTGGACTACCAAATCTGCAATGTACTATATCCAAAACCACTGGAATTAGGACTTTTGGAATTACGATCTGTTTCGTGTCTCCTTTACTTTCACTAGTTCTCAATTTATATCTAATTTTCCTGACTAATAGATTACCTTCTAATTCTAAACCCGAAAAAGGTAACTTATAACGTTTCCTGACTAATTCCCTTCTAAAACTCTTTTGCGTCTGCCAAAATTTCATCTTCATCCTGCCTTTGCTCTATGAGACCAATATCCCATTGAATAGACTCGCTAGTGACTAGTGCAACTTGAAATCCTTCCGTGTCATAAAAACTTCTACTAAGGGCGTCAGCTACTACATTTAATTTGCCTTCTATATATTTGAGCTTTGCATAGAAATCTCTGATAGTTAGAAACCATTAAGCTCTTTTAGGCGACAAATCGGGCTTATTAAAAAGATCTAATAATGGCTTGTGGTCTGTAAGGGCTTCTACTTTATTCCCCATCAGTAGCATTATAAAATGAACCAAACTTGATACTATTGCAAAGGCTTCTTTATCCATGGTAGCCATTGATCTCTCATTGCTGCCCTTTGTCATAAAGTTCCTGCTATAAAAGGCTATGGGATTATTTCCCTTCAAACTTTTGCATAAGGCAAGCACTTATACCCTCCTGACTGGCATCGGTCACTAATGTGAATGGTTTGCTGAAATCTGGAAATTTCAGAACTGGGGGATTCATTAACGTGTCCTTAAGTTTTTGAAAACTCTCAGTCTGGGGTTTCCCCCATTGAAATTGAATGTCTTCTCGCAATATATCTGATAGGGGAGCTGCTATGTTAGTAAACCCTTTCACAAACCTACGAAAGAAACCGGCGATACCCAAGAATGACTTAATTTCTTTCTTTGATCTCGGGGTGCGAAAATTCGCTATTGCTTTGACTTTATCGTCGTTTACTCTAACCCCTTCTTTGGATATGACATGGCCTAAATATGTGATTTGCTTTTTCTAGAATGAACACTTAGCTAGCTTAATTTTCAACCCTGCTAATCTAAGCCTCCTAAGTACTTCCGTAAGCACTTACAGGTGTTGCACGATCGTGTCTGTTGCGACTAAAATATCATCCATATATACAAAAACATTTTTACCCAATAACCCATGCAAAACTGTGTTCACCAAGCTGGTAAAAGTAATCGGATTGCCCGATAAACCGAACGGCATCCGTGCAAATTCATAGTGTCCTTTGGGCACTGAAAAAGCCGTATATTCCTTACTACTCTCACTAAGAGGGACCTGCAGAAAACCCTGCGCTAAATCAATTGAGCAATGCATATTATGTCCCCCGATTTCTACAAAAAAATCTGGTATGCATGTGACTGGATAACGGTCAGGGATTGTTTTTTCATTTAAACATCTAAAATCGACGCATACACGGACAGAACCGTCCTTCTTAGGCACTGCTAACAGAGGAAAGTTGTATGGAGACACACTAGGTCTAATGATTCCTTCCTCTTCCCATTTATTGACCTCTTTCTCTACCTGTTCTCTGATTTTGAAAGGTATGCGGTATGTAGGAATATAAATAAGTTTTGTGCCATTCTCTAAGTTTATCTTATGTTCTAACACATTAGTCAATCCCAGTTTATCACCTTGAAAGGCTACTGTATCCCCAAATTCTGCCAAGAGCTCGCTTACCGCTTCAACATGCTCACTATAATCCGCATTAGCTAAATGTTCTCTAAATATTCGCTTCCTTGATTGCATTTCTGCCTCTGAAAACTCAGATTTCCCCTCTACAATAGCCACTGAACCACTGTCACTACTCCAATTTTGGAGATTCAATACATATGTATTCCTTTGGTATTTCCTAACTGAATCATTACAGTTCAATAAATCTAACCATGTAACATTCCTGTTTGATACACTGTTCACTGATGCCGTGCTAATAATCCCTCTCAGTTTCTTGCTACCCTCAATTACACACACATCCGCAGGTTTTCTCCCTCCCCTCAACTTGGCTTTTACCATAGTCTTTGAACCTGGTATTAAAACAACATCTTCTGATAAAACACCTTTATATTTGTGGTTAGCACCTCCCCGTTCCACGATCCCATAAACATCACCACTCCTGGTTCTCATTACATCCACCCCATTGTTAGTATCAGTAATAATATCAATATTAGCATATATTAGTATCACCACCCATAATGCCATTGTCACATTCACCAAAATTGTTACCACCATGGCCCCCAATATCTTGCACAACATCACTGCAGTTATTCCCCGTATCATCAGTGTGGGTTTTGATATTACCATTCCCGATATCACCAGTATCATCACCATTAGCACCGCCAAACACATCCCCTTTTTCAATAATCTCAATATCCTCGGTTCTAATATGTCCTCATAAGGAAAAAAAACACCAGGTATTCCAACCGTTATACCATTAACACCCGCATGGATCGAAATCTTGTGTTTCCTACATGCAGGATGACCCAGCAAAAGTCTGTTGCCCAATGCAACCCCTTTTATAACCAAAAATGGTTCTATTAACACTCTATCACCCAGAGTAAACCGTATTCGAACACAACCCAGGGTGTTTAATCTATGGGCTTGCACATCACACACCATCTCCGTTGAGGGTTTCAAAGGGTAAGCGGAGAACATGGATTGATACAAATTATGATCCATCAAGTTGATACTCGCACCAGTATCAATAAATACTGGGATATCAACATCCTCCACTGTTCCATAAACTATAGGCCTGGGCTCTGGGGCATCCCCCACGAGACTACAATGGCACATACAAATCATCTGTACCCTTTTTGTTGATCGGCCTTCCAAAAATTTCACTGATCCCTTAAGTGACCTGCCTGGGAAGTTCTCTTATTATAACTCCCAGAACTTTGAGGTGTAGGTCTCGCATCTTTCTGTATCTGAGACGGACAAGATTGCCAATAGTGATCCACACTATTACACATTCCACAATATTTAACTACACACTTTCTTTGAGTGCCTAGGTTTATTACAATTGTAGCAACACAGCTGCTGTTGCCTTTGATCGATCGATCTTCTATTATATTCAACTTTTGCACACAAACGGGGAAAAGAAAATTCTGTGTCTCTTTGCACCATATTTCTCGGACCGGTCCCATTAAAAAATGTACTATCTACAGTGGGACATTTAGACATATGTTTCTGAATTTGGGCATACATTAATTCTTCGTCTGATGTAGGTTTAATCTTTTCATCAAAACTATCCACTATTGCATCTGGTACGTCGTGCAATAACATCGCAAAATGGACCAGTTTATGTAAATTGTCAAAGTGAGACACTACCCCGTTAACCCACTTAAAGGTTTTCAATTTTTGTATCCATTTTCCCACTGAGTCAAAAAGATTTGAGCTATGTCTGATGAGGATAGTTGTGCCTTTCCGTATTTTTTATAGCCCTCTTAGATCTCTCACCACATCCCCGTGTTCCTTTGAGCCATAAGCTGCTCTTAAAAATGCTTGCAAATCACCCATATTGAAAGCTCCGACAACGAAACGAAAGATCACCCTTATTGAAATCTAACAAAGCTTTTGCCTCTCTGAATGCCTCTATGCCATCTGTTATCCCTTTGGCGCTTATATAATTATTCACCCCTTCAATAAAGATTTGCACTGGCTGTGAAAGGTGATCCGGCAAATTTACCGACAACAATTCACCGACAACAATTTACCGACAAGAGTTCATCGACATGCTCAATTTATCGACTGCACAATTCACCGACATTGTGATTGATCAATTCACCGACAACAATTAAGCTAAGATAAAAAAGGAAAGATCATTAACAAGATTGTACCAGCCACATAAAATAAAGGTTTGAATACTAAACTGGTAGTTATGAAATAACCAAGGCAATAAATCACCAAATAAGGTTTTAATACTAAACAGGAAGTTTAGAAACACCCGATGCACTAAATTACCAAATTAGCTTGAGCTTCAAAATAATAACAGTGTATTTTCTTACTTCAGTAAGAAATATAAATGGTCTAGTTAACAAAGATTTTCACTACATAGCCCATCATGCCTCTCCATTTTATAGAATCCGAAAAAGGAAAGAAGAAGCTTGTTGTTCATGGCTATTTCTTTTATACAGACAAGGAGCGTGAAGATAAGATATACTGGAAATGTGACAAATATCACAAAATAAGGTGCAAAGCGCGAGTAACTACGTGTGACGGTGAAATTGTAGCAGAAGTGACTGAGTATAATCATGTTTGTGATGCAGCCCAGAGTGAAGCACAAAAAATTGTGGAAAACACATGTAAAAAAGCCAAATCTTCCATAGAAGCACCTCATGCACTAATATCAAACGAGCTTAAGAATTGCAGCGAAGCAGCTGCTTGTAGACTTCCGAAAACACAGACGATGAAAAGGACAATAAGAAGTATCAGATTTGAGAATAATTGCCTGCCACCACTTACACAGTGCCAAAGTGAATTGACTCTTACTAGCGAGTATACGAAAACGTTTTGAGGTGAAAAATTTTTAATTTTCGACTCTGGACCAACTGAAAATCGCATATTAATTTTTGCTACTTCACGTAACACTCATCTTCTAGCAAATAGTGATCATTGGTATGGGGACGGAACATTCAAAACCGTTCCATTGTTATTTTATCAGCTATATACATTCCATGGATTTCAAGAAAATAGAGCAATTCCGCTTGTCTATGCATTACTTCCAGATAAGTCAGAAGCATTGTGGTATATAATAAAATTTAAATTAAAAGCAAACTAGACCACTTCCATAACACCTCTAACATTTGAAGTAGGTACGAAGCTATTTCATGATCAACTGAATATGCAGGACATTACCATTAAGTTCTAGTTTCATTCTTCTAATTCAAAGAGATTCTATAATAAGAAGGTCGTTTGTCTATTGCTTTATAAAGGATTTTGAAATCTTGGTGTGTGAATCTATGGTCTTGCTGGTGAGAGGGAATTACCTCTAATACTTTGTGTGAAGGTTTTGTTAGTGGAGGTCCTATTATGATGCTCGATTTAATTTTCGTCAAAGGAAATCGAAAAATTATGATGGGAAAGATTGCAGGGAAACAAAGAAAGAGCATTTCGCCTCATCTATGAAGGGTACTGGAAGGATTAAAAGAAACTGAATAAGTTCGTAACTTTAACAGTAACGCAACTAAGAGACAATGAGGGTTACTGGCTCAGACCGTCTTATAGAATGAAAGCGAAAATATAAAAAAAAAAAATCACTCGAAAGATATAGAAAACAAACCCACAAAAACGAAGGTGAAAAAGGCTCCGTCAGGATTTCCGTCGGAAGAGACCTGTCAGTGAAAGAGGGGAAATATAAATCCACAAGGCTTCTAATAATCTCACCTACTAAATCCTGTCTAGGCCTCACATTCCAGCGTCTCTTTCATCTCTTTTATTAATCCTCCCATTACTGTCACTTTTTTTTCTTATCGCATGAGGATGAAGTGTTCTCCAGCTATTGTTAAGTTATGGCGCATGGAGTAAGAACATTTCTTTTAAATCCATTGTTACCTTTATCGATAAGACGAGAAAAGACTGGGCGTTCTCTCACGGTTGACGAGTTCCGTTTCAACAAAACTAATAAGCGACCTTGTTCAGTGAACTTCTACAACAAAGCAGACCAAAATATTAACCTATGAAGAAGGAAAATAATTACGCTCAAGAAGACGCCCTGATTCAGATGCATAAGTAAGCAGACAGAAGCCTTAAAAAGATATCCGTTTTGTACAGCCTTATCTTTACAAAGACAATATCGGAAATCCCCTTTTTTCAGGTTTGTTTGCTTGTATGGTGTTTTGATGTTGCATGGAACCAGTGGTTATTCAGCAACGGGACCAACGGCTTTACGTGATTTCCGAACCACGTCGAGAGTGAACTTCTATCGCCAGAAATACACATCTCTGACTCCTCAGTGGAATGCCCGAGAATCAAACTCGCGGCCACCAAGATGGTAGTCCAAGACCAAACCGACCAAGCCACTGAAGCTCTTTCGCTCTCTCTTTTTTTTTTCCAGGTGTTACCCCTCCAGTCAAGGATGAAAGGCAGCCTGAAAATCCTGCAGAACATAAAGAATCTACATGACGATCATTTTCTTTGTGTCACCCTGTTTCAGCTGTTTACCAGTTATTTTCGTATTTACAATAACAATAGGAGACTTACAGAAAGCCAGGAACGCACGAATTTACGAGTGAACCGTAGAGACCTTTTCATTCCCTAGGGACACTAAAAGCATCCGTGATGTTATTAACAAAACTGTAAGGAAACAAATTCATTTCCTAGTGGAATCTCAAAAACACCTTTAACCTTGTAAAGAGAAAATTACTTGTCCCTTGACCATCTCAAAGACGTTCTGAGAAAAGTGAAGAAACTTGGGTCTCTAGGACGTTTGAATAAACAGGAATTAATTTTCCTGCTACTGACAGGAACAATCATAATTTAATTTCACAACATCTCGAGGAATTAGATTGCTAATGCTGTCCAGTTAAACCAGCTACCGACGAACACGGATATTCATGAATTCCTAACCTACTTACCTGGCTACTGCAGTTAATATTGTATATAATTATATCAAAATGTGGGTGGTGATAAGGGTCCTTGGGAGCGAAGTTATTTCACCAGGTAGGCTGCTGTGCCTTAGGTTAAGAGAATTTGGGTTGGAATAAGATGTTAAGTGAGTGGCTGGATTTGTATGTAGCCGAGTTGGAAGGTAGCACGGTTCGTACGCGGCAGCCGGTTCGTTTGACGGCCTTTTAAAGGGAGGAACTCGCAGCACTGGAGCTATACAACCAATTAAGACTGACTCCGACGGGAAGCCTTCAGAGGCAATCAAAAAGCAATCTCGCCTAGTCCGAGCGTTCAGCTCCGTGACGTTGTTCCGGAGAAGCACTACCTAGACAGTGTGAACTGTGCTGTTGGCCAAGTTAATTATAAGTTGGCCAAAGTCAGCTCCAGAGTCACATTGCAGACTCATTAGTAGCAAGCATGAGAGCAACTCGGGACATTGTAGTTTGATGAGTGTTCACTAACAGCTTCGCTTTTATGAAAGGAACTCGGCAATGTCATCAAGCGAGCGTGTTCCGACAGAAGTTTGGACAATGGAAACGTTCTAGATTTCGGAGCGGTTTTGTTTTTTATTTTTTTGTTGACCTACTTGGTGATTTGGCAATGTTTCGTCAAAAGCATCATTTACTCACTCTAAAGCTTTTATATTTCAGATAGAAATCCTTAAAGAAAAGATAAATGGAAAATATTTATTTTTAGTCTCGCCTTCCTCTTTTTCACTTTGGTATCTTCACTGAATACCCAACTGCGAGAGACTGGATGATTAGGAGTGAAGGACAAGTTCACTTTTTAATCAGTTGAAAATATTCTTCTCACTGGCGCAATTATAAAAGCAGCATTCAAAATCACTTTTCCGCAAGCACATTGGAACTGCAGTCTGCAGCTACGAATCTGTAACTAACGGTTAAGTAAAAGGTTAAATTTTCTAGAATATCGAGGCGGGAAAGAAAAAGAGGAAGAAGTTAAAAGATAAGCTCTCATTAACGTTACTATTTCAGTAAGTAAGGAAACGACGCGGCAATTGACAATACAGGAATCGCCCATGAAAATGAAAATGAAATTAAGTCGGAGATTGAGACTGACTGACTGCTATAAACTGCACTTGCAGATTAACTGATTGGAGACTGGAGTCCGATGGGGAGGGACATTAAATTCGCTGTAATAGTACATAGGCTAGCAGCAGCCCTTTCGAAAAGGAATCAGCAACTGGAGGAGTGGGAAGAGCTTGCTCGTCTGGTGGATGGAATGGAAAGCGTCTAAGGCCGAAATCCGCCGAATCGCGGGTTTCTTTCCTTTTTATCAGTTTGAAGAGGTTTGGCCAGCGCCCACCTGGGTTGTGCCACGGCCACCTATATTTGGCCGTGGTTGTGTTCTCTCAAGATTCCAGTAATCTGCAGATACAAGATCACAGGCAGTCAAATGGACGAGATGTTTAAGAGTATCCCTTAATGGAAGTGGTCTGTGGATGGGAAGGGCGAATGCTCCTGTATTTTATTATGAATAGAATTAAAAATGCACGGTACTTTGAATATTATGAATAGAATGAAAAACTGTGCGTTACTTTGAATCAGAGATGGCATAAACTTATTACAATATATATTGTATATATATATATATACATATATATATTATATATATATATATATATAATATATATATATAATATATATATATATATATATATATATGTATATATATATATATATATATATATAATATATATATATATATAAATAATGCAAAGACCATTCACGGTCTCTAACGTTTTAACTGCGTGGGAGTTCATGTTCGTGTAATGCATCTTTTGCAGAATGATTTGCTTTTACCTGAAAGGCATCACCGGTAATGCATATGCTCTAAACCTGTTGAATCTCCAGAGAGAGAGAGAGAGAGAGAGAGAGAGAGAGAGAGCGAGAGAGAGAGAGGAGAGAGAGAGAGAGAGAGAGAGAGAGAGAGAGAGAGAGAGACTTTAAACAACGACGTACACCTGTGGCGCTCACTCTCTCTCTCCCCTGCAAACTTTGCTCAAAATTTCAGTGATTAAATTCATCTATATTTGTATATGACCACGTACAAGTTATATTTTCTATGTTGAGTAATATATATTTATATATATATATATATATATATATATATATATATATATATATATATATGTATGTATATATATATGTATAGGTGTGTATATATGCATGTATGCAATATATATACATACATACATATCATACATATGAGTATATATAGATATATATATATATATATATAGATCTATATATATATATATATAGATATATTAGATATATATATATATAGATATATAGATATAGGGGGATATCAAATATACATATAATTATAGATAAATAATATATATAAATATAATATATATATCTATATATATATATATAATATATATATCTATATATATATATATATATATATTATATATATATATATATATATATGACCGAACACATACTAATGGTTATCCTTGTTTCCCTTAGCTTAGTGGTATTTGCCTTGTTGACTGAAGTTTAATGTTACTGAAGGTTTGTCTTCCAACTCTGCTCTCTTTATACACGCACACATGCACATATATACTATAAATAAACTACTGCAATTTTTTTCTTTTACACATAAGGTGGCCGAATTAAATTTAGTAAATGCATAGGTTCAGAATTTATACCAGATTCTGAAGTCGTTAAGACTTAAGAGGCGCTCAGTAAACGGAAATTATATAAATGATAATTGACAATGACCATACAACCGGAGAAAAAGAACTACATAAACACAAAATCAAGCATTTCAAAGAGACAAAATAAAACGTAATCACACAAATTAGTGGACGGTTAAAAATATGATAAATAAATTAAGAAAGAGTTTAATTAACTCAGAAAAAGGGGAAGAAATGAGAAAATACCGAAAATAATAAGCATGAACACTATTTGATATTGCTATTCCAGTGGCAGAATGTGCTTCAGCAAGCCTCTGACAGATCGCTTCCACAGCTGATGCCAAAGTGCTATGCAGCGTGAAGGAAAATGATGTTCCGTTTGGCTTTTACGAGGTGCAAAGATGCCGAGGAAAATGATGATGGAGCGTTCGGGAGAGTGATGATGGTGACGAATGACCATGCTCAGGATCGAAAAAGGTTTTTCCTTTTTTCCTTTTCTTTCTATCTTTGTTAAAAAAGGCTCTGTTTGGCTCTCTTTTGGAAAAAAGGCTCTGTTGCATGGTTATACACCAGTATCTGTCAACACTCGTTCATTGAAATTTAATAAGTAGATAGATTTTGACGGGAATTTATAGAAATATATCAAATTTTATAGACAGCTACATAACCATGTATACATTTATCGAGATTCATCAAAATTCACAGAAATTGATGGAAATGAATACAAATTTACAGTCATTTACATATTATATTAATTCATTGACACTTATTTAGAAATTTAGCTATGGCAATGAAATAAATAATGAATGTTCATGAATAAAATAAATTATATAATGATGATGGATAATAAAAGACTGACAGATAAAAAGGATGTATGGTGAGGTTAAAGTAGATTTTATGCTTGTATTTTATACTGATGATGGATAAGAGACATATGACCATGGAATAAAGGGTTGAATATTCAGGTATTTTATGTATTTTAGAATTAAGGATAGCAGAAAGGGGCTGAAATAAAAAAAAACATTGGAATTGAACTGTACAGTAACGTTTCCCTTACTGACGACTAAATGGTTCTCTTAAATATGCAAAAAAGAAAGGAAAAAGGTATTTACTGTAATTGCCATCGCTCCGAAAAATGATTGCACTAATTAGAAGCAAATGAAGCCTTAATTGGAAAGGAGAGATTTTTGGCTCAGAACTGAAAGAGCTTTTGAAAAATTTCAAGTCCTCCATCGACAGAATGTATTGCTCATTTTTGAAAAAAAGGGTAAAAAATAAAAATACTGAATACCACTGGTAATAAAAGAGGTTTCGACAGAAATCTTTTAACAAAATTTTTATTTTCCATCTCAGATTTTCTTACCATGATTTTCACTGTTTAAATGATGCCCTTCCACAAAACATGATTATGTTTTTCGTTAAATATCAATGTGATTATATAGATATATATATATATATATATATATATATATATATATATATATATATATATATATGTACGTATCAACAACAACCAACACACACACAAAATAAATATATATATATTTATAATAATAATATATTATATATAATATTATATATATGTCGCATTATTTATACCTTATTGTGTGTATATATATGCAAGTGTACTTGTGTATGTAAGCCTCTAATTAAAATTATCTTGTCATTCAGTTGTAATTTCTAAGTTCATCAGTCACAGAAGAACGGTTACCTCTCAGGGATCAAAACCCTATACGCATATTTCTTCAATCTTTTCTTTCCTTCCCTATAAAAAGTTACCTTTCTTTTACATCATTATTGCCAAGGGCATGGCGCAACCAACCTCACCCTAAAAATACGGCATAGAAACTTGTAGCAGCACCTGGGAGTTCGCGGTGAGCAGCAATGGTTTACAAGAGGCCAACAGAATATTTTATCGGAACATATCCTGTGATCTAAAGAGGCTCTTCATTAACACTCCCCCTCTTATAAATTTTAAATATTCCACGAATAACTCTCGTCACTCTCCTTCGCCAGAAGCACTAATTCTTCAGACGGTTACGAAACGTATTGACTCTAGTTATGAATAATTTATTCCAACTGCATCATAGTTCAAATACGTCTCGACTCGTGAGGTAATTGCAATTAGGGAAGTTAATTGGTCATTCCACACCTGACGCCCTCCTGGGCTTCAACGAGGCCTTGGTTTCATGTCTCTCATTTCTCTAATGTGTTTCTCTTCCTGTTAAGTGTCTATTTATTCTCTTTTCATTGTATTATTTCTTCCATTTAACAGTGTACCCAGTGCGGTTCGTCCAGTCTGCTAGAAATAAGATAACCGTGCATTGCATTCATATGATATAGTTTCTATAGGTTATCCTAATTGGCTCTAAAAAGTGCTGAATACTATGCCTTGTATTACAGCAATTCGGTAAGAGCCACACTCAATTTCGTAGATTCCTAGTCAGTTCAGGGAAAGTAGTTAAATCTGATAATAATCAACTGTGTGTGTGTAAGAATCTCGCTACATATTCTTATGGATAATAAGCCTTTCCAGTATCAATTTGATTTGATTCAAAATCTCGTTATCAGCGATACTTGAAATAAGTTAATTTGCTTGGACATTTCCTGAGTACATATAATATACTTTAATATATAACAATACAGTATATATATATATATATATATATATATATATATATATATATATATGTGTATATAAGATATATTATATATATATTAATTATTAGATTATATAATATCTATGTATATATATTGTATATATATATAATACACACTGGTTATATATATAGATATATACAACATATTTTATATATGATTTATGTTAATATATGTATATAATATATACACCACATTTTATATATATATTAATATATATACACCCAATATATATGAATATAGTATATATACTATATATTATATATATATATAAATATATAATGAATACAAGTTGTTCCTCGTTGGACGAGTGGGTTAAGTTCGCTCTCCGCTCTGCCAACGCGGAATCAGAGGAATTTATTTCTGGTGATTAGAAATTCATTTCTCGATATAACGTGGTTCGGATCCCACAATAAGCTGTAGGTCCCGTTGCCAGGTAACCAAGTGGTTCCTAACAGTGAAAAATATCTAATCCTTCGGGCCAGCTCTAGGAGAGCTGTTAATCAGCTCAGTGGTCTGGTTAAACTAAAATATACTTAAATTTTATATATGAATAAAAATAATATTGAGTACACATCATGTATGAATAAAAAACCTACTGTGTACTTGTTATACCTAAACAGTGAAAACCGGTAAAAAAAAAAAAAAAAAAATGAGTGATCGATATGAAAATCAACATCGCAAGGGTAAATATTTTCCCTATTCATCCACTACAATTACCCAAAATCCTTGAGAATCCTTAACGAAAGGAACAATTTGACAATTAGTTCGAATATAAGAAAACTACGCTAAATAAAAGATAAGACGATATATTAATAATTCAATGCCATCTCTTTTGAGAGACCGGCGTAGGCAACACGAGTTTGACTTTATTCAACGACCTGTGAAACACCTCTCATTTGGGGAACCAGAGAACGTCTATGTTAAACATCCTTTTTAGGTAATCAGTCCCTAACTGCACTCAATTACTTAGGCTTGCCGAGTACAAGTAGTTATCTAACGTTAATGAGGAGAGGTGTGAGGGAGAGAGAACGTGCGATATCAAATTCTCTCTCACACGGGAATGAGAAAATGTTAGACTACAGGAATGGGAACAGAAGGTGAGTGAAATATTTATTTTCTCCTTTTTTTGATCTCTTCTCTTTTTCCTGCACACGCAAACGAAACCAGAACACACAATACACACACACGCATACACAAAAATAGATTTAAAAGTAATTTTTTTGCTTGTAACGCTACAGTCTTTCTTAGTAAAAAGATTGGAGATATTTTGAGAAAATCAATGCAAGTTTACTACTGGTTGTAGTTGGCCTCTGTACGTCCTTCATTTTATGTAGACTTCTGCTTTGAAATGACCACTGAGTTGCAAACTTCTCATATATATATATATATATATATATATATATATATATATATATATATATATATATATATGCATTTGTATCTATTTTTTTAGAATATTCACACTGTTTGGATACGGTAGTCAACGTATCCAAAAAGTGTAGAGAGTTAGATAAGTTTATTGCATGCATCTCTTTCTTATCCAGTTTGCGACATTGTTACTGTTATATTTTTATGGACTTTCGAATAACGGCCATTGAAGTCGTACTTCTTTTGTTCTTCATTCAACTCGGCAATAAAAATAAAGTAGAAAAAAATTTAAATTAGACGAAAAAGAGGGAAGGACTTCGATGCGTGGGAGGACAAGCCGAGCACATGAAGACGCATCATAAAGCCAAACCTTTATTCTTTGAGAGAGAGAGAGAGAGAGAAGAGAGAGAGAGAGAGAGAGAGAGAGAGAGAGAGAGAACCACTTTTATCTGTCATCTACAGAATAATTTATACTAAAAGAGAACTGACATACCTTGCAGTTATAACTTTCCGAAATACAATCTGCCCGTTTCTATGCCTAACCTTACACAAGTGCACTACTCTTGAGTAAGGCACAATGGTGCAGCGCTCAGAGCAAGTTTGCTAGGTTCTTGGATCTCTACAAGACTAGCGAGCCCCATTCAATATAGCTGTGAATGTGTACTAACGACTGCTGTGGTAAAGGAAAAGTGAGTGGGTCTGTCAGCCTCATCCGAAACAACTACCTGGGAGATCAGGAAGCTGTACATTTCAGGTGAAAGCCCATGTAAATAGAAAGAGACCTGAGGAATATATATATATATATATATATATATATATATATATATATATACATATATATATATATATATATATATATATATATATATATATATATATATATATATATATATATATTACCAAGGCTTTTCCCCATACAGGACATGTCCCCAAAAGTGACTTGTTTCTAGCTATCAGAATGTTATAATTAGGGTAAAAGTAGCTAGCACCAGTGTCTCTCTCTACCAGGGCTGCTGCTTGCTGTAGTTATATATATAAATATATATTATATATATATATATATATATATATATATATATATATATATATATATATATACCATTTCTCTCAAAGTCACCCTCTCAAGATCCCAAAAATGTTCACGATAAAAAGCTGCAACAACCAGCACAAAGTACAAAGTTAAATTTAAGCCATATCCGTGTTTTGGTCGCAAACTAATCTCTTCCATTTGAAATTTACTATGAATGCGGAAACAATAGTTCTAATGGGCAATATCATTCCAATTTACGACAACACGACGCCGGTCCCGGAAGGATCTCATTTTATGTGGCCGCATTAGACCTGTTTCTTTAATATGTAAATGCGCCAGAAGGAGGATTTTGTAATTAAGTTATTCATGATTAGGGTTATGGTGAAATCCATTACGTTGCCGTTACAGAGACATGAAAATATAGGTCACTTCGTTCACACAGTAAATAAAAAAGTACCTCATAACGTTTTGGTATAAACACCACAACGTTTCTGCTATATATGAATAAAAATAATCTGCTACAATATTGATGATTTAAATGCAATACATTACGAATGAACAACTTTGAATTATTGACATTTGAATTAAAAGCTAATACACATGCATAAAAAAGAAGGATTATGGGTTACTGCGTCCACTTCACGGACGTATAAATCTAGGATAATTGCGATCATTTAATAGATACTACGAAAATTCTAGGTTCCTGTCATAAGCACATAACAATAAATACGACTTTCCTTCTATAAATGCATGGAAGATTTGGACGTTGACTTTGGAAATGTAAGATTTACATAACAGCAGATAAAAACCCCATTAAATTTTGTACATCTTTTGATGAATTACAGATACTTTATAAATATTACCTCTAGGCAAAATTATATTTAAAAAAAATAGTAAAACGTTAATGTTATGTTCACGGTAGTTATATGGAGGAGACCATTCGACGCCAATGAAAATAGACACTGTTTTCTTTGGAAATATCCGGTTCTCGGAAGAATGTCTTCGAAGATTTAGGGGACGCAGGATAGGGAGCACTGATTTTCTTTCCCGTTAAACCTGCAGCTAAAAGGCTATTTGTTTCAACAGCAACAACGATAATAATAAAAGTGGCAAGAAGAACAGCGACAGAAATAATGATAATGATGATGTTAAGTGTATTCAAGATATGTAAACGTCGCACTGTGGTTGAGTGCACACTTCCACTATGTTGAACAATTTCCCTTCACTAGATCTGAAAAAAAAAAAATCTGACGAACTGATTCTTAATTATAACTCCAGTCTTCAAAGAGGATCTCGGCATTTGTTTTTTCTTTTTTCTAGTATGACATATGCGCATTATATATATATATATATATATATATATATATATATATATATATATATATATATATATATATATATATACTATCTGCAGTATGACCCTCAAATATCAATTCAGGAATGCCGAAGACACATGGATGTTTTTTAAAAGATATATTCATTAAGAAACGTTTCGCACATGACTATGTGCATCATCAGTCTGAAAAATGACAAAATAATAACATTAAAATACTAAAAATACACTGGATTCTTAAAATGACAATTAAAAACATTAAAAGACTAAAAAAAGCAAAGCAAAGTAAAAACAACTGCTGTTACACCAACCTTCAGGTACAAATAAAGAAGATAGAATGACCAAAGAAAGAACAAGAGCCTCCAAAGACGACTATGCCAGATATAGTTTAGCAGCAAGGAGCAGCCACCGTTTAACGATGGAACGAGTCTTTAATATATAATGACTCTAAGGTCGTCAGATAATCTGCATCCTTAGAATACCCTATTATGGAAAAATGCTGCTTCTTGACCTCAATTTAACAATTGATAGCATTGTTGGGCCATATTTCATAAGGAGATTGAATTTTTAACTACTTTCTTTCAACAAAATTCATTTCCCAAAGATCTAGTTTTTAGAACCGTCAACAAACTTTTAACTAATCATTTTCATCCTGCCACACCGGTTTTTAATGTTCCGAAAAAAAAAAAAACTTATGTATGCTTCAATCCCTTATATTTTTAACTCCAAATTTTCGCATAAACTGAAACAAATTATTGAAACTGAGATACCGTGCATTAATTTAAAATTGCTATCAAATAATCCCAGCAAAATTGGCTCCTTGTTTGGCTTTAAGGACCGTCTGCATCCCTTCATGAGATCCAATGTGGTCTATAAGTTTACATGCCCAGGATGTCCTGGTACTTATATTGGATCAACGAAAAGGTTGTTGCAGATGCGTTATTACAGTCACTTAGGGTTGAGTTTTAGAACGGGACAAAGATTGAGCAGACCAGAACATTCAAATATAAAAAATCATGCTATCAATTGTTAAATTGAGGTCAAGAAGCAGCATTTTTCCATAATAGGGTATTCTAAGGATGCAGATTATCTGACGACCTTAGAGTCATTATATATTAAAAGACTCGTTCCATCGTTAAACGGTGGCTGCTCCTCTGCTCAACTATATCTGGCATAGTCGTCTTTGGAGGTTCTTGTTCTTTCTTTGGTCATTCTATCTTCTTTATTTGTACCTGAAGGTTGGTGTAACAGCAGTTGTTTTTACTTTGCTTTGCTTTTTTTAGTCTTTTAATGTTTTTAATTGTCATTTTAAGAATCCAGTGTATTTTTAGTATTTTAATGTTATTATTTGGCATTTTTCAGACTGATGATGCACATAGTCATGTGCGAAACGTTTCTTAATGAATATATCTTTTAAAAAACATCCATGTGTCTTCGGCATTCCTGAATTGATATATATATATATATATATATATATATATATATATATATATATATATATATATATATATATATATATATATAAAGGTAAAATCAGTACCTGACGAACTCTGTCAGGTCTCGAAATTTCTGTCAAAGAAAGACATTCTTCATTCTAACTAGACATAAATAATGTTGGTTGATTGATTGATTGATCATGGAATTTAGGGCATAGCCCAAGCGCTGGGACCTGCAAAGGTCATTCAGCGCTGCAGTATTATATGATTGAATGAAATTGATTAAATGAATGAATACGTGAATCGATTAAAATCTCTCACACAAATGACCAATTAAAACTGCAATAAAAACACCGAACGACATAGTACAACAACCAAGACCAAGACGATCTCACATGACATATCAACCAAACCAAACCCATCCACTCTCATCTAAAACCACTTACACTGCAACCAAAGAATCTCATAGCTGAAGTCACACACACACACAAACTAAAATAAAAAACTAAAAAAAAAACTGACATGCATGCATCGATTCAAAACCATTTAACCTTAATTAAAAACAGCAAATAAAATTTTGAATAATAATTAGGTACTTAAAATGATGACTATGAACAAAACAATAAAAAATAAAATCAACATAAGATAAAATAAAATCAATACAAAATAAAATCAATAAGTTAAAATTTGCCACCACTTAAACTTCATAAAAAATCCTAATACATTTTAAAAATCTCACTAGTGCAGAAATATCTGCTTTGTCATCTAGAATATCGGCAAGAGATTTCCATCAAGGTGGAATCTCTGCCTCTGTTCTCTATAATTTACACAATGCACCAGGATGTGCTCCACTGATAAGGTTGCATCACACCTAACACATACTGGTGCACTGCCACCTTCTAAAATAAATTTATGGGTTATCCGAGTGTGCCCAATACGAAGTCGCCCCAAAAAAATTTCTGTTCTCCTCTCTTTTTGAAAAGAAGAGGGCCATTTTTCTATGCTTTCTCTTATCTGCTTATATTTCTTATTGTTGGCTAAGAGAGGGGAGGACCATCTCTCTTGCCATTTCCTCAAGATGTACGACTTGATGGATCTCTTCATATCTATATGTGGCACTTTGGTTACCTGATACAAATTACTCACAGCCGCTTCCTTTGCATATCTGTCTGCCTCCTCATTCCCGCGAACTCCAACATGAGCTGGGATCCAGCAGAAACATATCGATTTCCTGCGACACGAAATCCAAAAGAGCCACTCCTGGGCTTTTTGCACCAGAAGATAAATTGTATACAGCTGCTTTAATGAATCTAATGCACTTTTTGAGTCACTATATATTACAAAATTTTTCTTATTCGAGTTATGAATATTTTCTAAAGCTTTAACTATAGCTGACAACTCTGCAGTGAATATGGAAGCCGACTCAGGCAATTTTGCCTCGTAAATTTCATTCCCATGCACAACTGCACACCCAACTCCACTATCAAATTTTGATCCATCAGTGTAGATTCTTCACTTGCCCATCATGTTTACTGTCATGCTCCAGAAAATTAGCTTTTATCTCTTGCTGAGACTGTTGTTTTTTTGTCTATTTTCTTAGAGCATAAGGAAATCTTGGGAATAAGCCAAGGGGGTACAGAGGATGGTTTTACTTCTTCAACTTTTTGGCGCTGAATGACCATGTCATTTAAACATTCCAACTGTCTTATTTGAAAAGGTTTGGAAGATCTTTCACCAAATTTTCTAGAGTCACACTCCTCTAAAATTTTTCGTGTGGAGTTCTCTCGAGAGCTTTTTTGTCGCATGGTGTACCTCAACCCAAGCTCTTCTCTTCGCAGATCTAAAGGAAGTTCATGAGAGTCAATGTAGATACTCTCAACGGGAGATGTCCTGAAGGCACCTGTACATATCCTTAATCCCATATTATGTACTACGTCCAATTCCTCTAACCTGGACTTGCAGGCAGATGAATATACCTGACAGCCATAGTCCAGTTTTGGTTTACATAAGGAATCATACAACTTCAGTAAACTTTTCTTATCAGCTCCCCAGTCGAATCCCGATACCACCTTTAAATTATTGAGGGATTTTTTAACCTTTGTTTTTAGAGAGTCAATGTGACTACGCCACGTTAGCTTGCTGTCAAATATTATGCCCAAAAACTTTACTTCTTTTTTGTAAGGAATAAGACAATCCTTCAGTTTCAAATTTGGGATAGTTTCATTGCGGGTACATCTGGTGAAACGAACGGCCACAGTTTTAGATGAAGAAAATCGGAAACCATGTTCATCAGCCCATTTACTGATGACATTTATTGTCTTTTGCAGGTAGTTACAGGCTGATACAGCGTCGTATGTGGTGACGTAGATGGCAAAGTCATCCACAAACAGTGAAGCCCTAATTGGAGCGGAAACAGAATTCACAATATTATCAATAGCAACGGCAAAGCAGGTAACACTCAATACGCTGCCTTGTGGGACACCTTCTTCCGTCTCATAACAAGAAGAAAACTTATTCCCGACTCTCACTCTAATATATCGGTCCCTTAAAAAGGAGTTGATAAAGTTTAACATATTGCCCCTGATCCCCATTTCATTGAGCCGTTTAACAATGCCAAATCGCCATGTTGTATCATAGGCTTTCTCCAGATCAAAAAATGCCCCTACTGTTTGGCATAGATTGGAAAATCCCTGCTGAATCTGATTTGATAATCTCAGTAAAGGGTCCAAGGCTGAACGATTTTTCCCGAAGCCGAACTGAACAGAGGATAACAATCTGTTTTTCTCTAAATGCCACATTAGACAAGAGTTCACCATTTTCTAAAATAATTTACAGACACAGCTTGTTAGTGAAATTGGTCTGTAACTAGTGGGCTGATGTGGATCTTTGTTTGGCTTTATGACTGGAACTACTATGGCTATCTTCCAAGATGTGGGAATGATGCCTGTTTCCAAGATCTTTTTGAGTATTTTCATTAGACAGATTTTAGCATGTTCTGGAAGATGTTTAATCATGTTGTAAGTTATGTTATCTGCACCAGGGGCTGTTGACTCACAAGATGAGAGAGCCTCTTGTAGTTCCCTTAGTGAGAACTTAGCATTATATGCTTCACTGTTTTGAGAGTTAAATCTAATTGACACCTTGGCATTTCGAATCTTACTGAACTGTGGTGTGTAATTTTTGGAGCTTGATATGTCAGCAAAATGCTCACCAAATTTTTCTGCAACATCAGCTGGATTTGAAATAAAGACATCATTGATTTTTAGAGTAGGAGCAGGTGATGGAACAAATTTCCCACTTAGCTTTTTAATCTTTTTCCATACTAATCTTTCTGGCGTTTTAGAATTGATACCATTTATAAAGTGGAGCCAAGATTCCTTTTTAGCTTTTCTAATATATTTTCTTTGTTTGGCTAAGGCCCGTTGACATGTAGTTTTAGTTGTTCCTGAGGGTTTTGTCTTGAATTGTCTATAGCATTTTTTCACAATTCTTCGCAGTCTGCCACAGGTTTGGTCCCACCAGGGAACTGCAGGCCTGCTTGGTTTACCCTTTGTTTTTGGGATATATTTCTCAGCATTATCCAATATAGTTGAGGTCCAGTAATCATACGCATCTAAGTGTGACTCAAATGATTCTACTTCCTGATGTAATTGAAAGCTTCCTTCATACCTCCTCCAATCTGCTTCGTTTTCCTTTCACTTTATAGGAGATTCAGAAGGTATGTTTCTTGCATACTTTAAATGTATGGAAAAGTGATCACTTCCGTGCAAAAGTTCATCTACAGGCCAGTTGAAGTCCAAGCGGACTGCACGTGAACAAATGCTTAAATCTATAGCTGAAAAGACATTGGTGTAGATGTTATGAAACTTCATTGAACCATCATTGAAAAGAGAGAGATCATTACTTAGGATAAAATCATCGATGGTTCTACCTATAGCATTCAAGGTATCACCTCCCCATAGACTATTATGGGCATTAAAATCTCCCAGTAGTAAGAAAGGAGGAGGTAGTTGGTTAGCTAGTGCCTGAATGTCATTCAAAGTAATCTCTGACCTAGGTGGGAGGTAAATAGAGCAACTAGTAATCTCTTTTTCAAAGTATGCTCGAATGGCTACTGCTTGTAGGTTTGTGTTCAAAGGAACACTTGTATGTTGCAAAGACTTTTTAACAATAATTGTAACCCCCCCATGAGCTCGATAACCATCTCTGGGGTTCATCACAAACATTTTATAATTTAATCCTGGATTGTATAGTGAGTTCCTAACTTAGTTTCTTGAAGCCAAACTACATCTGGATCATGATGGTTCAATAGTAATTTTAACTCTTCAGAACGAGTCCTAAGGCCTTTGCAATTCCATTGCAAGATATTAAATTGGAATTTTAACTGTGATTCTTGTGCCCAGCCAAGTCATTATTTAGCTGGGTTTTCAAAGTAACACAGCTGAATAATCTTGGATTTGAAAGTCTCTTAAGTCTGGTGCCTGGGAGACTTTTATTTTTATTGGATGAGGGGGAGTTTGAACATTTTTCCTGCACATCCTGTTTGTTCAGTTGAGACTAGATTTATCTAAATTTTTAACTATATCTAGTGAGTCAGAATGTTTTCCCTCCACTTCAGAAGTAGCTGTTTCTGCATATGATTGAGGGGATTGGGAGAGGTCTGTCATACTTAAATTTGAGCAGGACCGAGACTTCTTTTCCAATGGCTGTGAGGTTGATAATGGCTTAAAGGGGTCATCAAGTGCATTGAATCTGTTGGAAATTGGATTTTTAAAGTCTATAGGAGAGGATGTTCTACATTTCTTTGACTTAGGGGGTGACTGAAAACTGTCATAAGATTTGTTAAGATTTCCTCTAGATTTTATTTTTTCTTTGGGCTTGACAGAGGAGCTCAACTCTGAGACAGCATTTGCTTGCAGGTCAGGGAGAGGTTCATCAATCACAGCTTGTACCACTTTAGTTTGAAGTTCATTACATACCACAGAAGTTGAAATATCATGAGAGGGTGTGTTATTTTTAATGATGGGTTTAGCAGGCTGATGGAATGCATTATTTCCCATAACAGAGGAAGCAAATGAGGATCCAGCACTTTTGTTAGCACCTCGAACCAAGCGTTTGGCTTCTCCTATGCTGATAAAGTTATTATGAGCAGTGTTTACAACTTCTTGTTGGAAAATATATTGAGGACAGCCCCTCCAATTGGGAGAATGATTGCCAGCAGAGTGGAGACAGTATTTATCAGCTTTGCAGTTGTCCTTTACATGTTCACCAAAGCACACAAAGCACTTTCCTGGTTTTGTACACGAGTTTGATACGTGGCCATATTCAAAGCATTTATAACACTGGGTTGGTCGATATTTAAATGGCTTAACCCAAACCCGAGAGTGGTCTATATCAATATATTCCGGTAAGTAGGAGCAGGTGAAAGTCAATTCAATGGCATGCTGAGTGCCTTTCAATTTTCTAATTTTAATGACATATGTAGGACACATTTTTAATATTTCCTCCTCTTCAAACTCATATAGGTCTCTGCTATAAACTATACCCCATTTAATGTTAAATGATCGATGAGGAGATACATCTAAAATATTACCATCTTCAGTTGGTTGGAATTTTGAAAGCATCTTAATTTGACTATCGTTATTTGCTTTGATCAAGACTTCTTTACCATATCTCTTAATATTGCCTTTAGGAATGGCACCAATCTTCCTCTGTAGATACTTGCACTTTGTTAAAAAGTTTTCTTTTCCCTGTTTGTAATCTGCAACATGCCAAATCAATTTTGGGTCATCTTTTGCCAGGTGTTTTTGGCTATCAACCTCAAATTTGCTGGGTACATAGTCTGTCTCATCCTCTTCCAAATTGTTTATATTAAACAACATCGCATGGCAAACTGAACCAAAGACATTTTTACCATCCAGATTCTCTAGAGCTTTGGAGGCATATTCAGCTTTGCAAAAGGTTATGTAACTTTCATAAGAGATGGGACTTTTAACGATTCGTAATTTTATTCTATCTACCTTGCCAAACTGTTTCATGTAATTATGTAATATATCAAAATCAACTTTATCACTTATGTTACTACAATACACAACTCTTAGATTTTCATTTACACCACCAGTATTTACACCCTGGTGTCCCGGTGTTTGGTCGAGGGGAGAGCCTAATGCGGAATCCTTAATCAGGCGAGAGTCATCAACAGAAGGGGTTAAATAAAAATCCATCAGATTATGGTGTGAACATTCATCCAGGTTGGCCCCATACCCACCATTGAGCCACAATTAGAGGGTGATATAGCACCCTAGGAGTCCTACCCAGATATACACCCCACACTCAGTGCCTTGAGGGTCGTCAGTCCGTAGAGATCAGACCCAGCACTGAGTGCAGAGTTTAACATAATAGTTTCCCCTCGCTCGGACACGTCAGGTACTCCTGTTCTACGGGTGAGGAGGAATGCCGTCCAACCCCACCCTCCATCAAATCACAAGGACTGTCAAAGCTTGGCCAAGTCCATTCCAAAAGTCGTCGACAAAAGCAGTCCAAAAAACAGTCAAAATTTAGAGGTTGGAGAGAAGGATTCAGGAAAGAAAGAGAAGAGAGAAGGATTAAAAGTGAGAGAGAAAGGGTTGTAGGATATTCTGTCAGGACCCGGGGCACCTATGAGAATGCACGAACATTCCCACAGAAGCCAGGGTCCCTTATCCCCTCACCACTGGAAGAAATCCTACTCGAGGGGTAAAAAATGTTGGAATCACAAGCAAAAGGTCCCAGGTTCAATGTACAGTACGAGCGAGTCTGACTGAAAGTTTTAGGTTCGTTTCGCCTTGCCGACCTGTACCCAGTGAGTTATGTAATTATTAGTTAGTGAGAGTGGTGGGTGGTCACCAGGGGCACCGACTGCACCGCAGATGATTTGTGTAGAATCAGTAAGCCTACCATCTAAGAGGACATGCTCTCTCTCTCTCTCTCTCTCACTCTCTCTCATATATATATATATATATATATATATATATATATATATATATATATATATATATATATATATATAAATATAATGTGTGTGTGTCTATGTGTATGTGTATACATATATATATATATATATATATATATATATATATATATATATATATATATATATATAAGCGAATTCCACAGGAAAATGATAGTCAGAAATCCAAGCACTTTTGTCTTTACTCAGACATTGTCAAGGAGTTAATGAGATACAATTGGAGAGAAAGGTCTCAGGTACAACACAAGATCAAGAATACTAGATGGTTAATTGTCAAAAGGGTAAAAATTAAGAGATAATCCAGGATTATCGGATATCACACGGTCACAAACCTAAAGAGATTGACCCTAAAACAATGTTGATTTTATAAACAAATTAAATAGTTTAAATTTGAATTTTGATTTTAATATGGTTAATTTTGACGTTGTCCCTTTATTTACAAAAGTGTCTGTAGATGACTAGATGACTTTCTTGAATATTTGGAGGAGGAATTAGAACGTCATGACATTCCCTTAAGTGTGGCAAACCTCATTAGTCTCATAAGGTTATGTATCAAAAATAGTAAATTTGGTTTTAATGGAGAATTTTTTGTACAAAAGTTTGGCATGGCTATGGGTAATCCCTTATCTCCTGTCCTTAGCAATATTTACATGGAATTTTTTTAGACAAAACTCTTACCAAGAATTTTGCCCCAAAAAGTTATTTGGTTTAGATATGTGGATATCTTCTGTATTTGGCCAGTTCACGAAAATCTCCAGGAATTCCTTAATAATCTCAATAGTTTAGTCCCTTCTATAAAATTTACCGTAGAGGAAGAAAGAAATTGTAATTTGAATTTTCTTGATGTAACTGTCCATAGAAATGATAGAAATTTCACCTTTCGAAAATCAACTAATATTGCCTCTTTTGTTCATTACTACTCCAATCACCATCAAAATGTTAAATTCTCTGTTTTTTCTGGGATGTTTCTAAGGGCTTTACGTGTCTGTAGCCCACAGTATATTGACGCTGAAATTAAAACTATATATGATATTGCAATGAAACTTAAATACCCAAGGACTTTTGTAGATGTGGCATGGAAAAGAGCTATAAAAACATTTTATTCAACTAATGACAAACTTGAATTTAGTAAGAATAACATTCTAAAATTATCCTATGATGAAAGGTTTTTAGATATTCCTAGAATTTTAAAGCTTTTTAACATAAATGTTGTTTTCAGTAATATTAATGTCAAGAGTTTAATAATCAAAAATTCTCCTAAAGATCTTCCAGGCTGCATATATGAAATTCCTTGCAAAATGTATGATAAAGTCTATTAAGGACAAACCGGTAAATCTCTTTCACAATGTCTCAAACAGCATCAGTATTCTGTGAGAACTGGGCAAATATCGAATGCATTAATCGTACATATGAGAGATTTAGACCATCCTATTAACTGGAGTCAAGCAAGAGCCTTAATCCCATGTAATGACACAGTTAAAAGGAATATCATTGAATCTTGTTTCATCAAGTCAAATAACAGAAATGTCTCAATTTAAGTCTTGGTTTATTTAAACTTGATGCTTTCATAATGAAAAAAGCTGTAGATAAATATAAGCAACAAAATTAATATATTCAGTTTTTACATGTTTTGGACTGTAAAGAAACTTTGTAATTTCGGTTAGGGTCAATCTGTTTAGGTTTGTGACCGTGTGATATCCGATAATCCTGGATTATCTCTTTTAATTTTTACCCTTTTGACAATTAACCATCTGGTATTCTTGATCTTGTGTTGTACCTGAGACCTTTCTCTCCAATTGTACCTCATTAACTCCTTGACAATGTCTGAGTAAAGACGAAAGCGCTTGGATTTCTGACTATCATTTTCCTGTGGTAATTCGCTTATTTATTGAAGTCACGTGCATCTACTGTGATTTGATAAGCATAATATATATATATATATAGAATATATATAATTATATATAGATATATATAATATAATATATATCTTATCTAATGTTTAGTGTACAAATGTGTATCTATGCACATGACATAAAACATATTTAGGCCAACACACATATATATACACATATATGTGTGTATCTATCTTTACACATACACACATATATATTAAACACATACACATATATATACATATTAAATGTTTAAATATCTAAATATATATATATATGTATATATAGTGTATCTATCTATCTACACACACACATACACACACGTGTGTGGTAGTATTATTAGAGTGGAAAATGAGATGCATATAATGTCACATTACTCTGCTTTTATCTCCACAACACATGAGTGTGCAAAGGTAGAATGGATGACCATTTTTGTTGATTCTAAATTCCCTCAGCCGTGAGATTATTCCTTTATTAATGACAATATTAATCACCCTAAATGAGGCTGTTCAGCGACCAATGGGTCGTATCTAATAAAAGGACTCGTCCTTTATAAAGGGCGTGTAATCTTTCCGCTCAATTAGCTTATAAAGGATGGTCCGGGGAGGTAAGGGTGGGAGACTGGAAAGGCGGCCAATACGAACTTTCCTCTTTCTTTTATTTATGCTGATTTATGGGTCCCTTTCCTTCGTATTTAACAGGAAGCCGTGCTCTGAAACTGAATTTTATTAATGTACCTTATTTACCATATATGTTGCAATGGAAAGTGTTAATTAATAACCTAAACATAGAGGACTGCCATATTTGGACGAAAAATGTTTGATTGCACAAACACGGAAAACTTAAACCGCTGACTCAACTTAGACGGAACGGCCAGTTTTTCATGAGGATATGATAATCAAAAGTGAGAACACCGTGCCTCACTAGCCCCTTGACAATGGAACAAGTTATACATATATGTATGTTATATGTAAATGGTTTCTTGTAGAATCGGCAAAGAGCTTCAGAGGTTCGCAGTCTGTGACGTGAGGACCGTTTTCTGTGAAACGTCGTGCAGTTCACTATACATTTTCTTTACCAGGGAAATAAATCTATTCTTGACTATCAGTTGACAAATGTGCATTTGATTCCACTACTATCGGATTTCATACCGTTACTCATTCGATAGACAGTTTTCGGACATAAGCCAGGCATCAAAAACCCCTTCCAGATAATTTCAGTCATTTTTCACAAACACAGTATCCTAGCAAATTTCTTACGAACAAATAGTTACCTTGTTTGAATGAAATAAGATTAGTAATGACCAGCATTTTGTTTCTCCATTCAGACAAATTCTTTGCAGCATTTGATTTTAAGCGTCACTGGCTGTAATCGTTAAGACAAAAATTTACAGAATCACACTAACCACTCTACGACTGTATAACGTCAAGGTAAAATCTCCATTACAGGCTCTAGTTGTAACAAGAGCTCTAGGGCTAGACTCTTAGAGCATGATGTCTTCAGGCCCGGTGCTAGGGCACATGGCTGCCTTAAACATTGTATCCCTGAAACGAACTTTCCCCTCATATTCCTCTGTCTTCTGAAGTACTTTCAATCGAAAGAAGGGAGATATTGGGCGTGTGTGGATGATTTCACAAAGAGAAAGGAACCACTGAGGGAATCACCGTATCCAGGTCATTTCTTCAAATTGAATAACTTTTTTAATAAAATACACCATCCAGCGTGGGTTGGAGTTATGACGCACAAATAGCGAGGGGGAACTAGGTTTGAATTTCAACTTTTTGTTCGTATTTGAACAAAGAACTAATGCCAACTGGAATGACAACCACCACTGAGGATAAGACAGCTAGCTGGCATATAAATAATGCCCACCAACCTCCCAACCACTCGCCAATGTTCAGCTGAAATCCTGAATATGGTTTTGCAGATTTGATTTTGCTTTATGGTTTCTTAAACTGATGCAAGAAAATACTATTTATTCATAATACTCACATATATAATTCACAAGCATATACATACATACATGTATATTATATATTATATATATATATATATATATATATATATATATATATATATATATATCTAGATATTACACACACAATAGAAACAAGACAATTCCAACTAAGCACCTGCTATACTAAAAGTTGAAAAAAGAATGATGTGAAAGGGAAAGGAAAGTGGCGAAGAAAACATTTCAAGATAGGTAGAATTGGACGGAGAAGTCGTGTGAGTTCAATTTGGGAACTAGCTGCTTAACAAATAATGATTCTAAAATAGGTAGTTCGTGTAAACAGCTAGTTTGGCCCAAAACAGAGAAGTCAGTATAATTGATATTCGTATTATAAATTTTTGAGTGATTTCTAATATTAGAAAATTCTGGGTTGGACTATCTGCAACCTATACGATGACTTACACCGTTATGAGAATCAGCTCTGACCTTAAGCAATCGTTTCGTTGATCCGACGTAAGTCTCTAAACTACATTTAAGGCAAGTATATTTATAAACAACTGAGGATTGCATAAGTGGGCAGATTCTGTCTTTGAATTCAAATAATGACCCTATTGTGAAGGTTTTTTTGGGGGGATTATAATCACTTGTATCATGTTAAAATGTTATTCTATTACAGATTTTAACATGTTTTATTGTATATTTTTAGTTTTTTTAGACTCCTTTAGTCACTATTTTATTATATATAATGATATATATATATATATATATATATATATATATATATATATATATAAATTAGATTGTAATACTAGAACTAAAACGATTCTAAATAACCAACGCCTTTCTCCAAAGTTTAATCTCCTCCTCTGCACAAAGCATATTTAAATCATAATTCCAAAAAGTGTTGGGTCTTTCATAAACACATTAAAATGTAAACTAGAGGCAGGGGGATTACATCATAATAATTAGAAAGTAAATTGGCCTTTAAGAGTAATTACCTCCTAAGTTATTTTCGTGCTGAAGAAAATGGCTTTTTTTAATTTCAAAATATGAAAAAGGGAATCTGCATTTTAATATACATAGACTAATTTTTAAAATCTTTAATTGTTTAATCGTTTCTTTTACTAAAATGAGTTTGCGGTTAAGAATTTTGACCTTGAGATAGTAAACCAATCAATAGAAAATGGGTTTATCTTATCGAATTAGAATTTATCAATTATGCGTTTCGGACAAACATAAAGTAATCGAG
>NC_087204.1:79923471-79925971 GCF_015104395.2 Macrobrachium nipponense
TTGGTTTCTTGTTCAGCAACTTCAATTAGACTTTAGATTTTCAAATAATGCAAATGAACTGAGGCTCAGACAACAAAATAGAAATCCTAAAATATGCAGTACTATAATCACTGCTTTCCTGAAGATCACTTTGCACATAGGTATTCATATCTTTGTGTCACATAAAAAGCGAATTACAAAGAAATTCTCCTTAACTTCATTGCGACTCTATGGAAGAAGCTGTTAAAGATAAATATTGTTTGTGTTGCCCACGAGTAATGTCACTTCAGAATGACCGAAAGGGTAGGCAATGTGGAGATACAAAGAAGTGGTTAATAGGTTACCGGAGGTGAAATGGTGGGTAATTGTATTTTGAGATGGTTTGGTCATATGGAAAGAATAAAGGGTGAAGAGGTGGTGAAACAGTCTATCATTCAAAAGTGTTGGTCGTAAGGAGGAGGGGATGACCTTGACCTTCAAAGTGCTGGATTAGTTGGGCAAAAGAATTATTTAAACGGATGGGCCTCACTATCTAGGATGTTAGAGGTGAGTGGTGCAGTGTGTGTGGCGGGTTACCAAACACTGCTGATGAGCCTTCTGCATAGATGTCTGGCGACATTAATGTTGTGGGAGTTTCTGAACAGCTTTTAATCAACTATTCAACAGTTAAAAAGGTATGAATGTAAGAGACCATTTATATATTTTTATGGAGTTACCCTCGGTTAGAGGAAACAGCTACAACTTCGAACAAAAAGTAAATTTCTATGACTTTAGGGTAGAGGACAATACGAATGGACACACGCAAATAATCTATGCAATACTCTATAGAAAGATGAGAAGCATTGGTAAAAATTATGAAAATGAAAGCATTTTAATTAAACGGGAAATAGAAATATCAAATAGGAAAAGTTTACCTGAATTCTATTTCATACCCTATGAAAGAAAATAATTTCCATAATGCATAGAGTCGCCTTAAACAATTCATATTCAAAACCTACCGAAGAAAAATGAGTCATTTACATAATGAGTAGATTCTTAATTGAGACTTTCTTTCGAAAACGCCTCCTCATAAATACAATGTTTATATAATGAGTTGGATTTTCATCCCGGTGGTGAGTTGTTTTCAAAGCACCTTTTAGAAAGAACAATTTATGCCGGTCCATTCATAAGAGATTAAAAAAAAGTACTACAAAAAGAATTTTCTCTCTGCACTATATTAAAAAATCTCATAGCATAGCAGAGATTTAAAAAACATCACTACAACAATAAATAATTTACAGAATGGGTAGATTTAGGATAAAAAGTTCCTATTCAAAGCCTTGAAAAGAAATATTTTCTCTAATGAGCAGGTCCTTTATGGAACATTCCTGCGTCACTTCCAGGAGCTGGAAAGTGCTGTCAAGACCTAATTCTATCAGGTGGAATGTACATAAAGCCTTTGATTCATTGCAGGCAATTTACTGTAATGGCATATTTCCAAAAGAAAGATGCCTGGAAGTGTTTCTTCACGCTAGTATAAGATAAGAGAAGCAAAACGCAATTAGTTTCTCCCATAGTAATATAAATTCTGGACTGTGGACTTCAGCGACAGACTTCTGAAAACGACAATGTGGTAGGTTTCCCTTTTGGAGAAATTTCATAAAGTGGGGAAGACGCAGACAGATTTGTTTCAATGAGAAACTTGGTTAAAAAATAAGCAAAATAAAACTGATAACAGATGACGCAAATTCATCTATTTAGATTTAAAATAGCCGCAAAAGTATCGAACATTTTTATGAAATATATATGCATATACTCATATATATGCATACACTCAATCATTGTATACACACACACACACACACATATATAAATATATATATATATATATATATATATATATATATATATATATATATATATATATATATGTAATCTACCTTTTACTATCCACGAATTACGCACAATTGTAATAACCGCAATGCCGTCTTAACTTCTCGAATTCTTCACTCTTTGGATACACTTGTCACTACAAAGCCTTAGATCCAAATGAAAGAAGAATACGAAGAAATTCTGATGTCGGTGGCATTTGGATCTAAAGCTTTGCAGTGATAAGCTTATTCAAAAGTCCTGAATAAATCGAGAAGTTAAGATGGCATTGTGGTTATTACAATTACGTATGTATGTTGTATGTATGTATGTATGTATTATATTTATGTATATATGTATGTATGTATGTATGTATACTATTATTATATATATTAATATATATATATATATATACTCATACATCTATATCTATCTATCTATCTATCTATCTATCTATCTATCTATCTATCTATATATATATATATATATATATATATATATATATATATATATATATAATGTGTATGTGTTTGTGTGTGCTTGCGTACTTAGGAAAAGTCTTTGAACTAGTAAAAAGTCAGAATAAAACTCTTGGAACCCGACTTGTCACATCGGGATGGCCCCCTGGGAACTGGAAGGTATGTCTGGAACTGAAAATTGGGGATTACTCCTT
>NC_087204.1:79930971-80020971 GCF_015104395.2 Macrobrachium nipponense
TTGGGGTCTAATTTTTATAGCTTTTGTTTTGTCAATTTTAAATTGAACTCTATCTACAGTCTACACCCTTAAACATCATGCTTTATCTCTAACATCGGACTGGAACCTATTTTACCAAGAAATGGTCTTCTTACAACAATACTTCACCAATAATTGTTCGCCATTCATGTTTTTCATAGGATTCTCAAAACACTTCTAAATAGAAAAATTACTCCAATAGGCCAAAAGTGTTTGACGTGCCTAACTCCCTTATATGCAACGTTTTTTCCTCGATTATATGAAGATAAATTTCGGAGGGATTTCTTGAAAATCGTCCAAAAGTATATTGGGTCTATATACTTTTGCCTCTTTTCCAGATTTAAGGATCGGCTGCCGCCTTTGATGTCGTCTGGTGTTGTCTATGAGTACAATTGTCCTAAATGTAATTAGGGAAAATATATTGGATCCCCCAGGCAGCTTCTCAGGGTGAGGGCCGATTCCCACAGAGGGATAAGTTATAGAACCGGATATCGATTGACTAATCCAGAATCCTCTAATATACGTAGCCATACCAACAAATGCAAAACGGAAATCAGCAATGAAGATTTTAAGATCACTGGTTATACTAACAACCCACAAGAACTGCTTATTCTTGAAACCTTAAATATTAAACAACTAGCTACTTCTCTGAACTGTCAAACAACCGCTGTTCCCCTGTATTTGTCTTAACTCTCTGCCTCTCGGAAAAATTTTTATATGCTTTATTCTTAGTGCGTCCTTATCCTCTGTGATGGTAGGTTAACTGTGTGTGTGTGTTTTTAAGTGTCTGTACTTAAGTATGTGGTCTGGTTTTGATTTCAAGTGTGTCTTTGCTTGCGTGTCTGTTCTTAACAATTTTATCTTTTTATTGTTTTTATCAGTTTCCTTCGCCCGCTTTTTAAATTAAAGTCTTGTGTAAAGCTCTTTTAAGTTTATACTAATATATGTATTTAAGGAAGAAGAAGAAGCCTTATTTGTTTACAAACGCCCTTGGAAGGCTCCTCATTATTTCTGGTTTTTAGGCCGTATTTTGAGGTCTCTCTCGTGATTTTGGACTACAACTTGTGAGTAAGATGGCAGTGAACTAGATAGTGCTTCAAGTTAACCTGTTTGTTGCATAGACTCTTTATTTAGAATTTTTTTGCCTCAGACCCTCTAGGCGTTCTCGGAGGCCCGGGGTTTCGGGTCGCCTCAGGCGATGTGACGTCATCATAGAAAACGGACCGTTCTCTTCCTGATGGCGATGGCAAACTACACCCCTATACCTATGAAACTTAAACCAAAGACTTCTATCGGTTTAAAGTTTTCCTGTTCCCCTAATTACGACTCCGCATGTGATGTCATTTTCAATAAGTTGAAAATAAATGAAAAAGACATACGAGGATTTCAGAATATACCAAATAACAGAGTTGCTGTGAAATTTCTTGAGGCCAATGTTTTTGACGTCTTTATACGAGAGTATGAAGACAAAGTGATTAATTTTGGTGATGGGGAAAAGGCCCTAGTAATTAATTTGAGCAGTGTATATACTTATGTATCAGTACGTTATGCACCCTTTGATTTGGAAGACTCCCTTTTAACTAGTGTCCTCAGCCAGTATGGAAAAGTCCTCCATCTAAGACATAACACTTTTTCTCATGGGAGGGGCGAGTGGTCTGCTAAATGGAACACGCACTGTGAAATGGAAATAATAAAGAAAAACATCCCATCCTCCATAAATATCTGTGGTTATAATGTTGTTTTTCTGTACAATGGACAAAAAAAAGACGTGTTACAAATGCGGAAGAGACTCTCACATGGCAGTTAATTGTAACATGGATAGTGAACCGAAGTTAAATATTTTCAATTTGAATGACTTTCCAGCAATGCCTGGTAAGATCTCTTGGTAAGGGCGATGTTCCTGACGGAAATGGAACTAATGATATTCAGCATGCGGAAAATAATGAAGGAAATGCGGAGCCACCATCTGATGAAATTAATGCTGGCAATGACAAAGCGAAATCTAGCATCCTTGATAAAAAGACCAGATGGGTAATGTATCGAGTAGTAGAACAACTTGTAACTTTTCCTTTATCCGAAAGTGTTGATGATGTTATTGGAGACCCAATTGAAATAAAAGATAAATCACAAGATTTGGATTGTAATGTTTCAACTAATGATGATGATATAAAGGATACTGACAGTGACAGTGATATCTTTGCAATAAAAGTGCACCCGAAGGTGCTTCTCAAGTAATGGAAACTAACTGATGATGAAGGACCTCGCTCACAAGACGAACCTCGTGTTCCTTACACTATTGGGAGTCTCTCTCCCGTTGATGATGATAAAATGAAGAACTGGACAGTCTTGAAGAAATTGTAGCGGCTTCAGTGTATAGGAATGATGAATCTGTGGATGATATGCCAGAAGAATGTGATATGGATTCAGAGGTAAATAAAGAAAGTGATATTGAAGATGATTTGGAAAATGATGATAAAGGTTCAAACATGATGTCAGAAAGTCAGTGGAATTTAGACCTAGAAACTGTAGGTAAATTAAGGTTCACTAAAGGAAAATCCACCAAAGAAAAAAGGAGGGAAGCAAAATGAATGGGAAAGGTAGGTTGTCAAAGAAAAAGAAAATTTAATTGTTTAATTTTCGGTGATATAATGGCTCTTTCTGTTGCCACTTTAAATATTAATGGCTTAAATGAGGTAAATAAGCAAATGAAGTTGTGTCTCTTATCATGTACTATAAAATTGATATCCTGTTAATTCAAGAGCATAATGTTAAAGATTTTTCAGTTTTGAGTTATCTCGCTCATTTTACAAGTATAGTGTTTAATCCATCAATCAATTTAAAAGGAGGTACAATGATATGTATAAATAATAAAACAAGTGTAAACTTTTAACTAAGGAAATGGACACTAATGGAAGAATTGTGGGTGTAAGAATATGTTACAATAAATGTATTATACCTGTCCTAAATGTGTATGCTCAGTCTGGTACAAGTAATCTGCAGAAAGGGAAGACTTCTTTAGAAATGAAATTTTGTACTACCTGAGACATAATAATGATTATCTAATCTTTGGGGGTGACTTCAACTGCATAACAAGCACAAGAGATTGCAGTAATAATAACAAAGCCTTGTTGTCTAAGTCTATGAGTACTCTTGTGAAAAACCTTGCCTTGAAAGACATTACAAATTCTCAAACAGAATACAGAGTACACTTATATACGTGAAAAACTATGGATCAAGGATAGATAGGATGTATACTGTCAAGTTATTTGATAATATAATATCTGCTGACACTGTTCCAATAAGTTTTTTCAGACCACAGTATGGTTGTTTTGAGGCTAAGAATTAACACGCATGTAATTTGCACAGGGTATTGGAAGTTAAATGTGAAAGTTTTGAGATTCTGATGAAACTGATGGAAATTTTATGCATGTATGGCAGTGTATAAAGCGAAAAAAGGTACATTTGATAACATACTTGTATGGTGGGACTGGGCAAAATTACAGTGTAAAACATTCATTTGTCAAATTATGTAAAAAGATATCACAAGAAAAGTATGGCTTGCTGAACTTGCTACAAACAAGATTACGGCATCTTTATGACATAAACTACAAAACTAGTGTAAATTATGACAATATTAAGCTTCTCAAAAAATAGAATTTGTGACATCCAGAATGAAATTTTAGAGGGTATAAAGATAAGAGCCAAACTAAATGATCTTACAATGGTGAAAAAATGTCTGCACATCTACTTGGTGCTGAAAAAAAAAGAAAATCATACTAGCATTACCAGCAATAAAAACAACCAGATGGTTCCATTATAGAAAGTACAGAGGGAATATCTGCTTTTATTCAAGAGCATTTTGAAAGATTATTTAGTATGGTCTCAGGTCAGGAAAAAAGTCAAGACTATTTTCTTAGCTTCTGTAATTCTAGTTTGGACCAAGATGATGTACATTTGTTGAGCAGAGATTTAGAGGAAGCTGAGGTTTTCGATGCTGTCAAGAGTATGTGTAAAGGTAAATCACCAGGATATGACGGGATTCCTATAGAATTCTACAAAAAGTTTTGGTGTATAATAAAATCTGATATAATGGAGGTGTTCAAATTCATTGCAACTATGAAATGCATGTCAGATAGTCAATCCTTAGGTATAATAAAATTATTAGCTAAAACAGGAGATTTATCCGTGGTGGAAAACTGGAGACCTATAACCCTACTGAATGTGGACTATAAAATCTTTGCTAAAGTTTTAGCAAACAGATTGAGATGTGTTACTGAGAAGATTATCTCCCCGGAACAATATTGTGCAGTGAAAGGAAGGTCAATTGTGAATTGTAATAATACGATTCGAGATGTAATTTTTTCATGCAAAACAAAACTGTCTAGATTTGGCAATCTTAAGCTTAGATTGGTCTAAAGCCTTTGATAGGGTAAATATGGATTTTGTTTTTAAAATAATGAAGAAATTTGGTTTACCAGAGGAATTTGTGGACCTAGTTCGAGTTTTGTATAAGGATTGTAAAAGTCGTATTTTTGTAAATGGGTTTATTAGTTCCCCCTTTAGTATTAAAAGATCTGTAAGACAGGGCTGCCCGATGTCAATGCTGTTATATATATATTTCAAGAACCTTTATATAGGGCAATGAAGAGTAACAACAAGATAATAGGGCCAAGCCTACCTAACAGTGTAAATATATGTCTGCAGGGTTATGCAGATGATTTATCTATGATTTTGTCAACGATGATTCAGTTAGAGAGTGCTATGAAGAAATACAATTGTTTGAAAATTGAGACAGGTGCACAGATAAACAAGGACAAAACTAGTATAATTGGTTTGGTAAATGGGAGAACCGAAACACCTGGCCTCTCGTTGGTTAAAAACTGTGAAAGTATAAAAATTCTTGGTATGGTTTATTATAATGATTTTGAGATGACGTGTGAAGAGAATTGGTCTCGCCTTGCTAAAAATATTGAAATATCAGTAGCTATGCTTAGTCCAAGACAACTGTCTATTTTCCAGAAGGCTATTATTATTAATTCTCTAGTTTTGTCCAAAGTTTGGTATATTTCTCACACCTTGCCTCCATCAAAAAAATACATTTGCTCAAATAAATATGCATATTTTCCGGGTATGTCTGGAGGGGTACTTACCATCCTGTAAGCAGAGAGACTCTTTGTTTGTCTAAAGAAAAAGGTGGATTGGGAATAATAAATGTTTTTTTTAAATCATTAGCGATTTTCAGTTCGACAGCTTTGAGTGATATTAAAAAGGATATAGGTTTGAGCAATTTCTATTGCAAGATGAGAATAAGCTTCTTGTTAGATTTGAAGGAAATTAATGAGATTTCATTTTTATCAACATCATTTTACTCAGTAGCAAATTGATGTTCATCAGGGAAAGGTTAAAGTTTTCTCTGGCATGAAAAATTCCCAAACTTGAATAGTTAAAGACTGCTATACCAAATTTATAAGGCCAGAAAATGCACCAAAAATTGAAGAGAGTTATCCACTTTTGGACTGGGAAATGGTATGGGAGAGCATAAACAAACCTTTCATTGGTATCATGGAAAGGGAGTTTGCCTTTAAATATGCACATGGAACCTTGGCGACCAACAACCGGCTAAAAATGTTAAATATATGATAAAAACAGTGATAGATGTGATCATTGTGAAGATGTTGACAAACTTGCATATTTTTTACTTTTGTAGCACATAAAAACATCATTGGATATTTCAAAAGTGTGCTATTCAATACTTGTAAAATAAATAGAGATAATGTTTTGAAAACATTAATGTTTAGTTTCAATTATAGGACTAAAAAGGATCTTAATAGTGCCATGTATAATTGTAGGGTATTTATATGTGTTTGGTTAGTAAAAAGAAACATTACACAAAAGAGGAAAAAACAGATGCCTTTATTAAAAGCAAAGTTGTTAGATAGTGGCTATTAAAGAAAAACAATTACAAAGAAAGAATTAAAAAATATTTTCACAATAGAGTACATTAATTACTGTTTTTAAATAGCCAGTATTAATTTTGTAAGTATATCACAATTAATATATAGTGTTAAGGAAAAAAAGTTTTAAAGTCTAGTTAATAATAAAAAAAATAAAATCCAGTAATTTGTAAATATTGTAGGTGTACAATTTGTAATATTTTGTAATAGTTTGGTAATACCTACTATGTAAATGACATGTAATATTTTTTCTAATAAAAGTTAAAAAAAAAAAAAAAATATACGTAGACCATACCAACAAATGCAAAACGAAATCAGCTATGAAGATTTAAGATCACTGGTTATACTAACAACCCACAAGAACTGCTTATTCTTGAAACCTTAAATATTAAACAACTAGCTACTTCTCTGAACTGTCAAACAACCGCTGTTCCCCTGTATTTGTCTTAACTCTCTGCCTCTCGGAAAAAATTTTTATATGCTTTATTCTTAGTGCGTCCTTATCCTCTGTGATGGTAGGTTAACTTTGTGTGTGTGTTTTTAAGTGTCTGTACTTAAGTATGTGGTCTGGTTTGATTTCAAGTGTCTTTGCTTGCGTGTCTGTTCTTAACAAATTTTTATTTTATCTTTTTATTGTTTTTATCAGTTTCCTTCGCCCGCTTTTTAAATTAAAGTCTTGTGTAAAGCTCTTTAAGTTTATACTAATATATTGTATTTTATTGTTGAGACATCCCTGATGATGTGATTATGAATCATGAAAGCTTGGAATAAATGGATTCTGTGTCTTCTGCTTCAGAATTCCTGCCCTTAATCTGGATGAGAACTATACTATATATATATATATATATATATATATATATATATTATATATATATATATATATATATATATATAGTATAGTTCTCATCCAGATTAAGGGCAGGAATTCTGAAGCAGAAGACACAGAATCCATTTATTCCAAGCTTTCATGATTCATAATCACATCGCTAAATATATATATATATATATATATATATATATATATATATATATATATAATATATATATATATATATATATATAATGTCCTAATTAGCGATAAAGCCGACACCGGTCAGAATCGATAATCGTGCGTCACCGCTTCCCTGTGGAATTTGATATACAAAATCCACATGTAGAATGATATAATTAGAAACATACACACACCACACACATATATCTAAGATATTATAATCAGGTTCATGAATATGCAGTTAACTAACGCTAAATTCCACAAATAACTCCAACTTTTTACTAATTAAAGCGTTTTTTTTTAAATATCTCCTCATCCTCAACATCAAAGGCAATCATCCCTAATCCTACGTAAATAATTTTTCAGATCAGATTTTTCGTTACGGTAATCATCAACGCTTGAAACTGCAGATCAATTATCCAAGAAATGTTAATTAATGTTTGTGCTATTTTACAGTCAGTAACAATGTCATTAAGCTTAATAAAGGTAGCCAATAAATACACAAAAGTCAATAACGTAAATAACGATTGTTCTTATATATGTATTACGGAGGTTCCAACCTCGGTAATCTTAAAAGGGTTTGGTAGCAATGAACCGTGCAGCAGGCACTGGAATAACATCAATTTTCTCTCTCTCTCTCTCCAACACCAACACCCTCTCTCTCTCTCTCTCTCTCTCTCTCTCATCTCTCTCTCTCTCTCTCTCTCTCTCTATTACATATGGCAATTAAATCAGACTTGTGGACTACAAAAATACATTTATTTTAGAGCAAAGCATTAGCTAATAATTCAGGTTCTTAACAAATGATTAAATGAAAGGTTTGAACTCAGATAGCCCCCTCCATCTCTCTTCTACAATAACCAACATTATTTTAGTCATAGTATAGTCTAGTACACCACGGAACATCAGTTAAGTTCCCATTTCTAAATATATCACCATATCAATCCCCTTTGTCTCAGAACCGCCTATAAGAAGACAGGAGAACATATCGACAAGCAAAAGATTATGGATCAAAATAAAAACATCAAATGAAATATAAACATCTTTGAAACAATATTCAAAATACAGTCAAGCCACACTTTTGGCCAAAGAATAAGTATGCTTACCCATTCAACACAGATTTCACACACTTCGCTAAAAAATACTGTTAGAGGACCCATCTTGGCCCTTCGCCGACTCTGTAGCGATCTCCCATCTTGGCTAACTTACTTTCTCATTATGTAGGGAAGAAGCTCGCACGCACGCACGAACTCACACACATTATTCACGCCCAAGAAACCATCCCAAACCAGATTCATAAGGCACCTCTGCATCCAGCGCCCGTGCATAGAAACAGGACGTGGTCTGATCTGACCTTAAAGAGCGACTTTGACATCGCGCACCCGAACGGAAGGATGCGCCAGCACTTCCAAAGCGTCACTTCGGGCCACTGTTTCCAAGGAGAAGCTAAATTGATGATCCCTACATTCTAGAAATGTCACAGCCCATCACATCCTCTCACTCAAAAAGAAAAGATACAAATCGCATTCTCAACGGTCTCTTAAATATATTGTCTTAATTATTCCTTTTTGCATATATTATAAACAATAAACGTTATTAACATAAACTTCAGAGAGGGGTAATGCATCCAATAAACCTTCATTAATTGTTTAACAAAGTCTTTCATGATGGAATGTTGGTTATGAGAGACTTGCTCATAAAGTTAATATCAGCAGTCAACACACCGTGAAAGTAATGATATAATACATGAAGGCTGTGACGTTAATAATAGGCGTCAGAATACCGAAACAGAAAGTTATTTATAAACCAAACCTAAGTTTTGAGTTAATGTAATCATGTTGAATTAGTTATAGAACTATGCTGTGTACCCCAATCATTCCTAATAAAAAAAAATCTTATTTAGGAAAAAAACAAGCACTCGATATCATAATGAATTTTGTTAATAACTTTTCCATATAGTACAAGGACACCTTAGATAGATATATAGCCACACACACAATATATATATATATATATAATATATATATATATATATATATATATATATATATATATATATATATATATATATATATATATATATATACAGAGAGAGAGAGAGAGAGAGAGAGAGAGAGAGAAATCGCATCAAGTTATCATTTATTGAACAGAATACGAGAAGTCGACCCCTGATGTTTAGAAGCGTCTCCCGTGAAACACATTTCTTCAAGGTCTCCTTCTGGGAAATTTTATCTATGAACCGACGTGATTCGATTGAAATCTGTTTGATCAACGTCGGAATTTAGTTAAGACATTTTCCACTGCAACTGAAAAGAGGGCTTCGAGCCGAATGAAAAAAAAAAAAAAAAACATATCTTTCTGATCTGATCTTTGTTACAATATTCAAGACTACTGGAAGTTATCAAAGAGTTTTCAGGGGTGGTGACGTGGGGTCACAACGGCATATCCGCCAGGAGGGAATAAAAGTTATCAGGACAAGAAAGTCAATAATACTTATTAATTTATCGGTGCTTCGTAATCAATAACACCGTTAACATCACACAAAATGAGAATGATTTTCCTGCTGCATCAAATTCGGCAACGTTAATTACGCACAACCAGAAAAGGTTTTTAATGCACTATTATTAATATTGCTAATTATGGCTGTTATTTAACGATAATATCTATCATTTAGCGCCATCAGACTTCATTAAAAATGACAGCCGGTACCTTGTAAGAAATAAAAGCAATAAATGCATTGCCATTACTATGTTAATAACGGTAATTACAATGCTAAAATAATAGGTTAGTGATGGCTAAATCTTAATGAAATTAATAACCAAGATAACTTGGCAAAGAATAAAGGTTACTGATGCATCAGGTTTAATAATATTGAAAACTAGTGTCCTACAGAAACAACAACGCTATAACAATGGCTATAACTGTGCACAAAAGAAAAAAAAAACGTCTCAAACTTAATATCATGAATGAATTAGGCATACACTGAACAAAGCTTAGGATATATAACGTTAATAACGGCTTCACGTCGAGAGGATGATGAAGAGTAATATTGCACGAAGTTCTTTAACGGAATTATTGCTCTTCTCCGAGAGGTAATCATCAGATAAAAAGTTATTAATATGTCAAGCTGGATAATGGTAACAACATTAGCAGTCACCAAGCAAACAATGAAGGCTATAATCGTATTAAGATTAAAGCCGCTGTAAGGAAGTTTGTCATTGTATATCAAAGTTATCTGAGACTTGAGTTGAATAATTACTTTGCTTATAACAAGATAGAACATTAATAGCCATTTTTCCAAATGCCTCATTTGGGAAGAGTTATGATTATGATTCCATAATTTGCATCGTAACTAAACTATCGCTTTTTAAAACGCGAGAAAAGTCCTTTAATATCCTATTATTTGCGGTCGGTAATTCGTAAGTTAATAAATTACTAGATAATTACAAAACACTCAACCATCACGGCCGCTAGATACATTACGCTCTTTTTGCATGTTAACTATTCATCGTACTTAGAATGGGTCTGCGCTGAGAGAGAGAGAGAGAGAGAGAGAGCTAGAGAGAGAGAAGAGAGAGAGAGAGAGAGAGAGAGGGGTGGGGGTAATCCGTTTCCAGGAAGTTAGCTAGTACAGATGAAATATTTACATGGATAATTTAATGGGTACTCTTCCTGCAGCACTACATCAAATTCATAAAGAGCTATATAGGTATATATTCGGAGCACTCTGTTAATCCCTTTGATTTGGTGCAACCATGTGCGCGCCCGCGTGTGCGTGCACAAGTGCGTCCCTGCAAATTGTGTGGAAACAGACAGAACAGTGACCAGGAAAGGCAGGTCAAGTATCAGACCGTCAGTTTTCAAAGGGGTTTCATCAAACGAAAAAATTCGTCCGTCTTTGTGTACAGCTGTTTTGGTTGTACAGAGATTTACTCTAAATCTCAACGATTAACGTGGACACGTTCTAATTGTATGAGCAAACATACATGGTTAAGAGCACTAACTGTGCATAGCCACTTTACATATCTATCTGTCTATCTATCTGTATATCACATATACAATATGTATGAATGTATATAAATATACAAATTATGCCTATACATACATCCATATATATATATATGTATATATATAGTATATATATTATATATATATATATATATATATGTGTGTGTGTGTGTGTGTGTGTGTGTGTGTCGTGGATGCTTCATGTACTGTAGCTACAAAGAAGGCCCAAACAGCTCCATCTGTCTTTTTATTACACAGCTATCAAGGCCCTGCTGACATACAAACCCATCTATCCAGTGTTGTACTTTCTAAGTTTTCTTCTTATTCTTCCTCCTTAAACCTCGTCCACACTGACGAAACTTTGCCCGACAGACTTTGTGCGATCTGACGTCACACCGAACATAGTCTGTCGGGCAAAGTTTCGACCGTGTGGACGGGGCTTTACGCTTCTGAAATTTTCATTTCTATCACCAACTTGCTGTTCATTCAACACAACAGCTTCGAAGTTATGTATTTCATTTACATTCAGCATCAACTACTGCCCCCATATAGGAGAGTTCGCTCAACATTTACTATTTCTTATACTTATCTAATAAAAAAAAAACCGACACACATTAACTCTTTCCATTCTTCCAATATTCATACAGACATTCATTTCTCCATCTTACTGTTAATTACATCACAAAAAAAAAAAATCCACGTGCTATGGCCACGAGTCAATGTCCTATTCCATTTTCAGTTTCCTCAACAATTACTTCCACAAGCATTTGTCAGTAATCTTCAATCTTGCATTATTTAGATTTTTCCTTCATCATATCTTCTACATTTTACATCTATTTTCAATACTCTTTTCTGCCAATATAAATCTGCATTCTCATCAGGCAACATCTCTCCATCTGCATCTTGTATTATAGAAATGTATTCACTGATTAACTTCTCATCATTTACTTCACCAAAGAAAGGTCAATCTCTTTTCTCTTCAACAATCTCTCTTTTTTCTTTAACCAACTCTTATTTCAACCATTATATTGCTCAATTCTTTGATCATACACTCTTAGCTTCTTGTTTCTCCTCAAACAACACTAGAACTCTTCTTTAACTACAGCCCCTTTTTCGCCCATCTTCATATATGCCATCTTTACCTTTTTAACAACTCATTCGGCTCAACATTTTTTGCAACAATATCATCCCTCTGAGTTTAAAACTAAAGACGATGATTTTCGATTTGTTTCAAGTCAGTAAAGACTACATAAAATTTCTCGCTTTCGTCACTATTAGATTCTATTGCACCTCCATCTGCTCTGCATTCGTCAGATCCGTTGATGAGGTTCTCTCGCGAAAAAAAGATCTAAAATTCAGCTCTAAAGGCCTCCTTAACTCAATTATAATGGAATGAGAATTAATTCCGACTTCTGTTAGTGTCCTCTGCTCAGGAAGTGATTTTTTTCGTGTAAACACTACTAATATTTTATGTAAACAATAATCATAAGGCTTAAATACTATATAATATTATTATAGAAGCGTATGAAGAGAAAGAACGTGAGCGACTTTTGAGCACAAGAACAAATGAGCGCCGACAAATGAGCGCAAGACAAATTGAGCGCAGTAACATTTGGGCGCCGAGATTTGAGCACCAAAATTTTTTATTTATTACACGTAAATACTTTAAATTATCTCAAAACAGTTTATAAAAGGGAACAAAATTATTGTTTTAATCTTTATTTTTTTATGACATGTAAAAATTATATCTAAACAAAATCATGTAAAACACAGAAATATGACTGGTTGAATTTTATTTATTACGTTACACTATATAAAACTTTTAAAATATTAGTTAAAACAGTTTACAGAAATAATGTAAAAAACAGAGAGGTGAAAGCTAAATATCATATTTATTGCATGTATATACCATAAAATACCTAAAAACAGTTTATTTATAAAACTAAATTTCTACTTCTGCAAGCTAATTATTAAAGATATTGAACGAAGATATTCTAGTTTGGTCTCTTGTAGAATATTCGCCTAACAATTTTTGATATAGCCTTATTAACTTTTACATATTTACTCTGCTTTCCATCTACATGCTGCCCAGTATCTATTCTGATAACTTTTCTTTGATGATTTTTGTTCAACTCTTAAATATCAATGAATTTGTAAATTGTAGGATGCATATGCTCTATTGACATCTGCATTGCCCGATGCCACCTTCTAACGAATTATTTGTATGAGATGTTCACTGACAACACGTTCATACAAACTCCAGACGCTTGGATGAAACAAAGCATCTCTTCTTCTTCCTCTCCTCCAAGGTCTTCCTATCCAAGTGCTCTTCAAAGTAAAAGACTAACTCATCTAGCTCGTCAGGAATGACATCATGTAAAGATTAAAATACATTTATTAAATCACTGGGAGGAAACGAATGCCAAGGCCACTAGCATTTTGAGTATTGCCGTATATCTTCCCTGGTGCAGTATAAATTAGTCAAACCTAAATCCTATATCCTTCCTTTGCACTTTCCATTTACACAACGCCATGACTCCTTGCCACTCTTAAGCACTCTATCGAGTCTGTAACAATACCCTTCTTATAATATATTATTTTTTTTTTTGTTTTTGTTTTCCTTTGGACGATGTTATTTTCTCCATCTCGTAGGTTCTCTGAACCGAAATAAATCAAAACTAATTTTCCTTTTCTTAAACTCACAGATTCTGAAAAATGTAACGACTGGTTTTAATTCGATAATAACCAAACTTTTATTTATAATAGTCAAACAACAATAAACAGCATTGTTAACTATTCCTAAACCCAGAGAATTTGAAAATACGACAAGCTGATTTTAAACGATAATGACCAAACGATTGTAATAGTCAAACAATAAATAAAACAGCAGTTGTTGCTTTTCCTAAACGGATATATATATATATATATATATATATATATATATATATATATATATATATATATATAATATATATAGTTCAAAACATTTTGTCTCTGAATTTCTTAGTTTTCTTTCATACCTATTTTGAAAATACGGCGCTCAAATGTCGGCGCCCAAATGTTAACTGCGCTCAAGTCGGTGAACCAGAAATAATATAGGTTTATTGATCTAGGTAAAAAACCATATGAATCATATTGACTGATTTTCAGTGAAGATCTACTTTCTATCCTGATTGAGAAAAGACTCCTACTTAATACTTTTCGCTTTTCACCATAATTTAATCAGGTTGCGGAGTATAAGGGCCTAAGCCCTACCCCTTCCGATGCATCCCCTCCCCCCTGGCCTCCCTAATCTCTTGTGGTGGCTGGCTCTACTATCCCTTCTGTAATTTCGTAGTTTTTTGCCTGTGATTCTTTTTCATTTCAGCATCTCCGATTTCTCAAAACTTGAGTCCCTTTGATAACGCCTGGATCCTCCAAACGTTTGATTGCCTATTTTATTCTTTAGTCTGTTTATGTCTGTCTGTCTCGTCAAAATCAAATCATATCAGTTTCAACCGCCACGGTAGCTGGCGGTTGGCAAAGTCCAGCCACCAGGACCCAAAAAACGGCGACTGAGGCCCATTTTAGAACTGGAAATATTCAACCAACCGAGATGAAACTCTGGCTTTTGAGGTTTCCCACTAAGGGCTCTAATCAAGCCTAATTTCATAGAAATCCGTGAGACGTTTCGGAGACCAAGATATCGATTTTTGGCGTTCATGATGTGGTAGGGGGGTGGGTGGGCGGTTTTTTTTTAACATATCTGTGGAGCAATGGCGGTTAAAGATACAGCCGTGATACTTAGTTTTTCTGAAAGCTCGTTTTCTGGAGAGGTGCCTTTATGTGTTTGATTTTTGAAATAATGAAATTTTAGTTACAGTAGGCCTATGCCAATCAAATTAGCCACAAAAATTCAAATTTCCAGATCAAAAGCACAGATTAAATTTTGCATCATCTCATTCCCCACCTAGTTTCAGAACTAAAACCTTACAGTAATTCTGTGCTTCACTCCTAACTCAACCCAACCGTTCGTTTTATTTCCCCGGTCATGACTGTACTCTAACAAGATAGAGAGAGAGAGAGAGAGAGAGAGAGAAAGGGGGGAGGTAGGGGGGGGGGGGGGCAAACGTTTTTTCCGGAAGCGCTTGGCGGCATTAGCGTTTCCGAGTTAGCCCAAATTTAAATTGAATCCTGAAAGCGGAGAATTTTCTTATTCGTCCCGAAAGTAATTAGTCGCTCTGTCCGGTAATTACGAGCGGAGGAAGAAGATTAACGCCGATCTTAATCAACAGTCGGTACTCACCAACTAATTAATTTTGCGATGCCAAATGCACAAATTCTCTCTCTCCCTCTCTCTCTCTCTCTCTCTCTCTCTCTCTTAGTATTTTCGTGGAGAACCAGAAACTCCAGAGTCCAGTATAAATTCTGGAGGGAAACTAAACAGAAAATAATGAGTTTTAAGCAACAATAAGGAAATAGCTGAAAATACAAATCCTTCTCCTTATATCAAGGTCTAGAATCAATATTCTGATTCATGGAAAAAAAAATCAACGATAACCGAGCTTTCCCACTGATGCATGAAATTACCAATCGACTCAGGTCTATCAGTAGATTCTGATAAGCGCGTACCATTTGCCAGCAGTGCGGAAGGTCATACTTCTTGGTCACGTGATGTTCTCACCATTGTTGTTGTTGTTGAAGATTCACCAGGTTTCACATTCTTTTTATCACCTTTGGAGACCTTAGAGCAGCCGTTAGTTAAGAGCCAACCAACATTTCTAACCCTATAAAGGGCACAACTAACAAGATTTCTGCAAGTTTTAAACTTTTTATTGATGACGGCGCTTCCGTGGGAAGGTGCGTCCTCAACAAGAAAAATAAGACAGAATTAATTTCAACGCCCAGCTCTAAGAAACGTTAATTAGACTCTCAGAAGCTGAGACGCATCTTCTATACTTCCGACAAAATGGCACGAAGACGAAAATCCCAAAAACTAACTTTTTTCGCTGTTCCACTTTTGCATTTAATTGTTTTCAGCCAGAGTGACCTCGAGACTGTAATGGAATTATCTGCGTATTTCATTTACCGTTAAGAGAACGTGTCAGTTATCTTGAAAATAATGCCGGTGGATAATCAACGCATCATATCGTGAAATAAAAAACCCGAAATAAAAACCCTAAGTAACTGTCAAACACAGTATTGCCGTATTTATTGCTTTTACTTTTATGTAGCTCTCTTTCAGTCTCACCAGTCAAGAAAAAAAGAAAAGAAAAGCAAAGGGTCCGTCAGTCTGACACATAACTATATATTAATTTTCTTTAAGAGGAATACAACTAAAACTTTCTTTTTTGCTGCGAACTGAAGCAGAGAACGAAATGATAAAAGGAGGTTTTTGATAAAAGAGATACAATCATCATATTCGTCCCAGCTACAATCTACGCTATTGTATTCAGCCGAGGTACAATCTATGCAATTGCATTCACCCACGATACATTTTGTGCTGTTGTATCCATCCTAGATATTTTTGCGTTAATGATACGAGCTACAGCCTGTGCTACTGCATTCGTTCATGCTACTTTTGTGTTAAATTATACGAGCTACAGCCTGGGCTACTGCATTCGTCTAAGCTACTTTTGTGTTAAATTATACGAGCTACAGCCTGTGCTAATGCATTCGTTCAATCTACTTCGAGGTAGAATCTGTGCTAAATGAAGAAGGGCGGAGAATGAACGAAACTCCAATTACCGGACGACTGAGAGAAAGAAAGACCAGTTATGTTCATCTCCTTGGTGGCGCAAAAACGATAAAGAAACTTAAGGAAGCGGATAATTACGTCGTATCTTCGGGTGATATTTCCGTAAGATTAGATTACTCCGAATAGGAGGGAGGAACACAATTTCCCAGAGTCGGGGACCTAGAGGTAATCTGTTCTGGCCATACAGTTTTTCTTGTCCCTTTTTGGCATTATTTTTCTCGCGCTCTTATATAATATCATCATCTTTAGTAGTTATAGGTTTAGTTATATTTGAATTGCACGTGTTTAGTTTTACCGATTAATAATTTTTATTTCCTTCTTTTCTTTATAATGTTTAATCTAAAATAATTCTTTGATCACTGCTATGTTATTTTATCATTGTTAGTGATATTTTCTATAATTCTTAGGGCTCTTGATTTATCAGTCATTTGATTTTACGTTCATTTGATTTTTGTCACTGTTAGCATTTAGCTTCTAATTTTACCTTTACCACTGCACGGTCTCAAAGCGAGCGATTATTCACAGGTATTTACGGACAGAAGCATTGCACGGGAGCACAATGTTACAGAGACCGAACACACACACATATCAGCGCCTAAGTCCCATCTCCACCCAAGCTGAGACCTGGGAGAACCGGAAAGTGGCTGCTGATGAATTAGTAGGTAGTCCTGTGGACACTCATAAATCCCCCTTAAGCAGCCCACAAGGACGATATGGTTGTGTTTTCCAGTGAACCCGGGACCACCTCAGGCGAAAGCAGCTTAGCTTTAACAACCCTAAAAGCGCTCAAATATCATAATGAAAAAAGCTCTTGAAATTTTCATAAAATATCTTAGTCAATATTGCATTTGCTGCGTCGATGACCTATGACCCTGGATGTTTTAACGCCAGTTAGAAATGACTAAATTATCGTTGCATATTTTTCTTTAATGTTATCAAAGTATGCTCTCATATGCAGGTGACTATTTTTCCTTTGTCACAGGATAATGTCAAAAGTTGCAAGTAATACAGAATTACTTCATCGGAATAAAATGATTAAAATGTTAAATGGGAGAAAAAAAAAATGAACGTACAGCCACTCTCATGGTAACACAGAATATTATAGAAGTCAGAAAACTTTCATTCATATACGAAATATCTTCTTTAAAGACTACTTTTATATTTCAATTTCATAATCCTTTAATGGATCTAAAAGGTCACATGGAGAAAATATCGAGCACAATATACTTTGCCCTCCTTTTACTGTCGCTGATATGCACATTTTATTACCTCCTCATATGAATAAGCAATGAGAGAGAGAGAGAGAGAGAGAGAGAGAGAGAGAGAGAATTGTCATGATTGTAATTCATTAGGAGGTAATGCATTTAATTAATACATTTACCTTACAAGAAAACGCAAGGCTGTAACTATGTAAATAAACATTAATGGATGAGTATTATCTATTTTAATCTCGGTAAACAAAGTTTCATCATTTTTATCACGTCTTTTGGATCACATCATTCTCCCTATACATTTTCATCATAGCCATTACACTAATAAAATTTCGAGAAGATTTATTTTCCCGAGAAAACTTTCTTTAAGATTTGTGTTCTTTTATTCCACACAGACCTCCACCGAGAGAGAGCCTTCTTCCTCTTTCTTTTATCTGCGGGACACACGGTCAGACTCGTTATGCAAATCTGGACGTAAATTCCTCGAGTCGCTCGCTTTTGGACTTCAGTGCTTGGGATCTCCGTTAAAACTCTCACTTTATTCTGGGATGATGGAGATTCCGGGAAAAACTCTTCCTAGAAAAAAAAAAAGTAACTAGACCGAAGTTTGACATCCCCCCCTCTTTATATTTTATTCTATCTCATCATCATCATCAGTAGGTTACCTCCAAAGCAGTGTGACGTAAGGAGAGCCTATGAAAAATTTCGCCACTTATGTCATTCATTTGTCAATCTGTTATCACCTTATATGGATTACGTAAAATTATCCTTATTTTACCTAAATGCTACATAGGTATAGTATAGTTGGTCATATACTATAATGTCATGTAAGGTGGCGATTTTTTTTTTATTTAATTTTTTTTTTGCGAAACAAATAACAAATATGATATCCATATGTTAGTAATTCTCACCCCCCCAAAAAAAAACTTGAAATTGGACCCTGGGGTATATTAGATAATAAAAAATCAAATGTATTTTCCTAACATAGCATATAAGATTAGGGAGAGTTCCATGAAAAAAATATATATCACGCCTCAGATATAAAAACTACAGGTCAAAGATTAAAGAATATTTTTCGGAAAAATCTATATAGTTCAGGAAAACCCTAAATAAGTCCATATTTTAGCTGACAAAATCCGTTAACTCCACAAGAAAACGAAAGCGGAACGAAGAAGTAAAATGGAATGATCATCATCCCACTATCCTAAGAGATGAGGGTCTGTGCCCAAAAGAATGTTGGAATTCTGCAGGTCAAAACGTCCGGGCTCAAGAGAATCTCCCTATTCTCCTCAGGAGGAGAGTGGAATGCCAATGCCTATTCAGTTTTTCTATAATCTTGATGGTTTTTCAAATGTCACCTCGTTTTTCATGTTTTTTTTTTTTTACCACTTTGATGTATAACTTTTTTTGTACATGTATATGTAAGTGTGCATGTGTGTATATATATTATATATATATATATATATATATATATATATATATATATATATATATATATATATATACACACACACACATATATATATATGGGATAATGAAGGTGAAGCTTTCAACCAAGTTCATCAGGAAAAGGACATTAGCAAAGTGATATGAACACTACATGCTAACTGAACTTTTCTCTCTTTCTATGGAAGGCTAAATACAAGATGGCCATGATGTGAAATAATGACCCATTCCTGAACGAAGCCAATTTGAAGGTTCTCTCTATCTCTGTCTGTCTCTCAACGGACAGTCACGTTTATCATTTCTCTCAACACTATGAACGCAGAAGAAAGCGATACATCACTCTGGAAAAAGACATGAAAAACGAGGTTACATTTTTGAAAACCTTAAAAAGATTTCATTGAAAAATTGAAAAGGCTTTGGCGTTCCACTTGCCTCCTGAGGAGAATAGGGAGATTTTCTTGATCCGGGACACTTTGACCTGTAGATCGCCAACATTCTTTGAGCAAGACCCTCATCTGTTAGGATTACGGATGATGGTAATATCCTTTTCTCTTCTTATCGTTGTTCCGCTCTCGTTTTTTCTTTGTGAAGTTAACGGATTTTGTCACATATTTTTAAGCAGTGAGTTTTTCTGAAGTGTTATTCTTACACATTTTTTTTTTTTTTTTTTTTTTTTTTCACCGGTGTAAGCATGTATATATTTTCTTGGAATTCTCCCTAAACTTACATCCCATTAGCGAGGACATATTACTTTTGCAATAAAATTAAATTTCAACTACTATACATTGCATTTAATATGACCATCTATACAGTTAGTATTAGGTAACATCAGGGCAGGTCTACAGATATTGATAATTGAATAATAAATAGACAGATTTATGTCACAAGCGCGGGGTTTCCCATAGGCTGTATGTCACAATGGGCGAAGGGAAGATGTCAAACTTCCGTCAAGTCCTTTTTTTATCTCTCTTACTATGAGGTGTTTTTCGCAGAGTCTCCATCATCCCAAAATAAAGTGAGAGTTTTAACGGAGATCCCAAGCATTGAAGTCCAAAAGCGAGCGACTCGAGGAATTTACGTCCAGATTTGCATAACGAGTCTGACCGTGTGTCCCGCAGATAAAAAGAAAGAGGAAGAAGGCTCTCTCTCTCGGTGGAGGTCTGTGTGGAATAAAAGAACACAAATCATAAAAAAGTTTTCTCGGGAACATAAATCTTCTCGAAGTTTTATTAGTGCAATGGCTATGATGAAAAGGTATACAGAGAATGATATAATCCTGAAAACGTTATAAAAAAGATGAAATTTAGTTTGTTTACTGAGATTAAAATAGATAAAAATCATCCATTATTGTTTATACATCGCCATAGTCTTCGTAATCTTTGAAGTTAAATGCATCACATCTCAGTGAACTCCAGTCACATTAAAATAAAAGCTAGTCTCTCCCTCATTGTATATTCATCTGATGAGGTAATAAAATGTACGTATCAGTGATCGTAAAAGTTAGGTAAAGTAGATCGTGCCCAATATTTTTTGCATATGACCTTTTAGATCCATTAAAGGATTAAGAAATATAAAAGTGCATATAAATGAATATTTTTAGAATTTTCTGAAAATTCTCTGTTTGGATACTTGGCATGCACCTATGAGAATGACTGTACAATTATTTTTCTATTTTGCTCGAGTTGCAAGTGTGTGGTCTCAGTAACACTGTTTCCTAGTAAATGTCTGTAAATACCCTATCACTTTGAAACCGCGCACTTGTTTGGGAAGAATCAGAAGCTAAATGCTGACAATGAAATAAAATTAAAAAAAGGGAATAAAACGAGAGCTATAATAGTTATAGAAAACAACCAACAATAATGACAATGAAATACCAATAATCAAATAATAGTTTTTAGATTTTATACATTATAAAGAAATGAAGGTGTTACAAACCTCTGGGGTTCTAGTACAGGTTCTTAAGTACTTTATTTTGCTAGGATCGTAGACAGTAAATGCAACCCATGTTCAAGGAAAGCAGGCACAAAAACACTCCAGAAAAACTTAACAGTATTTATTACAAAACAGAAATAAACAACTTAAATCAGCCTTGTGGGTTAAAGTCAAATACATACAGCAAAACAGCTTAAAGCAAGAGGACTAAATACCAGGTCCTCAACGAGCCACAAGGCACCCTACAGCTAAACATCTAAACCCTAACCAAAATTCAGAGGAGAATAAATATTTCATAAATCTGTGAGGATCCAAATATATGCCGGCCAAAACTATCCTAAATAACAAAAGGCTGAAGGAAGTGGAAGATATCAAAACAAGGAAAACCTTAAATTTACCTACCTAGCCATACAACTAAAGATATAGAATATTATCTACCAATAATCAATAAGGGCAACAATAAACTTATAATATACACAAGTAAAAACTATGACAATGTATACGTATATGTATATAATATATGTACTGCACGTACACTGACAGTTCTAATAATCCTTACGTCAGGGATGTCGGGCCGAACTAGGAGTCCATAGCGAGCACAAAACTGCTACCAAAGGGATGAACACGATCGCCAGGACAACAGGGGTATAAGGCTCCTCGAAGGAAACAACAGCTATACTGTCTTACCTGGCGATTGCCTCCCTACGTTTCTCCTCACGAGCTAGCGCTCACACACATCCCCGAAGAAATGCAGAAGGACGAAGGCAGAAGTGGCAGGTGAATCCGTAATCAGTACCGGGATCCAGCGACGGTACCAATTTCCCGTGGGCTCCTCCGACGGGAATAAGGGGTAATACGAGAAGTCGCAAATAGCTTACGCTTCTGCGGAACCCCGTAAAGCGGACACTATGGTCGCAAGTGAACGAAGAGCCGTGATCTGCAGCACCAGAGTCGCAGGTGACTAAGGCACCAACGAACGGTCGTGAGGAAAGATTCCAACAGCGCCGTTTCCAAAATAAACTGCCAAAAGGTCGTCCTCCAATAATCCACAAAAGCTGCTCAAGGGGATGGTCTGACAAGGAGCGTTCCAAAGCCCGAACTTCCGCGGGCAGACCATCAACGTTCACAGTACAGCTACGAACCATCCACCGTAACTCAAAAACAAATCACAAAACAATCGTTAGAACGATAGTTCACAGAAATAAACAAGGGAGGAGGAGGCGCTCAATAACACAAACTCTTACATAAACTAACAAGCATTTGGCTGCTTAAGCAAAAGAAACTTAAAAGTAAACAAGGCTGATTTAAACTTGATAAATAAAAACAAAAAACTACGTTAATTTAATAGAAGGAAATAAAGAAAAATGCTCAATTGGTACAATATAAAAACGTACAATTGAAAAAAAACTACTAGAGATAATAATTTTGCTGTTTAGGACTACATGAATGACAAAAAAGAAGATAAGAAAAAATTTGTATGGCCAGAACAGAACATCTCGGTGTTCCCTCCTATTCAGAGTAATCTAGTTTAACGAATATATCACCCGAATGTACGAGTGAAGAAACGACGTAATTATCCGCTTCCTTAAGTTCCTTCATCGTGTTAGCGTCACCGAGGTGATGGACATAACTGGTTTTTCTTTATCTCAGTCGTTCGGTAATTGGAGTTTCGTTCATTCTAGTCTTTCTTCACTTAGCACAGATTCTACCTCGATCGAATGCAATAATAGCACTGACTGTAGCACGAAGACACGAGCACGAAATATGGCTTGATCGAACATAGTAGCACAGATTTCACCTGGAAAAGATGCAGTACCACAGAGTGTATCTCGAACGAATACAATAGTGTTGACTGTAGATACGACGACTAACACGATTGTATTTACGTTAAAGCTAACAAATAAATTTGTTCGAAAAGCTATTTTGATTTTGATTAGGGTTCATTTTTATTTACTCCAATTCGTAGTATCCACGTTACTTTTATTAATGGATGAGTGTGTAAGAGAAATATGTAAAGGTAAATTCTCGATATACACCAGTGCTATATTTGACAGTTACTTATGGTGCATTGTGAAGTTATGTTATCACGTTCATTTTCCACTGAAATCACTTTCGAGATACCTGACATATTCTCTTGAGGGTAAATGAAAGACACAGATAATTTCATTACAGTTTGAAGGCCGTTCTGGATGAAAACAATAAAATACAAATGTGGAAAAAGGAAAATGCTCGTTCGTCTTTATGTAGGGTTGCATTTGTGTCATTTTATCGGATGTGTAGAAGCTGCTTCTCTCCTTCTCAGCGTTGAAATTAATCCTGTCTTACTGCTCTGGGTGAGAACGCTCCTTCCAACAGAATAGAATATTGACTTATTGTTATTGTTTTAGAATTAGCTGGCCTTATGCCAACACGGGTTCTTGCTCCTAGAGCAGCCCGTGAAGTATAATCGTCCGCACTGAATCTGTTGGTGATTTCATGCATCAGTGAAAAAGCCCATTCCTCGTTGACTTTTTTCTGTTAATCAAAATATTGAATATAAGGGAAACGATTTGTATTTTCAGCTATTTCCTAATTGTTGCATAAAACTCATTATTTTCTGTTTAGTTTGCCACCAGAATTTACACGAGCCTGTTGTCTTTTTCTAGTTTATGAAAAAAACGTCAGTCACTTAGTGTAACATCCTCTGTTACAGATCACTATTTCTTGCTTATGTTAAATATCTTATTACTTCATTTTTTTATATTAGTCAACACAGTTTGATAGGGGTACGACATCTGATGAAAAATGAAACTGGCTAACTAACTGAAGGGTCGGTGATCCTAGGAAGTTAATGAAAAAGGCAAACAGACAGTCATATATAATATACATATATATATATATATATATATATATATGTATATATTTATGTATGAATGACTGTATATATGCCTTTTTCATTATCTTCCAGGATCACCGACGCTTCTGTTGGTTAGCCAGTTTCATTTTTCATCTGATGTCGCACCCCTGTACACAAACACACACACACACACACACACACATATATATATATATGTATATATATATATATATATATATATATATATATATATATGAAAGAGAGAGGGAGAGAGAGAGAGAGAGAGAGAGAGAGAGATAAAGAGAAGTGCGATTCGTAATTTGTGCATTTGGCATCACAAAATTAATTAGTTGGTGAGTACCGACAGTTTGATTAGATCGGCGTTAATCTTCTTCGTCCGCTGGCAATTACCGGACAGAGCGACTAATTATTACTTTCGGGACGAATTAGAAAATTCTCCGCTTTCAGAATTTAATTTTAACTTGAGCGAACTCGGAAACGTCAATGCCACCCAGCGCCTCCGAACTCCGCATCTCTCTCTCTCTGTCTCTGGTTAGAGTGCAGCCATAAACCAAGAAAATAAAACGATAAAACGAACGTGTGAGAGTCCGGAGTGAAAGACAGACTTACTAAAAGGTTTAGATGATGCGAAATTTAATCATGACCTTTGATTTGTAGCATAACCTACTTATCTTGGTAGCTTTTTCTACGCAAGGATAGCTAAGACTTCGATTTGTTAACATAATGTGGCTTGAGACGTCATGGGTCTGGTTACTGAATTTTATATTTAAATTCAACTGTTAGTTCACTCGCGGCCTTTTTCATTTGAATTTGTCTAGAAACGCTTCATTATCCTTAGTACAGGAATTCGTTGAGACAGACAGACTTAACACTGAAATTCGTTGAGACAGACAAACAGACAGACAGACGAAGCCTATCAAGCATGTGGAAGATCCCAGCCGTTTTCAAAGGGACTCAGTTTGAGAAATCGGAGATACAGCAATGGAAAAGAATTTCACCTTTTCTTGTCTTTTACACCAAGAGTCGATAACCTTTAAAAATAAAGCCTTGAAAGAAGGAAATTTTTTTTTATCTCATTCTGTTGAATTTGTTCTGAGAAATATTCCGCTCTCTCTCTCTCTCCCTCTCTTTTCTGAAAGAAGAGCCGTGGGAACATACAGACTAGGATGCCCCATCCCACGCCTTGTATTTTAATGTTATTCTTTATTTTACAAAGCATCGTCTATAAAGGCTAATCAACATTTCCGTTCAACTATTCAACTCTCACCCAGTAAATTTTTTTCTCCATTTCATTCGCTATGAAACTATAACATGCCAAACACGAATTCCAGCTATTTCCAGCTATGTATGCACACAAATATTAAAACTTGTAGGATGTGTGAATTTGCCTTGAGTTTTATTTGTTGGCTGGAAAGAGTCCAGAGACACACTTCAAACCTCTTATCCCATTCAGCATTTGACCACGCTGAGAACAAGAAACCTTTCTGGCCTAATCTAAAGCAAGCACCCTCGCGACTTTCAGGGAAAACAAATATAGATAGAATAAGAGAAGATGATTAAAATGTGCAAGACGATAAACGAATGCTCGGTAATGAAAAAGAGAAGTTTGGTTAAAAAGAGGAAAAGAATTCCAGATCAGTACATGGAAACTAATAAAAATGTGCAATGCAGGGATTGGTATTGAATGATGAATCAGCGAGATAATCTCGACATAATAAGAAAAATCAACAAATGGAAAATTCATTTGGATTTTAGATCAGTAAAATCTATATTCTTTCTCGTCACCTCTTCTTATGATAATACAATATAGAAGTAAAGCCTCATAATGATTATTCACATAAAAACTGTTTACAAGAAAAAATTATCTCCTAAACAGAGTGCACTCAACATAGAAGGAATCAATTCTCCCTCTATTTCTAATTCACTTTTGGAGGTCTCTCGAGCTTAATTTGGAATCACTTGGATTAATTGAGTTCATTTTTTCTTTTTTTCGAGAGAACCTCATTAACGGATTTGCCGAATACAGAGTAGATGGAGGAGCACTGTGGATTTAATAGTGAGAAGACGAGATACTGAAACTGTATGTGGTCTTGATTGAGTTGATAGCAAACTGAAAATCGACTCTGAGTGTGTGTGTGTGTGTGAAACTTCATTATTATTACAAGTATTTGTTCAAAAATATTTGTGATACTGGTGGCTGGCTGTACCGTGAGCTGTGCATCTCTCTCTTTCTCTCTGAATTCTCAGCATTACCACAAACATTGGTTCAAAAAGCGATTTTTCAGGAGTACATTAATGGTTTTTTCCCCCTCTCTCTCTCCTTAAACGTTAGTATTTTCACATAAGTTTCTGAAAACGACATCTTAACTTTCAAAAGTTTAAATCTATGTCGTCAAATTCCTTCCAGTCGGAACGGAATTCAATATAATTAAAATTATGATACAAAAAAATAGGGGAGCATTTCAACAAATGGTATACGAGGAAGTTCAAAAGTTCTGTATGGATTTCAGGTTTATATATTCGTACTTTTTTGCATTTATGACAAAGGAGGGTATAATTTTCATTTGATTAAGGGTATTTTGTCCAATTATTATTTTCAATCTATGATAAAGATAGTCTACGGATACTTAACCATTTGGATTTCCGTCGGGATCAGCCTCATTCATCTGAATGAATAGAGAACAGTTGTGTCCAAGGAATACAGTTGTGTCTAAGCTCCGAGACAGTATATGCATAACTTCCCTATAGTTTGGACTTGCCGTCTTTGTACTGTCTAATATTACCGTAATTTCTGACGTTATGGATAACCCTAATTACAAAAACATAGCGGTCTCAAGTTCGGATATGAGTACAGTTAACGGGCTTGGCCTGAAAACTTGCAACATACCTTAGCGGTGTGAATGTATGTTTACAAGCATTAATATTAGCATCAGTGATAAGGAAACTATTTCACTGCGTAAATCTAAGACTCGCCCTGCCATGAGTTTCTACACGCATAATAAATTACAAGACCGGATAGAAGGGAAGGGCACCGATCTCTTGAAAACAAAAGATTTACTAAAACATGACACAAACCTTTGCAGACAGAGTCAGTCATCACTGAAGCCTGAAATCAAACGGTGTACGCATAATGGCACCAGACGACGCTGAGTATTTAGTTTCATCTGCTTATCCGCTTTCTTGAAAAACGGTCAAAGTTATCGCCTAAATGCTGACTATATTTCGAATGTTTCGCTATTCAAAGATTTTCGTCCGATTAACATAAACGTGAATTTCGTATTCTATGTGATGTACTTTTCATATTGACTGTAAATGTTTTCTTGCATTGTTTTATCAAAAGGTAATATCACCTTCAACTCGATAGTGGGGTGGATAGTGTTGGCTTGTTAGTTCTACTTTTAGGCGGTTCAGATCCCTTAGGAATAGATTATTACCATGTGAATACAACTTTCTTATTTCCGTTTGTGAGGAACAAATCTCATTTTTAAGGATTACTTTCAACATCCACTCCAATTTTTGAACAAACGTAGAATGTGCAGAGTAAAAGAAAGAAACTGGGAAATATCAGAGAGAGAGAGAGAGAGAGAGAGAGAGAGAGAGAGAGAGAGAGAGAGAGAGAGAGAGAGAGATGTTTTTTTCTCCACAAATCTCAACACACACCATTCAGGAAGAGAAAAAAGAAAAGTACGAGAGAGAAAGAGGGAAACAGAGAGGAACCTTACAAAAACGTCTTAGGAAAGTCTAACTTCGCAAAGACCATAAACCTTTTTGTCGAGGAAATGACGAGAAAAAATTAAGAAAAAACTCGGGTTTTTTTGTGTGAGTATCTCTGATTTTCCTTCCCCGATTCTTCATCCAAAATTGGCTCGAGATACCACAAAATGATTACTTTCTCTCTCTCTCTCTGAAAGTGTTGAATGCTTCCTGTTCAATACTCTTAATACTGTTCAGACTTCGGTTAAATTTATCTAAATTTTGACAAATTTATTAGCTTTATTATGACGGCTATTAGCGATCATCAGGTTATTTGAAAAAATGATAAAATTTAAATGGTGCAAACTACCTAGTTTGCATTGTGCATTTATATAAATACATTTATATGTATATGCATACACAAACACAAACGGACACATATATCAGTATATATATTATGTATATGGATGTATGTATATACACACACACACACACACACACACACACACATATATATATATATATATATATATATATGTGTGTGTGTGTGTGTGTGTGTGTGTGTATACATATATCCATATACGTAATATATGTATACGGATATATGCGTCCTTTTGTGTTTGTGTATCATATACATATAAAAGTATTTATATAAATGCACAATGCAATCTAGGTAGTTTGCACTATCTAAATTTTATCATCTGATGATCGCTAATAGCCGTCATAATAAAGCTTATAAATTTTTTCAAAATTTAGATAAATCTAACCTAAGTCTGAACAGTATTAAGAGTATTGAACAGGAAGCATTCAACACTTTCAGAGAGAGAGAGAAAGTAATAATCTATATACATATATATATATATATATATATAATATATATATATATATATATATATATATATATATAATGTGTGTGTGTGTGTGTGTATATACGTGTATCTTTGTTAATGTACGGAAGGAAACAATGCCAATGCCATAATAATTATTGCTTTGTAAACAAAGGCTGATAAATGTTAAATCAAATAACTGCACAGAATATTAGCGTTTTGCCAGAGTAGAGCATTTGAACAAGAGCATTCTCTAGAAGAGTAGGTAAAAAGGTACTATTTGTATAAAATCTCTCCCACGCGCGTTCACTGGCAGGCTTACAAAAAAACACAGAATAAACAGAAACAAAGCCACCAGCACATTTCATGTTTTATACTAAACTAAATGACGACATTTTTTAAAACTTACAAAGGATAAACATTTTCCACAAGAACCTTAAGGTTTTTTCCCTTAACCAAGACCGAAGCGAGATCTCCTGTGCCATTCTCCAGTGCCACATCAGGAAAATGGTTCCTCTAAAGGACCACCGAAAAAAAAAAAAAAAAAAAAATCTTTTTGTTTGCACAAAATAAAAGCGGTGACCGAGAAAGGGTTGCTTGAATGCGTTCTTACATGCACGGTACTTTTTATTTTTTTTATTCCCTCCTCCATCCCGAAAACCGAGGGGAAGAAAAGAGAAGGAATTTAGCTGAATGAATTAATGGTGTGTAGTCATTCGAGAGGACACGCAGGCGCTTTGAGACTATTTTTTAATTATTGTCTTTTTAATTCATTATTTGATTTCATGTTAAATCTAATTTACTCATTTATTCATTTCATGGGTTAATTTCTTCCCACGGCATTTTTATCATTTGTTATACCTATATATTTCGATTTCTGTTTCATTTTATGACTCACAGTATCTTAGCGCTGTATTAGCATAGCTTTATGTGTCATGATTCTACTTTAGTATGCAAATCACGTTTTCGGTTAAATATTTTGTAGAATAATGAGAGTCTTTCATAAATGAAGATAATATGTAAAACGAACGGTACATTTTTCATATTCTGAATTTCTTAAAGGTAAGTGGTAATATCGTTTAATTTCGTGGCAACTTCGACCAGGATTTATACACCCCTTTGTAGTTACAAAAATATTAAGATGCCATTATTTAATAAAAGTATTATCAAACAGAAATTGATGTTTAAATAAGGACAAAGAAGAGAATAATGAAGAAGACTGAAAAGGATTATATTCCATCGCGTTAGTTTATGTATGAATGAAGCAGAAGAATTATTACTGTTATTATTATAATGATTATTATAATTACTACGGGTGTTGTTTCTGTTGTTGTTGTTGTTATTGGTCAAATAAAAGCAAATGATAAAGATTAAAATGACAATTTTGTACAGTAAAACGGGTGATTCATATTCTAAGAAAACTGTAAGTTAAAATATATTCTACCCGTCACGCCCCCCCCCCAACCCATTTTTTTTTTAATACTTGGGCTAAACAGGACATTGTGATTCCCGCATCCTCCCCATGAAGAAAACAATAATGATAAAGTGTTTTATAAATAATAAATATCTAACTGAACTTTCATGCATGTGAATGAAGATTCCACCATGTCCGCATCACTTCCATGAACATCCATGTGGCCTCACTAAAATGCTTATCATGTCTAACAACTTATCAGTATACTTCCAGGCGTCGGCATAACTCCCTTTTCAATCTTCTCCCGTGACTATGCAAATCGAGTTCACCCAAACCGGCCATCGTAAAAACGGCCTTGAAGGCAGACGCCCACAGTGACAGCCTTCCAGGGGATCTTTCAGAAGTTTTTATCGTGCAGTTTCCATAATCAGGCAGTCTTCACCTTTTACAAAGAAAAGTTGCACATTCTTGGAATATATATATTTATATATAGAACGTGATGATGTATAAAAGAAAGGGAATAGCCACGAAGGCGAAAGTAAAACGCGGAATGGTTGCTAGACCTTTCGACTTAATGCCCTTTAATTGACGGTAAATCGAAAGTTCTAGCAACCAATCCCTGTTTCACTTTTCCCTTCGTGGCTATTGCCTTTATATAATGTGTGGGTGTGTGTACTAAATATATATGTATGTATGTGTATTATAGTGTTTGTACATGTTTATGTGTGTGTAATAGTAAGAAGAGGAGTAGTTGGATGTATATCTAATCATCGTAGATGGACACTTGAATTAAGGAGTGGGAATTGAAAATGTAGCTCTAGAAGTTAAAAGAAAAATGATTTTGCTAGGAAGGTGAGAGGGACATGCAAGGAGAAGGAAAAGTGAGCTATGGATGAACGCGCTGATGTTATACATCAGCGCGTTGCGTTCATCCACAGCTCACTTATTATTGGACGGAGTTGATGAATTAGCAGGGAGTATTGGTAAAACCATGGGTGTAGGGATAAGGGATAAAAGTGGTAGTTTCATGGGCATGTAGGTGAACACATAAGAAGCAAAAGAAGTAAATGCAGAGAGAAATATTATTTAATAAATAGATCTTGAATAAAAGATGTAAACAGATGCTGTTTAACAACAATGTTGATGAAGTACGATTCTTGAAGATTTGCTGTAAGTTTAGGATAGTAGAAAGGAAGAACAGAATATTGCAAAAGTGGAAGCTATTCGAGTAAATAAAAAAATATATGTGAAAGCAATTGCTGGTCATATAAGAGGTTGAAGAGTGGAATGCGAATGGGAGTTGAATACTGAGTGTATTTTTGTAGTGCAGTGATGAACTGTAGCCGAGTAGCTGACCAGGGTTAAGGTGAGTCTTGATAAGGATAGGATGTTTTGATAATTCTAGGACATGTCTCCCCGATTATTCAGTTTCGTTAAGGATGAGCTGATGGAAGAAATCAAAAGAATGACTTTAATGTATAGGTCCAAACTAATGCAGTACCTTTCTGTGCGGGTATATGAAGTGGCTAACATGGAAGATTTTGCACATATTTTTATCCTACACTCGACATTTAAAGATTGAGAGTTTATAAATATTGATTTTTTGCTCGACCCAGCCTTTGTTGAAAAGTATCAGTGTTTGTAAGTGTTTAGAAAAATATAAGTGTACTGGTGTTTTTATGGGTATGTGCGTCAATTGTTATGCATTTACATGTATCTAAATATAAATATCTATCAATATACATATATATATATATATTTTTTTCATACATATATATATATATATATGTATATATATACATACACTATATATATATATATATATATATCACCTATACATATATATATATATATATATATATATATATGTATATATACATATCATATATATATATATATATATATATTATATTTATAGATATAATAGATACACACACATATATATATATATATATATGTATATATCATACTATATATATATAGTATATAGATATATATATATATATATATAAATATATATATATATATATATATATATATATATATATATATATATAAATACATACATTATATAATATATATATATATATATATAAATACATACATACATATATATATATCTATATATATATATATATATATATATTATATATATATATATATATATTATATATATATATATAGTCACAAACGTCCTTTTTGGTTTTGATTTTTAAATTTCTTTCGCATTAAAAACATTCAAAGTTAAAGTACAAGAACATAGAGTAAGAGACCTAAGATGTAGTAAGTTGTTTTTCAGTTGGAGGTTTTCCCCCTATCCTTTGTATACCTCTAAAGTGTCGAAAGCGAAGGTGATTAGCTACCTGCATAAATCATTTTAACATCCTGTCAGAAGGAAACCTTTTGCCCCTTGTATCCTATCAAGCCTAAACCGACCGAAGTGTAAAAGATGGCCGATCAATGCCAACATCGTTCCAAGACGGAAACGAAAGCACCTCTCACGCCTTTATATGAATTCTCCAATCAATTTTCCTGAGAGCCATTAAGGAGGATCACAACTCTGTCCTGTCATTTACAACCTTCGCCGCAGTTGACCCTCGCAACCTGACCCTGCACCTGCATCTCCGCCCATTATGACTCAGACTCTCGACTCACTATTGTTACCCCTTCTTCCTTGAACATTAGTGGCTGGCCTCTCAATGACTTTTCCAGGTACCTTCCCAGATTAGCGGCATACTCAGAGAAGAATACAATGGCCGACCTTATTCGAAGGAATATCAAAACATGAAGTCAATGTGGTATAAATACTGACTGGGATGGGCTATACTTTGCTAGTGCGTTTACGACGTCGCTCCCTCGCTTATACTGTCAGATGGGGGACTCTCCTACCAGTCCCACTAGACGTCTCTCTGATGCTGTCACTCTGAAGGCGGTCCTTGTCACTACCCGCCTTGTCCTCTGAACGTTGATGTCTCTGTGAACCCAGAAGTGATATCTTCATCTTTCCTCTATGGTGGGGAACTGTATGCGATGCTCCTTCCAATGATGTGCCCTGTTACGGAAGATTGGCTCTGATCTACGCAAGTCTCGTCCAGGGACTCATGTAATGTGATTGGAATTTATTTGTCTGGTCTCACCATTTTTCCTTGTACTTCATTTTTCCACCTGTTCTGTTCCCATAGCTACGTAACTATTATCATGTCTCCTTCTGAGATCCTAGTGATTATTGACTGTGGTTGTAATATAATTGCTTGACAGCCAAAGTAAATACAAACACTAATATAACTTAGTACTCATATAGCAATCCAGTGATCTTGTGTATTTCCAGTGTAAAGACTTTGTAGTGTTGTGTTCAGTATTAGACTCATTGCCCATAACAATTCATTCGTCATTCTCTTGTATGCTACAACAGTTCGTGCATTGCAGATCTGTGCTATACGTACCTGTTGAGTGGAAGCCATCCGTAGTTCAACATACCAATCATCTTATTCATTGCCAGTGCCATATCTGGTCTAGCATCCCGGAAACCTCAGTGTAAACAACCTTGGTTACAATACTCCACCTTATGTTGTCTAAGGTTCCTACTACTTAGTTATAGACTGTGATTAGCCTATTGAGACAGATTTTGCTTGCAGTAGTATGGTAAGGTAAGAGACAAAGAGGGAATGGCAAAATTTGCCGTCCCAAACAAGATGACAGTTATGCCAGATACAGGTGAAGCCGTGGAGTTACTGTTTAATGAAGGAACAAGCCTTTTAACGAGTAATGACTCTAGGGTAGTTAAGTGATCTGGGCCGTGGAGTTACTGTTTAGTGAAGGAACCAGCCCTTTAACGAGTAATGACTGTAGGGTAGTTAAGTGATCTGGGCCGTGGAGTTACTGTTTAATGAAGGAACCAGCCCATTAACGAGTAATGACTCTAGGGTAAGTGATCTGGGCCGTGGGGTTACTGTTTAATGGAGGAACCAGCCCATTAACGAGTAATGACTGAAGGGTAGTTAAGGGGCCCAGATCACTTAACTACTCTAGAGTCATTACTCGTTAAAGGGCTGGTTCCTTCATTAAACAGTAACTCCACGGCTTCACCCGTATCTGGCATAAGTGTCATCTTGTTTGGGAAGCCAAATTTTGCCATACCCTCTTTGTCTCTTACCTTAGATGGTTGGTGTTTCAGCTCTCTCTCTCTCTCTCTCTCTCTCATCACTCCTCACTCTCTCTCTCTCTCTCTCTCTCTCTCTTTCTAAATCCTTAACTTTTACATAAAAGCCGAGGGAGGAGAATAACGAAACCGCTTTCTCTAAATAGGATGAATTATTGCTCAGTTGCCAGTATAGTGATGCGTCTGAAAGGATCATTAAAACGGGGGGGGGGGGGGGGGGAGAGAGAGAGAGAGAGAGAGGAGAGAGAGAGAGAGAGAGAGATGGAACGGACAGTTTGAACTTAATTTACATATGAATTAAGGTCAATCTTCACACATTTTTTTAAGCCATCGTAGGTGATAAGCATCCTCCCTCAAGTCACGATAAGATTCAGTGATGTCATTAACTTGCAAAGGACGACTTTAGTTTAGTTTTTCACTGAAATTAGAGATATTAGTACTATTTGGTATGTGCAAAGCAACAATCCTCATTCTGCTGGTCTTTCAAGTCGCCCAAACTAGCCAGTGCTTTAAGTCATATATATCCATCAGTGTTTCTGGTACCTATATAACGTCTACTCAAAGTGACGCTGAAAACTGGTTTTATGTATTTTAAATGTTATTAATTTTATTTTATTTTATTTTATTTTATTTTTGTGACTTGTTTTTTTTCACACTCGGCCGTCTTTTGTCGAAGGCTACTCCGAAGTTCACGACAGTCATTTTGACTAATGATAATTTTAATGCCGTTAACAAAATGAAAACAGATGCGCGAATTGTCTGCAAAAATGTGTAGGACTAGCAATGATATTTTGTAGCAGATTCGTGTGTTTACACTTTATTTAGCTAATTGTATGAATACATTATTTTAATTAATAACCAGTGTTGACAAGCATGAAAAAGTTCCATTAGGTTAATTGTATCTTTAAATGTGTTCAATATCTTTAGCTTCATAATAGGATTCTAGCGTCAAGGGAAAATGCACACATACACTATATTAATAGAATAATTATAGATAGATATATACACTCATTTGTTATACGACTGCAAATAACAACAGCGATTATACATCTTACAAATTAATCCAATCACGGCCTAATTTTCCAACACCGAAAAGTGCTTATTTCGCCTTGATAATCCCAACTTCTATTACGTGAAAATCCATACATCGTAAGCACTTCCCTCGATATTTATTATGAAAGCACCTAATAAATAGCCTACTATGGGTTTCACAGACAGTGCAAGCACGTTTTTTGGCAATAACTCTGTAATGAACTCTCGTATCAGTACGAGATTTTGCTATAGTGTATTACACCCAGAGCCGTAATTTATAAGAGTATCATGAATCACTAATTGTAAAGAATAAAGACACATTATCCATCCAGTACAAAAGAGCTAAAAACCCGATTATCCAGATGGATACGAACACAACAGTAAAGAGCTCCGCCTACCCTCTACCCCCACCTCCAACGCCACTCCCATCCGTCTTCCTTCCCTTCTTCCTCTCTCTCTGAAAGTAGCTTCAGTTTAACTTTATTTGTATTTTATTATATCTATATCTATCTATCTATCTAATCATATAGATTGTTTTATGTATGTAACGATCCAGTCGGCATATATGTGAATATATATAATATATATATATATATATATATATATATATATATATATATATATATATATATATATATATATATATATGAAGAAGAGATGGATACCACGGAATTTAACTGTCGGCATGGTTGCAGAAATGCGTGGCACACAACTTTTCAACTTTTTTAGCCATGAGAAAGCCGCTAATTGCCTTCAGATTGGTTTGAACAGGTAACTGGTTATAGTTACTCTGTGTTACAAATAAAAATTGAGTCTATCTACCGGATATTCATTACAGTTAGTCTTCATTATACCGACGCACATATTTTTACGTCATGAATGTTTATTTTGGGTATATATATACAATATACGTATATATATATATATTATATTACATATATATATATATATATATATATACAATATTATTATTATATATATATATATATATATATACCCTATATATATATACCCAAAATAAACATTCATGACGTAAAAATATGTGCTTCGGTATACTCAAGACTTTAACTCTAATGAATATCCGGTAGAAAGACTCAATTTTTATTTGTAACACAGAGTAACTATAACCAGTTACCTATTCAAACCAATCTGAAGGCAATTAGCGGCTTTCTCATGGCTAAAAAAGTTGAAAAGTTTTGTGTGACACGCATTTCTGCAACCATTTCGACAGTTAAGTTCCGTGGTGTCCATCTCTTCTCCACCTTCGTAATACAAGTACTATATTGCTGATAACCTAAGCCCAAATGTGGATTACGAAGAAGGTAACCAACCACAAGTATAAAAGTCGCTTTACGATAAAATTATTGTCTATTGTTTTACTGCTCCACCATACATTCAGATATCTCTCGCTTTAATAACCATTCACAGTAGGTACCACTACCACAGAGAGAGAGAGAGAAGAGAGAGAGAGAGAGAGAGAGAGAATCGATGTACAAATAAATAGTCAACTGGTAGCTAACCGACTTCGTTAGATATATAAACACTCTATATTATTAGATAGATAGACAGATAGATAGATATATACTAGATACAAAAAAATACAAAAGTTTAAACCGAAGTAACTTTCAGAGAGAGAGGGAAGGGAAGGTGAGGGAAGGAAGACGGAGGGGGCTGGTGGTGGTGTGGGGAGAGGGGAGGCGGAGCTCTTTACTGTTGTGTTCGAATCCATTTCTGGATAATCGAGTTTTTGCGTCTTTGTACAAAGACAAGTGTCTTTATTCTTTACAATTAGTGATTCATGATACTCTTATAAATTACTTCACTGGGTGTAATACACTATGGCAAAGTCTCGTACTGATAAGAGTGTTCATTACAGTTATTGCCAAAAAACGTGCTTGCACTGTCTGTGAAACCCATAGTAGTTTATAATAGCACTAATAGCGCCAGTTGGCTGAGAAACAGCTGGGTAGTTAGGGTTACAAAGGTCTGTGTTGTTCCAGCTGTGGAAATTTCACTCTTAACGCTTTCGTATTGTCTCAGGAAAAATTCAAGGTTATAAAAATCTATTTTGGAATTGTACTCACGTTGAGACTTCAGGATTATGATAATCATCAGTACAATGAAAATATGTCTTTATGGAACCTATGCAGATTTAGAGGAGTTGCTGTTATTCTTTTTTTTTTTTTTTTTTTTTTTTTTTTTTTGTAGTTTTCCATATTTTACGTGCCAATCGAGGTGAATTCCATGTGCATAAAATTTAAATAGTATCATATGCATCTTATGCCTGCGTAAAGAACTCATTAAGTTGTATTATACTGAAAGCATAACTTACGCTGCCCGCTAACCAAAGTATGTAATGACTGTCAGTGTCAGTTAGTACGCAAAACACTGTCCTTTGCTCAGACGTGCCAATATTTGTATGCCATGCTAATGTCATTCGACTTTGGCCTGGAAGGCTTTTTGAATCTTTACACTTTAAATCCTCAGAAAATTTAACAAACAAATATGCTGGAAGGTGTAAAGTTTGTGTATACATACACATGCACACAAATAATATATACATGTATATATTGTTATGAACTTCACGATGGTCTGAAGTTAAGGTTCTTTTGTACCTGATATTTCAGATCAGTACCACAAAAAGAGTATGATCCCTGACAAACAAACACTTAAAGAGTACAATCTCAGAGAGGACAACACACCCACAACCTAAAGATTAACAACAATTTATTACTTAAAAATTAACATAACAAAAGAATCCCTCTGAAAACTGAATGATGGGGAGAAAAGCACAACAAGCACACACAACACCAAATCAGTCACTTCTACAATCGCCTACCTAACTAGCATGCCTTCAAGGAGTAAGAGAAAGTAAACAGTGGAAGTAAGAAAAACACTCTTTCCCTACCATACGATAGATGGAGATTCAAAGGGGGGAAAACCTTAACCTATATCTTAACCTAAATCTTCACAAATTGTTTTAATAAAGTACATTGTACTAAATACATACTCGTATAACAGTATAAAACATAAATAACTCAATAGGTCGAGTCCATAAAGCAACACTGAAAGTCATCCAAGGACGTCTTTATGCAGTTAAATGCCGACGCTGACACACACTTATCTTCGTGTAAAAGATGTCTTTACTAAAATAAGGGGTTGCTGCTCCATCACATGAAGAAAATAAATTAATAGTGCTAATAATGATAAAGTGGGCTTACTCTTCTCCGCCACTAGAGGGCCTCCTCACGACTCCAAGGGCGCAGTGTACAGGCAGAGGCTGGAGATTACAGGGCGTATATTACGCTCGCACTAAGGGCCATTCATGAGAGCAAATCTTAGCTCTACTCCAACTATAAAGGGCTGTAGAAATCCTCGGTGAGGCCTCCTCACGACTCCAAGGGCGCAGTGTACAGGCAGAGGCTGGAGATTACAGGGCGTATATTACGCTCGCACTAAGAGCCATTCATGAGAGCAAATCTTAGCTCTACTCCAACTATAAAGGGCTGTAGAAATCCTCGGTGAGGCACAAAGTCCAAGCCTCCAACAACAGTCCCCAAGCAATCCAGCTTCGGACAAAGGGCAAGAGCACACAGGGTCACTCTCGAGTGACGCAATACGATGCAGGTGTGCAAAAGGAAGTATCCTCTACCCAAAAAACGTGCACTGCCGTAGACTGCCAATAATACAACACACTGATCCTTCTATCCACAAGGCCCCCTCGAAAACTCAGGGAAAGGGTCAAAATATGACGTGGCACAGACGACGAAGCCAAACCACCATCACAAACATGAAAAAAAAGAAACAAACTTCATGGTACGGAGTACCAATATAAACTAATTAACAACCATTAAGGAGAGGCAAAAGACCCATATCCAACGTTCAGAGAGAAACTCAAAAGAAACTGGATTAAACTAGAAAAAACTTAATTTAAAAAGGGTCATCAAAACTGAATAAATTACGTTAATATATATATATATATATATATATATATATATATATATATATATATATATATATAATATGCAGTGTGCAACACAGGTTTATGCAAATATCTTGGGAAATGAAAGAAAAAAAGTCATTCTGAGCAGAAAATGTTCTATAAACGTTTGTCGGTGGTTTGTCGGAGTGAGTAGTCAGTGAATATATATATATTATATATATATATATATATATTATATATATATATATATATATATATTTTTTTTTTTTTTTTCTTCTTTTTTTTTTGGGGGGGGGGCGGGGCCGTTGATGAACAGTCTCGCGAACCCCAGGTCAGCCCATGGCAGTTTATCCAATGTCGTTTCCAACCCTAATTCTGTATAAATAATCAGTATCCTGTCACAAAAACTAATTTTGTTTTCGCATTTTGCATTTTTTTTCACAAGTTTTCGAGAAGATGGCATGTCAAACTACTTGGAATCTGAATCACATAACAAAAACAGACAGAGTGTACGATAGCTATGTTACCAAACTCATTTTTGTTGAATTTCAAGTAAATAAAAACAATCCCCAATAACCACAAGTAAGAGATTTCCAGGTATGCTGAGACGACAGAAGACAGACAGACGCTAATTACAGCAATGAAAGAAAGATTCAGACAGACAGACAGACGCTAATTACAGCAATGGAAGAAAGATTCGGCTCTAAATTCATTGAGAGGTATCCTCATCTATTTTTCTCGTGTTGTCTAGTAGGGATTATGTATAGTGTAGGAGTTGTGTAACCGCGAGAATTATATTCTTTCCCTTCACAATATTACCCTCTTTATTTCTATTTTCCTTTTCTTTTCGTTTGCGTAGGGAAATTCTACGCTTACAGGCAGCTATTTCTAAACAAAATTGACTTTACTTGAGAAGGTATTTGTCGTCGTAAGATCTTATCTAAATTTTGAGACAGGTTTTTGCAAGGGAGGAAGAGTAATTATTTGTCAATAAAGCAGCCTCTTCGATTTTAAGACGTCTGTTGTAGAACATCTGTATTTCCAGACAGGCATCGGTCACTGTAAATTTGTTTTAGGCAGGTATTCTTCCTCGCCACAAACTCATTCCTCAAAGATAACTATTTTCCATCTTAAGAAATTTATCTTTCCAGGTCTTTTAGTCAGTTAATTTGATTTATAAACATTCGTATATTTATAGGTTGGTGTTTCATTACTGTTGCAAGCTATGGGTGTTCTTATTTATTTAAAGCACTTTCTAATTAATAAGTAAATAGTTTGGAATCGAAGTGTTTTCGTATTTTTAGAACCCGATCTCCGTTCCACTAAATAATTTTTTTATTGACGTTTGTTTGCCAGGAAAACCATCTCGCCCATCAGCTAAGAGAGATTTCCTAAGGTTTATATATATACTTCATGGCCGGCGAATATTTATGTTCCGCTTTTCATTTTAGTGAATTACTATGATATATAATTCATAGAAATTAAGCGTCCCCAGTTTGATCTCTGTTCAAAGATGAAGGTCATAGAATAGGTTATAATTACTGCAAAATAAACTCTCCTGTTAGCGTGAAAAAAGTAAATTCGTGTTGATGTGACTTCATTATTCACTGTTGCGTTTCATTTACTGAAGTATGACTTCTGAGCGCTCTTGTGCTCCGCAAAACTTGCATTCGGCTAAATTACGTTACAGAATGTCGTCTCATTTGTAACCCGGCATTTGCTTCCAACTTCATCAACAGAAAGGTCTTCTTTCTTTTTCCAAGAGGCTGTTGAGATTCTCATCCTAGATTCATCAGTGAGAGAAGGATTTTAATGATGCTTGCAGTCATGATTCTTTTTTTTTTTTTGTGGGTACTCACTTTTAGTGCACTGCAATTTTTTCTTGAGAAAATATGACTTGCAATTTGTAAGAGATTTCTAAATATGGGAAGATTGTAAAATCGTATTTTCACGGCGTTGCAAAATTACGAGAACTTTTATATATCGTATACGCATAAATCTCTCTCTCTCTCTCTTCTCCGTCGTCTCACTGAATTAAATCTTTAATGGCCCTCTGAATCACAAAATGTAATTGTGTTTAAAAGGCAACTCTTGGATGTTTGTCCGTGATAAATAGACCTTTCAAGCATTAAGAAAAAAACGAGCGAAAGAAAAGACTTAATATTCCCTGAGGAACATCAACAAACCAAGAAAAAGAAATCCTCCTTTGCAAGTTAGGCGGAAGGACCCATTACTCAACGTAACTGGCACTAATAATGGGTGGTTGAAATTGGTTGCGAGAATCTTTATCAATTCGGGTTGGACCTTGGAATTTATTGAAGGGCTTTTCATCCTTCATAATGTTGAATTTAGTTTCCTTTCCTGACTTTAGAATAATTTATTCTTTACATTATTTCATTTGATATTTCATTTCCACCGGTTTTTTAAACCTGAACCAGCATTTCTATGTGTATGTAACTCAAAATAAAAGTGTATGAGAGAAATATATATACAGGGTGTTTCGAAATCAGAGGCTCCCCCCACCCTCTACAGTATTAACTAAAATTGATATGGACAAGAAAAAAAAAAGTAATTCAGAACAGGTATTTATTTAAGTTTCTCTCTAAAGTATTTAATATTTTGTGTGGCCTCCATCTGCCTGTAACACAGCCTGCATTCTTGAGGGGTGTGATTTCAACAAATCACAAAAAAGTTGAGACTCAAACTCCACTTCCCTGAGCACTTTGGTCACCTCTCTTCGCAGGTCGTCGAGGCTTGGTATACCATCATAGTTCACAGTGCATGCTTCAACACGATCCTTTAAGATACTACCAATGTTTTCACACACATTAAGGTCAAGAGTGCTACCTGGAAATTCACTCGACGAGACGAAATCGATACCACTGTTTCGAAGCAGCTCCTGTGTCTGAAGAGCCTTGAAACATGGTGCCTTATCATGCAAAAATGTGACTTCAACAGATGACACATTTTCAGGATCTTTGAGGAAAGGAAATACTTCACCACTAAGCACAGTTTCTCTGAAGTACTCGCCATGCCATGACTGTCCTTTTTCTTTGATGATCCACATTAACCGTTTGGCTGTGAAACAGAGAAAAATTCCCAAACATTCAGGAAATTTCACAACTTGACGATAGTGCACGTCATCACTGATATCATCCAACTTTGCAGCCCAAATGATGCAATTTTTATGATTTGGCTTCCTGACTAAATGAAGAATTCATCTGATATGGCAACATGGAGAAAGTCAGCTTCATCCCAATCTTTAAGAAATGAACCACAAAAACATGCATGGTCTTCTCTCTGTTGCTGAGTTATGTTGGGCTTGCTGATAACATGAAATGGCTTGATACCAGATTGTTTTCAACTCATGATATACAGCACTATAACTTCTCTTCTTTCCCCTTTTTATTTCTAGTTCAAGCACTTTCTGAAAGGTCTACCACTGCCTCAGCTATGATGTCTTTTGACTCCTGAGAAAGGAATTCGAATTCTGGCCTTCCAAGATTCTCACTCTTTTCGCGATGACAGACTTATGGATTTTTGTTCCAGTTTCTTTTAAAAAAGGATTCATCTCTTTTAATGTATTTAGCTACTCAGGAACGTGAAATGAAGGATGCGCCAGCATCCCTGGCCTCTCTGAAGGTTGTAGCCCAGATTCGGTCAATCCATCTGATATCCTCCAAGTCGTTAGCCATGGCTGTATCTAACTCCGTCACTCAGTCTGAAAATACAAGAAATGTAAAATGAAAAATAGCTAAATAGAAACTTAAGATAATGTACTTGGAGATAGGCTATAGCAGAAACTTCATAACTTTCCATTTCTTCTGTGGAAGGGGGGCCCTCTAATTTCGAAACACCCAGTATGTAATATATATATATATATATATATATATATATATATATATATATATATATATACATAATATATATGTGTGTGCTTGTGTATACATATAATATATAAATATATTGCTGGAATTTGAAAGTGGAATATAATTCATGTTTCTTATACATCAGCATCATAACTCGCTTAGGCGTTACGTAAAAAAAGAATAATTTAATTTTTCAACTTCCTGCTCAGATGGGTTAATTAACGAAGGGAAAAGGGCAGCCTACCCAGAGGCTAATCCGCTCCAAACGTTTTAGCGATTTACGGGATTTAACGACCAATGATTAAGTTGCTACGAGTTGGCATCATTACCATTCCGGGTCTGTGCCGCTCCGAAAGAGGAGAAAAGTTTCATCAAGTAAACAAGCGGCTCTATGGAGCACATTTTATCTACTCAAGGCTTCTCCTTAAGGATTGAAAACAGAAAATAAATTAGAAAGTTTGGGTTGAATGGTAAGATGGAAGGGATAACCATCTACTGATTCTCTCTCTCTCTCTCTCTGTTAAAGCCATTACCTCTGAGACTAGAAGGAAACGATTTAATCACACCTTTAAGTTGGTGTGGTGGATTGAAATAAAAAGAATAGTAGTAATTCACCATCTGTTAACATTATCTGTATTGTCAACTTTTTAATACGAATCACAAGAAAAGGTGGAGCCACTGAAAATGGAAAGTGAGATTTTTTTTTTTTTTTATATATATGTCGGATGTATAATTCAAGTGATCACCTCTAATATGGAGCAAGTGGAGATGTGGGCAGGTGAAGACTGGATAATTCGAATGACATACCCGATTTTTTTATTCAATTGTTAAAACATTTATTTATTTAATTTTTTTTGTATGAAATAGAAGGGGGTGTAAATATATGTCCCAGGATCGGCCAGCGGTACGATATACCTTCTCGGAAACACACAAGCCAAAATAAGCTGGTGTAAGGAGAGTAATAACTCGAGAACTGACGGCGCAAAGGATGAAAACAGATGGGCATTCAGAATATTAACCCTAAATTTCTCCTGGTCTGTATGTGAGAGAGGGAAGATTTCCCTTCACCCTTGTAAGGGACACCTCATTCAAAGACGCCGTCAAGAAGTCAAACAAGGTAAACATAATCTATGTAGATTTTGGGGTCTTGTTTTCGTGGCATTTGCAGAAACGGTCTTAATTGCTTATTTGGAGTCAAGGAAAAAGGTTTAGTCAAATCCTCTTGGTGAGAAAAAAATAAAATGTTACCTTTTCCTTCTTTTAGGATGTCTCGGCTACTCTTATTATATTTTTCCTTATAACTTTCACTTTGAGTAGCTTTAATTTGATGTTACCTGAACTGTGTATTCGACAACAAGACTATCAGTTTGGGGATGAGAGAGAGAGAGAGAGAGAGAGAGAGAGAGAGAGAGATGCGGGTTCGTTATCTGATGTGTAAATTATACACATATAATATATATATATATATATATATATATATTATACATATATATATATATATATATATTATACATATATATATATATATATATATAATATATATTATATATATGTTACGACCCCTAGGAGGCCTTTCTGCAGATTCTTTTCAAGATGTTATTGAGAGATCGTAGTAATGCAACACAGTGAATGGGAATGTGGTAAAAAAACGGCAAGAAAACTAACAATATTTATTATAAAAACAAAACTTAAATCTAAATCAACCTTGTGCAAGTAAAAATAAAATAAAATGTATGGATAGGGCTATATGGCAATTATATGGCCAGAAGACAGGTTAGTATGTCTTCAACACAAGGTTCACCTAAAGCTAAAAAACTAAACCCTAAACCAGTAGTAGAAATAGGAAACTCAGTACACAACAAATAAATAGCTCTAATAGAGCGGGGCCAAAATTATCATACTAGCCTAAAGCTAAAGAGAGCTAGATGGAAGAAAGGAGTCCAATAAAGAGAGAAGACCGTAAAATTACCTACCTAATTAACAAATCTGAATTCGCGAACGACGAAGAAATCTGTAAGTATGTCAACCATTATTCCTCCAAGATGTCAAGAACAGGGTAAACCACCAAAAACTATGACAATATATCAATGAGTATGTATAAATCCTTTACGCTCATGTTAATGCATAACCAGTCTTAATTCCTTTGGAGGATGCAGATAGGTGCCCACGGAGTCGCTGGAGACCACCAGTCCGCTACATCAAGGGAGCTACTAAACATCGGGTCAGACCAATAAACAGAAGACGTCTCCCAAAGAAAAATATAAAGGTCGACACCTTACCTGGTGTTAGCCTCCCTACGTGACTCCACACGAGCCTCGACAGCCCAGACGTGCGGAGCAGCACCAAGACCCTCAGACCTCAGTACGCCGGGGCACGGCAGAAGCCTCTCCTACAGAGCTGGGATCCAGAGCCAGCCCTGTCTTCACCTGTAGACTCCTCCGACGGGGAATAAAGAGCAAGGGGCCAGGTTGCAAGTGACCCAAGTCCTTGTGAGGCTAAAGCCGGCCATACACGTGCAGTTTTAACTGACACAGTTTAAACTGACGTCAGTTAAAAATGAAATGCACACACACACACAGTTCAATCCCTCAGTTTTTACCATGGATTCCGAGAAGTACGATCTTGTGCTCTCGATGTATTCTTTGTAATGCTACAGACAAATAGAAAAAATAAAACTAAAAAGCGTAAACAGTGGTGCAAAAAGTGGTTACTGGGGCGAAATCAATGTTCTGATATTAAATTATTAAAGGAATTAAGTGAAGAACCAATTGATTTTCTCAATTATTTGCACATGACTGGAACTGTACCAAAAGTTGCTTTCGCTTTGTTTACGTGCTATCTCAACAAACTGCACTCACCGCTACCACCTGTAGAAATGAGAAATTGAGAACTGTACAGTTACGAATCCCCCACACACGCTCAGTTCATTTACTCCTTTCAGTTAAAAATATGGAACATTGCATTTGTCTCAGTTTAACTGTACAGTTTTGTTGAACTGACGAAATGAGCAACTGAGATACCCCCACACGTGCAGTTTTAACTGTCAGTTATAACTGAACAGTTATAACTGTCAGTTAAAACTGCACGTGTGTGCGGCCTAAGAGACGAAAGCCATGATTAATAAATACGCCGCAGGTGGCTCTTCACACACCGGCGGGTCAAAACTCGAGGTATATAAAGAAGTAAATCTCCGAAAACAACGTAGCGTTGTCTAAAATTAAATATTCCGTGGTGGCTGCTGTCCTGGGAAGGCGACGTGCTTTTCCAGGGCAACACGCGCATCGTCACTCACTCTCCAATGAAAGTAAACAATAACAAAAAGCGTTAATAGGGTTGTTCCATAATTAGCTACTAGAGAAAGAAGCAACCGCAACACTTTGAAAATATTTAACGTAATACACTACGAGCAACGTACGTTAATACTTAACAATAAAAAGCAAAAAAAATATTACACTCGACCAAGGCTGATTTGAAAGTAGAATATTTTGAAAGTGTTGCTGTTGCTTCTTCCTCTAGTAGATAATTATCGAACAACCCTATTATATACATATAATGAAAGCTTTACAGAACATCTATATAGATTAACGATAATCATCCTTCATATATATATATATATGTATATATATATAATGAAAGCTTTACAGAACGCCTAAATAGATTAACGATAATCATCCTTCATACGAGTAAAATCAATGAGATCCACCTGAAATCCAATTATATATCGATATGAACTTTTCTTATTTATTAATAAAAACAAATACGTAATAACCATAAAAATAAGTTTAATCTGCTTTTTACAGCCATCTGGTTTTCGTCATTCCAAACTGAAATTGTGGGAGCAAATTAAAGAAATAAATTTAGTACCCACCAAGATTATGGGTCATAACAAGTTTTTTGTTTAGCATCTCGCAGACGCTAGTGATACAGGTGTTTGGGCAGTACTAAAGCAGACACCTGCTTAGGGAGTGAGTGGCTTTAAAGAGCAAAAATGGATATTAATTTTAGACTTAAGAAAACAAAAAATTAATAAATAAATGAGAAAGTATAAAACAGCATTCTTCGTTGTAGATCTGTGTTGCGTAAGTCTCACGAGATTTGAATAAGAAACTGAAAAGATTCATTTTTCACATATCAGTAAGTAAAAAAAGGAGAAAGTAAGTAAAAAGTTGTTCGTTCCAAGTCTCTGGAGCATAATACACCTGACCTTTTCGGGAGCAAGTTGGCAAGAAGCTTTGAGGGAGGGAGGGAAAAGAGAGATTGATCTTTGACCTATTGAAAGGAGAAAACCGATGACTGGAGTAAAGGTTCAGTGCTCTCCTCATGTCGAATCCAAAGGAGAAGAGTCAGGCCGTTGAATGACTCAGGTCCCCTGCATCTGATGGGAATCTTTTTAAACGAGAAATGACGATTCTTGAGAACTTAAAAACGATTGTGGTGTAATGATGTTTTTGGTTTCATTCTTTTACAAATCTCATGAAATGTTGCAAAACATTTTAATAATAATTTTTCATTTATGAAATGGATATTTATAGATATCGAGGAAAGTATGTTAATATCAGTTGGATAAAAACAATAGCTCGTAAAACGCTTTCAGATTTAAACAAGTTTATTAACTGTATCAAAGAAATTTACATTCCTGGAATATGCTTTCGAGTGAGAGTACGCTTATCCAGAGCTGAAATGATAATAAAAAAAATATTTGACAATTACTTTGCAAATGGCGTAACTTTGATATGCCATATCTGTAGCGCCCCTCTTACAAAAACCCCGAAAAAACGTATGACCAAACTTTGTCTCATCTGAGACAGTACTTGCGGAAGATAATGAGGTTTTTGCTCGTTAAGGAGATTGTCGAGAAGTCGTTGGGCTAGGAATTAACGGGACATGAGAGACAAGCTGATAAAAGGAATTCAAAAGACAAAAGCAGGTAAATTGGAAACCATCATCAGGGTTGATTCTTACTCTTAAGAATCAGGCATCGTCTTTAATATGTCTGATTTACCTTTTTATATTTCTATTACTTACTTTTTCAATATTTTTCACAGCCCTTTTTCTTGTCTGCAGCTCTGTTGGTTCCTTTTCATTAAAGATCTGACTGGTCTTTTTCAAGATACTGTTAATAAAATTACAGAAATTTGTTAATAACATTACCGAAATGTGTTAATAAAATTACCGAAATGTGCTGTTTTTAAAACATTTATATTACTGTGGACTCCTTAGCACTTAGGTGTTCGTTGTAGAATGTTTGAAGATCAATAAAGGATTTGTGGATACAATACTGAAAAGCTGATGTTTACTTATACAAATAAACACTTATAGCCGAACACAAACAGATGGGTTTTGAGAGTTAAACAAAAATCAGCCTTGCAATATATTATCTTCTCTAACACTTGATTTGGCTCTTAAATACGTAACGGTTCTTACATTATCCGAGATTCAATAAAATGACAAAATATGATTCAGGGATAGTCAAGCCAACGGAATATATCAAAATTCTTTTTTTCTGACGCCAGGTGGAAGGAAAGTTGTTGTATAGTGTGGCTTCACTACCACAGTGTTAAAAATTAAGTTTCTGTTTTTTCGTGTAGACGCTGAGTACTTTATGAATAATGCGAGAAATGGCCTATGTTTAAAGACCAAATTGGTTGAGTAACCATTATTTACGAAAAAGTTTACCAAGAATTCCATCTCTTTATGAAACAAAGTGAAATTGGAACATAAATTATAAGTCCTGTAGATTAATGTATTAATGGCATTTAGTTTTGAAAATGTTTGGACGTGACTGAAAAAAGTCAAGCCTAATTCTGATAAAGTGTGTTTCTTGTAAACAGAGAATGAGCTCTCAGATTTGTCATGAAAATATCTAAAAATGGAATCTTTTTACTCACCTCCCTATCTAAAGTCAGTTTTATATTTTCATGTTTGCTATTTAGATAATGAAGAAAACTATTAGCCTGGTGTTCATTTTCAAAATTTAAAATAGTATCATCTACAAATCGCTTATAGAGCAAAGGCTTCAAATGAATCCTCTAACCACTTTCTCCAATGAAAACTTAAAAACAAATTAGTAAAAATACATGAAATTGGGCTACCCATTGCTACCCCATCTACTTGCAAATACAACTCATCATTAAACATAAAGTACGTCTAAATTATATGAATGGCTATTATAAGAAGCAACGGGATATTTAGATACTTCGATAATTAGTCCCAGAACAGTAGTGGTGGACAAAACTCATCTTTTTTGGTAGTCGATTACTTCGATTATTTTGGTGATCAGTAATCGGTTAGTAATCGATTACTTAACAATTACTTTCACAGGAAACTGGTACATTACACGTACTACTACAGTATAATCAAGTCCCAAGGTCCTCGGTATTAATTTATACAATTATGGTTTATTTCTCTCTCTCTCTAAGCCAAGAATCCTTGAAAATTATAACAAATGAAGACTGGCTTTGTCAATAAGTTCAAGTGTAAACCTATATGTATTGTGTTTGTTATTCCATTATGAACACAAGTAAATATCGATAATCCATTTATATGAATAAAGATTTAAGAAAAAAAATTCCCCAAGTCTTTATCCTAAAATAAAACAGATGAGTATTCTTATTCTTTATTTTTCATGAAGATATGAAGAGCTAGCTGATAAGAAAATGAAAAGAAACTTCTCTTTGAATGAAAATTAAACGTCTCAACTCTTAAAGAAATGAACGAAATAAGCTTGAAATAAAAAAATAAGCTTGATACTTCTATTTAGTTTATAAATTTTTGTTTTTGAATAAGAATATATTTATTATTTTCTAGAAGAGAGCAAAATAAATTTTGAAAATCCTATTAAAATAAATATAAATGCAGTGTAAGGCTCCCCTAACGGATATTAACAGAGAAAGAATTTTGTCTCGTAGAAAAAAAGACGGTAATCGACTACTGAGATTTTTTAAAAGTAATTGATGTAATCGATTACTAATAATCGATTACGCCCACCACTACAGAACAGTCAAGCAGCAGTCTTCCATCAGTCAACACTGCAGAAGATGTAGTGAGGACTAAATTTAGTTCGTTAATTCATTATCACAATTTCATTTTGGAATTGGTGAAAAACAGCTTTCCGCTGCAATAAGAAGACTAAACGTAATTGCGTCGTTATTAGAGTATCAGTTTTTCTTTACAGACTTCATAATTATATCTTCAACGATTACCGACTGTTGCTTAAAAATAACTTAGGATACATTCAATGTGTATGAATAGTCTTACTCTAAATAGATTTTACATAATCAAATGAATGCTGTTTATTGTCAATTTATGTAACTATTCGATAAAGCCCTCATTGAGGTTTGCGAAGACCATCTAGCTACATGCTTACGTATATACTTACATACACACAAGTATAAATATATTTTTATTTAATTTTTACACTTCCTAACGTTGTTCCTGAAGGTGATGCCCCTTGCAGGGGCAAAAGGAAATCTTCTCTCTCATATAAAGATCCAGGGAAATTTAGCGATAATTGTCTGAATGTACCTTTTTTACGATCTAATTACGCCCTTCCAGCTGTTGACTTCTGTGTCTCCCTAAGGGTATGTCGTAGAGTGGGGCGACCGGGGGACTCTCATCCCCTTCCCCCGCCCCGCTCCTATAAAATAAAAGTAATAATATTTTTTTTTTAAATTGTAGTCGGCGAGTCGGGAAATCAGGCTCCCAGACTTCACCAGCCCACACCACCGTAACCGGTATACTGCAAAAGGAAAATAACGCCTAAAATATTTGGTAATTAAAGGTGACAATCTAGGATTATACGTCCCGACATATATAAAAATAATATAAAAATAAATACTTACACAATTTCCCTTTTCAAATGGTTCCGCCTTTACTTGTGATTCGTATTAAAAAGTTGACGATACAGATAACGTTAAAAGATGGTGAATTACAACTATTCTTTTCACCTCAATCCACCACACCAACTTAAAGGTGCGATTAAAAACAAGAGAGAGAGAGACGCGGTAGATGGTTATCCCTTCCATCTTACAATTCAACAAAATTAAACGTTTTTGCAACAGCTCTGATTTAATTCCTGTTTTCAATCCTTAAGGAGAAGCCCTGAGTAGATAAAACGTGCTCCAAAGAGCCGCTTGTTTACTTGATGAAACTGTTCTCCTCTTTCGGAGCCGCCCAGACCCGGAATGGAAATGATGCCAACTCGTAGCAACTTAATCACTGGTCGTTAAATCCATTAAATCGCTACAACGTTTGGAGCGGATTAGCCTCTGGGTAGGCTGCCCTTTTCCCTTCGTTAATTAAGCCATCTGAGCAGGAAGTGGAAAAATTAAATTATCCTTTTTTTTACGTAAAGCTAAGTGAGTTATGATGCTGATATATAAGAAACACATGAATTATATTCCACTTTCAAATTCCAACCAATCGAGATGTTACTAACCGGTCAGGTTGTGCTTTGCTATACATCCATACATACATACGTACAATCATATGTTCAAACAAGCGCACACACACACACACACACACACACACACACATATATATATATATATATATATTATATATATATATATATATATATATATATATATATATATATAATTTCCTATCAAACCTCTTTTGTTTGGATTATATCATCCTTGAAATGCTTCATCAAGTTTGCATTTAACACATTTAACTCAATATGCGTAAGGATAAAAGCCCTTTCATAATTTCCAAGACCCTACCCGTTTTGATAACGAGTCTCGCAACCAATTTCAAACCATTATTAGTGCCAGTTACGCTGAGTAATGGGTCCTTTCATCTAATTTGCAAAGGGGGATTTCATTTTCTCAATTAGATGATGGGCTTCAGGGAATATTAACTCTTTTCTTTCGCTTTTTCCTTACTTCGTCCATAAGAAAGTCTATTTATCACTGACAAACATCCCAGAGTTATCTTTTAAACACAATTACGTTTTGTGTTTCAGTGGGTCATTAAACATTTCATTCAGTGAGAAAGATGGAGGAAACAATGAGAGAGAGAGAGAGAGAGATTTATGCGTTTCTCTACGAGAATAGTCTAAAATTATTTTCCGAAGAAATCACGCAATAACGTATACAATATGATTTTACCATTCTGCCAGATTTATAAATTTCGTTTTTAAATTACTAATGATATTTTTTTCAAGCGCCTCAGTAGCGTGATCGGTATGGTGTTGGCCTGCCACCTCTGTGGCCGCAAGTTCGATTCTCGGGCATTCCGCTGAGGGGTTAGAGATGTGTATTTCTGGGGATAGAAGTTCACTCTCAACGTGGTTCGGAGGTCACGTAAAACCGTTGGCCCCGTTGCTGAATAACCACTGGTTCCATGCAACGTAAAAACACTATACAAATAAGCAAACAATCAAGCAAAAATATATTGCACTAAAAGTCCAAGCATCATTAAAATGCTTCTCTCACTGATGAATATTGGATGAGAATCTCAACAGCCTCTTGGAAAAAGAAAGAAGACCTTTCTGTTGATGAAGCTGGAAGCGAATGCCGGGTTACAAATGAGACGTCATTCCTTACTGTAATTTAACAGAATGTAAGTTTTGCGGAGAAGAAGAAGATCGCTCAGCGGATGACATATTCAGCAAATGAAACTCGGCAGTGATTAGTGAAGTCATACCAGGATGAATTTGCCGTTTTTCCGCTAACGGGAGTGCTCACTGTATAATTATAACCTGCTCTTTGACCTTCATCCTTAAATTGAAATCTATCTAGGAAACCTAATTATTAATAATTATTGTTATAATTTACCAGTATGAGATGCAAGTCACAAATAGTTGTCGGTTATGAAACAATTAAAATGACGGAAATTTCTCTCTTTTACTAATGGGGTTTGATTTTCCTAACAACAAACCATCAATTCGGTGTAGAGTTTCTCAAAATGCTGCTTAAACCTGAAAGGTTGCCTAATGAATATATGTTCTATATATCTGACAGCTGTGCTGTCTTAGTATATTCTTTTTTAAGTGTAACTCTTATGTGATCAAATTAATTAACAATTCTTTTTATCATAATTTCATTTTATTTTTTTAAATCAAATTTATATGTAGTTCTTTTCAAAAAATATTTTATATTAGGTTTAATATTTTATAAAAATTAAAAGATCACATTTAGTATACGGCGTCGGTGACCCTGGTATTTGTGATGCCAGATAACTCACAATCAATCAATCAATCGCCCCCCGCCCACCCTACAATTTACGCTCACGCGTACTTTAGGTGCCCTTCTAACGTACGCACACACACACACACCCTATAATAAAATTATCCGGTGAAATGGAGATGGGATTGAAAAATTAAGAAAATACTTCAGTTCAAAACTTTTTACTTCCCAGAGTTTGCTACAGTAATTAAACACCAACCCATGAAAATGGTTCATAGTCAGATTTACTGCTTAAAAGAGACGACTTTGCTAAGGCGTCAATCAGGTACCTGGAAAAGACAATTTTCTTTTAAAGAAAAATAGTTATCTTAAAGAAATATATTTGTCAGCAAGAAAGAACCCTCCAAAAGGCAAATTTGCCGTGACCGGAACCTGTATGACGATATGGCTACGGCTACGGCTACTTAGAATTTGACTCTGCCTAGACGGCAAGGTTGCCACGATGAAAAGAAGTGGCTGCTATCAACCCCCGTTCCAAGCTAAAAATAAACATTGTCGTTAAAATTAGCTTCTCAAGTAAAGACAATTATGTTTAAAAGCAACTATATATAAACGTTGATTTTTCCCTACGAAAAAAAAGACAAGAAAAAAAATCTTCATTTTCACACACTCTCACTCAATTCATAATCGTTCCCAAACAAAATGAGAAAGAATCGGAATTTCCTCAGACCAGAGAGTAAATAGAGATGAAAAGGAAAATTCAAGAACAGAAATGTGTCTAATTAGTTCTTTCTTCTACTGCTGTAATTAGCTTATTCTCTCTCTCTCTCTCTCTCTCTCATATAATATATATTATATATATATATATATATATATTATTATATATTATATATATATATATTTATATATATCTATATATATAGATATATATATATTATATATATTATATCTATATATATAGATTATATATATATATATATTTATATTTAGATCTATTATATATGTATATATATAATTATATATATATATATATATATAGTCTATATATAAACATATATATATTATATTTACATATATATGTATATATATTATATTAGACTATATATATATATATGATATATATATTATATAGATCTATATATATATAATATATTATAGATCTATAATATATATATTGTATTATATATATTATATATATATATATATATTATATATATTAGATTATATATAAACAATTATATATACATATATATGTATATATATATATCTATCTATAATGCTAATATATAGATTATCTATATATAATTCTATAATATATTAAATTATATAATATATAATATGTATCTATAATTAATTAGATTATTATATATTATATATAATATATATAATATAATATGAATCTTATTATATATGTCTCATATATATATTATATATTACATATAGAATATATATGTATAAACGATCTATATATAAACATATTATATATATATATATATTATATATATAATATATATAGTAAATATATACATATATATGTTTATATATGATATAGATCTATATATATTATATATATACATTATATAATATGATAGATCTATATATATATCTATTATATTATATATATAAATTTAAGATCTATATATATATGATATATAATATATTACATGTATTATATATATTAGATATTATATATATATAGATCTCTATATAACCATATATATATATACATCTATATGTATATAATTAAAACAAAAAATAACAATTTCTATATATTGTGTATATAAATTATATATATAATCTATATATAGTATATTATATTTATATTAGATCTATATATATATATATAATATATTATATATTATAGGGATATATAAATATATATTATGGGCGGTATATATAGATCTATATATATAGATATATATATATATAATCTATATTATACTATATATATATATATATTAGATTAATTATATATATATAATATACACACACATATATATATATATAAATCTAATATATATATATATAATATATATATATATATATACCACACACATATATATATATATGATATAAATTAGATCTGTACTATATATACATATAATATATATATATATATAGGTATATATATAATATAGATATATATATCTCTATATATATATATATATATATATAAATTATTATATGATATATATATAGATTCTATATATATAAGATCTTATATATACATATAGGATCTATATATCTATATATATACTATATATATATATATATATGGTATATATCTACCAACACATATATATATAACTAATATAGATTATATATATATATATATATATATATAATCTATATACACACACATATATATATAGATATATATATAGATCTTATATATTATATATATACACCCACATTTATATATATATATATATAGATAGATTTATATATATATATATAGTATCATATAGTATAATTAATATATATATATAGATTATATATATCTTATTATATATATATATATATTTATATATATATATATCTATATATATATATATATATCTATATATATAGATATATACCATATAGTATATAGAATATATATATATTATATAATATATATTATATTAATATAATTATATAATATATATATATAGACATTATAATATAAAATACATATATATATATATCTATATATATATATATTATATATATATCTATCTATATATATATCTAGATATATATATAAAGGAGCTATTATCGGTAGATATAGGTATAATATATATATATAGATTATATAATCATATATATATATATATATAATATATATCTATCTATATATAGATCTATATATATCTATATATAATATATATATATATAGATATATATATATATATATATATATATATATATATTTATTATATAATATATAGTTTAGTTTTTATGGAAAAAAACAAAAGAGGGTAGTGATATCCCCACCAAAAAAATAAAAAAATTACAAAAAATCCAAAAAAGTACAAAATGCAAAAAGTGTAAAAAAAAATATTAGTGTTGAGTGTTTTAGTTGAGTGATTATAGAAAAACAGAAAAAAAGGTGGATAGTGATATCCCACCAAAAAAAAAATCTAAAAAAAGGGCAAAATGCAAAAGTGTAAGAAAAAATATTAGTGGTAAGTGATTTAGTTTAGTGATTATAGAAAAAAACAGAAAAGTTGGATAGTGATACCCCACCAAAAAAAAAATTCTAAAAAATACAAAATGCAAAAAGTGTAAAACAAATTAAGTGTTAAGTGTTCTGTGAAAAATTGATTTTAGTTTAGTGATTATAAAAAACAGAAAACAGAAAAGGCTAAAAATTCCACCCCCCCAAAAAAAAAAAAAAAATTATTTTTGTTTTGTGTGGAATGGAGTTTTCTGTTTAAGTTTGTGTGAGTAACTTTTTCAGAAGATCCCAAAATAATATCGTCTGATTTCGAGTTCCCTTCGCCTTGGGAACAGCTACCACCCAAAGGGAATCACAACCAATAAGTGTTGCCCCCAGGCACTTTACTATAATTTCCTTTGAGTGTTAGTTTTCTTCCAAGCTGAAGGAAGTCGTAGTTATTTGATATTCATTGCAAAGAAAATGGTCACACAACTATTAACCCTTAAATGTCGCTCAATATCGAGTTCCCGAAGCCTTGGGAATAATTCCCCCTTCCCCCCGAGGGGTGTTATGGCAGGTGTCTCCCCCCAGGCACTTGACTGTAATCCCCCTTGAGTGGTAGGTATTCCCAAGGTTTAGGAATTCGATATTAAGTGGTATTTGATAGAAAAAATATTAAGTGACCAATGTCGCTCGATATCGAGTTCCCAAATGCCTTGGGAATATCTTTAACCAACCCCCTCAAAGGGAGTTATAAGTAACAAGTGCCTCCTCCCAGGCGCTTAACTTTAATTCCCCTCAAGTGGTAGTTGTTCCCAAGGTAGAGGAATTCGATATAAGGCGATAATAGAAGCTTAATATGTGATCTAAAGATGAAAGTCAAGTGTGTAAGTGACAAAGTATTCACACATACACACACACACACAAATATTAAGCCACAGATTTTGACCAGTATCGAGTCTCCATACCTTGGGAAGATCTGGCACCCGAGGGGATTTGTAGTTTAGAAGTGCCTCCCCCCCAGGCACTTTTGACTATAATTTCCCTTGGGGGCCAGTTCATCCCAGTGTACAGGGGACTCGATATTGGTCGAAATCTGTGGCTTAATATTTGTGTGTGTGTGAATACTTTGTCACTTACACACGTGAGTTTCATTTTTATACATGTTAAGTGTGTGTTTGTTACTCATAAACACACACATACATACACTCATGCAAGTACACACACGCACACACACACATATACATGTGTATATACATGTACATGTGTGTGTGTGTGTGTGTGTGTGGTGCGTGAGTGTGTGTCTGTCTCAAATACATACACACATATGTGAGTTTGTGTGTGTGCAGGCGTGTGTTTGTGTGTGTGTGTGTATGTATTTAAAAGTAAGTCATTCATGCATGCGACAGGAAATTCACACACGGGCATACACACACACAGCATAAATATCTTGTCACAGAGACATATGTATATGTGGTGCGTGTTTTTTCTCACACAATACACACGGATGTGTATATGTGTATATACATATGCGTGTGTGTTGTGTGAGAAAAAAACACGCACCACATACACATGTCTTTGTGACAAGAAATTTATGTTGTGTGAATTTTCCTTTCCCTGTTTGCATGCATGCATGACTTACTTTTAAACATACACACACACACACACGCCTACACGCACACAAACTCACACATCAGTGTATGTGTTTGAGACAGAAACTCACTCATGCAACACACCCACACACGCACATGTATATGTGTGTGTGATTCATGAGTGTATGTATGTGTGTTTGTATTTGTGTGGGAATTTCTCGTCACAGACATGCGTGACTTATTTTTAAACATACACACACCTGCATATATACATATGCATGTGTGTGTGAATTTCCTGTCGCAGACATGCATGACTTATTTTTAAACACACACATACATACCTGCATGTGCACAAACACATATACATGCACAAAGGTATGTATAGATGTATATGTATGTGTTTGAGAGAAATAGACACACACCCACACATACACACACTTATGTATATATGTGTGTGTGTATGACACACACTGCAAAACATGTTCCCACGCATTCAGGGTAAGTCGAATGAAATGTTTGTGATTCTATCGCTGATGGATCTGGAAGTTGGGTCGAATTCGCTGGTATGTCAGGCGTTGAGGTGAGTTTACACTAGGCCTCACCCCATGTCACATGCGTAAGACTCATCACCAACTCTTCCCAAATTCTTGTTAGCTGCGCCTACTGGGCTACTCATCAAGATCCACGCCACACTAACTCACCCTAATGAGCAGTCCAGTAGGTGGGGCTAACAAGAATTTGGGAGTTGGTGATGAGTCTTACGCATGTGGCGTGGGGTGAAACGTGTGTAAACTCACCTGAATGCCAGATCCATCAGCGATCAAATTGCGAACATTTCATTCGACTTACCCTGAACGTGTGGGAACATGTTTTGCAATGTGAGTGTCATACACACACATATATACTTAAGTGTGTGTATGTGTGGGTGTGTGTCTATTTCTCTCAAACACACACATATACATACTCATACACACATACTTGTGTGCATTTATCTGTGTTTGTGTGCAGCCATGGATGTGCGTGTGTGTGTTTGTGTGTGTTTAAAAATAAGTCATACATGTCTGCAACAGAAAATTCACATGCACATATAAACACACAAATTTTTTGTCACAGTCACATGTGGTGCGTGTTTTTTCTCCCACACACATGCATATGTATATATATATATTATATATATATATATATATATATTTATATGTGTGTGTGTGTGTGTATGTGATACACACAAACACATACATACACTCACGCAAGCCCACTCACACATATACTGGTATATATGTGTGTGTGCATGCGTGTTGTGCATGAATATGTGTCTGTTTGTCTCAAACACAATCACACATGTGTGAGTTTGTGTGCATCCAGGCATATGTGTGTGTAAGTGTTTTAAAGTAAGTCATGCATGTATGTGACTGGAAATTCACAGACATGCATACACACAAATTCACAGCATAAATGTCTTTTCACAGACACACGTCTGTATATGGTGCATGTTTTTATTTCTTACACACACAATACACATGCATATGCATATATGCATGTGTATTGTGTGTGAGAAAAAAACACGCACCACATACACATATGTCTGTGACAAGAAATTTATGCTGTGTGCTTGTGTGTGTACACGTGTGTGTGAATTTCCTGTTGCATACATGCATGAATTACTTTTAAACACATACACACACACACACACACGTCTGCACGCACACAACCTCACACATGTGTGTATGTGTTTGAGACATACACACTCATGCACCACACCCACACACATACACACATGTATATGTGTGAATTCCTCGTCACAGACATGTCTGACTTATTTTTAAACATACACACACACGCATGTTTACATATGCATGTATGTGTTTATGTGTGTGTGAATTTCCTGTTGCTGACATGCATGACTTATTTTTAAACACGCACACACACATCCATGCATGCACACAAACACATATACATGTACACAGGTATGTGTGTGTATGTGTATGTGTGTGTTTGAGAGAAATAGACACATACACACATTGTATATGTGTGCATGTGTGTATGACACTCGCACTGCGAAGCACATTCCCATGCGTTCATTTCCACTATGTTTTACGGTGAAGGGGAAGTCGAATGAAATGTTAGTAATTCGAATTCACTGGTAAGTTAGGCGTTGAGGTGAGTTTATACTAGGCTTCACCCCATGCCGCATGCGTAAGACTCATCACCAACTCCTCCCGAATTCTTGTTAGCCCCGCCTACTGGACTGCTCATTAGGGTGAGTTAGTGGTGTGGCGTGACTCTTAGTGAGCAGTCCAGTAGGCACAGCTAACAAGAATTCGGGAGGAGTGTTATGGACCCCGAGATCCGCTCAGGTTCTATATTATAATAAACAAAAAGGATTCAACACCAACTGTTGAAACTCAGGATACGAATATAGAAAGAAACTCAAACAGAACAGAAGTTTATTTACAAGCTCACTAACAAAGATAAATGCAGAATGGTTTCTCCTATTTACATAACAAAATGAAATCTTACAATATGTGAACTGGGGAAACTGCGGTAATGAAATACTTGCTGGCCAGTTTTGCAGCGGTCGAAATCAGTGCTCAAATCGAGGGCTTCTCAAACGGGGACAGTAGAAACTTCAGACGGCTTCTTGACTCCGTACTGCAGGAAGAAATGTCAGTCTTAAAACTTGAAGGGCGGGTTCCTCCTCAAAACCACTTGTAGGACGTTTCTTCTATGAAGGCTTGCTCAACATTGGAACCTCTCTCTCTCTCTCCGACTACAGACGGCTTTACTTGTTTCCGTTCACACTCTCTCTCGTGCATCCTCTTCCCCTCTTAACCTTCATCTCTTCCTTCTTTTCTATCTGATGATCTGATTTCTTCTACTTCCTCAGTCATATATATATATATATATATATATATATATATATATATATATATATATAAATATATATATATATATATATATATATATATATATATAATATATATATATATATATATATATACATACGGCAATCTGGGGGGGGGGGGGGGGGGGGGGGGGGGGGGGGGGGGGGGGGGGGGGGGTTGTCTGAAAAGGGCAGAGCTTAACCACCGAAACGTCACCGTCCCTCGACAGGAACTTTTTAGAAGGATCCAGACGAAAAGTTACATCATAAAACGCGGCGTTTCTAGCGACGCGACGGTGCGTTCTGAGTTCCATGACACACCTGAGTATTCTCGAACAATCATGAGAACAGACGCCTCCAACACGTGTGGCATGCCTCCTTGCTGCAGACCTACTCGAAGAAGATGCATATTCCTTTCCTTTAATAAATGATACTTCGCTATAGAGTGATTACCATGACACGTTCCCCCAGAAAAAAAAAATGAAATCAACTGATTTTTTTTTAAAGAAACAAAAATCAAACAGCAGGGGAATAATTCTGCATAAAGCTTTAAATCAGTTAAACAGGCACATTCACAATTCATTCACCCAACCGTGCAAACACAGGAAACGGTCATCAGGCTACTCGTTCTGAAAAATCTCTAGAGAGGCTATCAGTTATAACATTATCCTTTCCCCTTATATTAACTATCTTCAGGTTATAGTCTTGTAATTCTGTTAAGATGTTCTTAGTTCCCTTTTATTTTTGTTATTATTTGTTATATGTTACATAGTGATACTCTTTATCTACACAGCGTTGAGTTTCTATCTCTATTAGGAACTTATCATATAGTATATTTCTAATACTTCTCTGTTCTTCTGGACTACTGTTTCTGCATACTGGCCGATTCTCGATCTTCTCGGTTGGTCTCTCAGGAGGCAAATCACGTAGAAAAAATATGTGAGTTCGGTTTCCTTTGTGTTCTTAATTTTTATTGTAACACACAATCTCACTTTCCTATCACACAACCTCTTCTTCTTCTGGATTCCTTTTAAGACCACCCTAATTCTTCATAATTGGGTAATCATTAACGCCTACCACTTCCGGCAATGACATCTGACAAATCAGGGCTTATGCTGTGAGCAGTCTTAAGCTAGTTCCACCCAGTTCTTATTCATTGCTCCCGGGTCAAAGTTTACGTCAAACAGTTTTCATCATCGATTTTTGTTGTCTCACTCAGTCCATTTTCTGCGTTTTACGAGTGTCGTATCGCAAACATCCTGGTTTGCATTTCTCTTCTACTTCTCTTTCGCCTTCATCTACTGAAAACTCTACTAATAGTTTCCTAGCTAATATATTTCCTACGAAAACTAATCTTACCAGACTTCTGCTTAACATAATCACTTGGCGACCTACCGGCATTGGCCTTAGCAAAGGTTATCACAAAGTACTTATGCATAAAAAAATACAATATCTAAAGTAACCACAAATGGCAATATGTGCAACAAATGTTAGAACATCAGTTACCTGAAGTCAAATTATTAATCAAAGTCTTAATAGTGTTGAGCTTGTTAATAACTAACACTATAACAACACATGAAAGCTAGCATGGTAACTACTAACAAAACAACATTAACCATTGTTATGATGGGTGAAATCACAGTCTTGTACACATGGAAAAACTGGTTAACTTCTTCAAGTTTGCTGAATGACTCTAACTCCAGTTTAGACAATTTGAAATTCTTGACATTTTCAAAATGATTTATGTGGCTGGAGAAATTCAATGTATAGGTAGCAAAAATGGCAGGTTTGTAGTATAAATAATTCAAGATGTAACAAATGATTTGATGTTATTAAACATTATTTGTGATTGATTATTTTTGCAAGGAACTTTAGCTGTAACTTGATTTTGTGAAAACACTACTTACTCATCATACAGTATTTGAGCCTTGAAATCAGGATTGTAAGGGACATACTCACAGTTATTCTCACCATTTCTGTCATTAATTAACTCATCTATGCAATACAACTTGTTAAATGGCTCATAAAAACTGTATATTACAAACAAACTCGTTGGCTTCAAGCATGATACAATCATCAAAATCTTTGTTTGTATTAAAAGGAGGGAATTCTGTTGCAATGCAAAATGTATCATGTCCTGGTTCAAAACAATTGACTTGTTATTTACTAACATTGGGAAAGGGTAAACTGATATCAAGTCATTAACCTCATTATTATTAAATGGTATAACTAAAACAATGTGATCAGAAACCATCTTAACTGTTATTAAACTATGATAAGTAAGGACATTGCGCACAAGCGGCTTGAAGTGATGATCTAACATACACCTTTCTATAATGAGGTTTAACTCTCTAAGACTGATAAGGTATGGTGATAAAATGTTCTTTGTTGACATCATAATGGCATTCAGAAGTTCTTTATAGTTTAACAGAAATTACTCTGTTTCAAACATTAACTGGTTCACAAGTATAGACCTATGTAATTCATTTATTTCTGTTGTAATATTTTGAGCTACACTGTTAACAAAGTTCTTCAGTTTATTAATCAACATTTGGTTTTTGTTAGCCACATCAATTACCTTGTTCATAATGGTACCTCGTTCAGCTGTCCACATTTCCGGCTTTTCTATTCTAGCTCTTTCCTTATCTACATCAGTATCAGTGGCCACACCAAACAAACTGTTTAATGCTGTACCTATAAATGGAAGGAGTGAACGCTTTCTAATTCTCTTAGGTAGAACCTAGCTGATATCATTTCTGAGTTTCATTAACAAAACAGTGTTGGTACCATTTTTGTTACTATCTATGACACTTACAAGTTCATTAACTAGTTCCCTCAATTGTTCCTGTTGTCGATCCACGGTTGTTATGTTAATCTTAACCACTGCAATATTGTGTATCATCTTTACTTGACCGTGATCCTTTAAGATTGCTCCCTTACTGATTTGCAAGAGGGAAATGCAGATATGACTCACCATGGGCCATAGTGAAATCCATTTCCTGCAAAAGTACATTCTAAGCAGTAAACCTTATACAACAATGTTATAGACCGTTGCACATGGCCCAATCTTTTCCTTAAATTGTATCGGAGTCACTCATGCCTATGAAGTATGGGAAGCATTTACGTTAATGTTTTTTTTACTACTTGACTCATTTAAATCTTTAAATTCTTTTAAATGTTCTTCTGACCAAATGTTGGAATGTACTACTTTAATATGGTTCCAATGTGCAACAGTTTCATTTAAAGTTGATTCATGCATTAGCTTAAATTTATTTAACTTTACCCTTTGTATTACTCTGTATGGACCTTGGAATTTAGGACTCACTTTAACATTAGGTCCTTCAATTCTATGGTTAAGCACATTACCTGTTGCCCTATTTTTAAATCTGGAACTGTTGATTTCTGATTGTAATACTTACTAGACTTTTGATGTAACTCCTTTAATCGAGCCCTTGTATATTTAACTGTCTCCAAAGTCCTTCTCGTCTTCCATGCAACAAAGTCTTCGTAATTATAAGTATGTCTGGGTGGAGTTGCATCGTCTAAAAGGTTATTTGGCATTCTTTTCTGATAGCCATATAACAAAAAGTGTGGGGTTTCACCAACTGATTCATTTACAGTGTTATTAATGGTGAACTGTGCGTCTTCAAGAGCTAAGTCGCAATCTTCAGTCTGTGGAGTCACCAAAGTTTTCAGTACATCCTTTATCTTACGATTTGTTCTCTCAACTGCTCCATTAGAGCTTGGTTTATAAGCTGTAATCTGACACTTTTTAGTTTCATAAAACTCACACAATTTCTTTAAAATGTCATGAGTAAATTCGCCTGCATTATCAGATAATAGTGTTTGAGGACATGAATGTCTAGTAATTTTTCTAGATATTAGAGCTTCTGCTACGGTGGTTGCTTCTCTATTTCTTACTGGAATGATCTCAACATGTCTAGTCAAATAATCTAAGAAAACTAATATCTGACGGTTACCTCAAGTTGTGTTTGGAATTGGCCTACAAAATCCATTGAAACTACTTGAAATGGATTTAATTCTGATGGATATTTCTCAAGAGGGGCCTTTACATTTACCTTACCCTTGTGTACTTTACAGATATGACAGTTCTCAACAAATTCTTAGCATCTTCATTGCAATTAGGCCAAAAATGGTTTCTAGTGGCCGTTCTACATGTTTTCTTTATTCCAGGATGTCCCTCAACTTGTAAGAGTGTGTTAGTTCTAAAACTTCTTGGGTTAGTGTGTTAGGTACATGCAAACGTGAACAAGCATTCGGTTCTTCTGATGTTTTATGTAGAATTCCATTGATTAACTGAAATTCAAGCTGATCATCCTCATTTTGCATTAAGTTACCCATTATTTTTCTAACGTTAGCATCCCTTTGTTGTTCAGTCTGAACTCTTTCCAAATCTAGATACATGATCTGACAACTAAAGCAGAAGGTATTAGTTGTGATTTGTTTCTCAGTCTCTTCTTGCGATCTTGACAATGCATCTGCTATAGTGTTATATCTACCTGGGGTATACCTAAACTCTGGGGCAAATTCTAAGACACTTATAAACCATCTGTTAAATTTCATATTATTTGTGAAAGCTCTTTTCTTAAATAGGTCACAAATGGGTTTGTGATCTGTAAGCACATTGACTTTATGTCTTAGCAAAATATGCCTAAACTTTCGTAATCCCCAATATAAAGCTAAGCACTCCCGCTCGGTAGTGCTATAATTTCTTTCTGCAGCTTTCAAAACTCTACTTGCATAATATACTGTTCTCATTCTTGTTTTCCCCTGTTGCATTAATACTGCACATACACCTGTACTGGAAGCATCGCAGGCTAAGTAAAATTCTTTTGAAAAATCTGGGTAAACTAAAATTGGATTTCTTGTCATCATTTCTTTGAGTGTTTGGAAAGCCCTTTCATGTTCTTCCTTCCATTCATAAGATACATCCTTCTCAGTTAAATCTGTTAAAGGTTTGGCTATAGTGGCAAATCCCTTAATGAACGGTCGGTAATAACCTACCATTCTTAAGAATCTTCTCAAGGCTTTCAAGTTACTTGGAGCTGGATATGCTACTATTGCCTTTATTTTACCTTCCTGCATACGCAGTCCATCTTCACTGATGACATGTCCTAAATACTCTAATGATCTCATCATGAATTGACATTTCTTAATTTTTATCTAGTCTTTCTAACACTATTTCTAATGTCTTAAAGTGACTATCCAAGTCCTTACAAGAAACGACTGCATCATCTAGATACACTGAAACATCCTCTATATCCCCCAAGATCTGGAGCATCAACCGAGTAAAGGTTAATGGGGCTGATGTAAGACCAAAGGGCATCACTTCAAACTGTAAATGTTCCTTATGAGTACTAAAAGCTGTCAAAGGCTTGGACTCTTCATCTAAAGGTACCTGCCAATATCCACTGAGCAAGTCTAATGACGTAAATATTTTTGCTCCACCTAATTGAGCTAACATATCATTTATGACAGGCATTGGCATTCTATCTGGGATGGTGTGTGAATTTAATTTCCGATAATCTATTACCATTCTCCAACTGCCATCTTTCTTTGGGACTAACAAGAGAGGTGAGTTATAAGGTGATTTAGAAGGGACTATTACTCCATCATTCTTCATTTCGTCATTTAACTGATCTGCAATCGGTCTATATACCTAACTTATAGTTAGGTATATAGAATGGCTTAGTTCCATCTTGTATTAGAATCTTATGCTGCAAAGTATCTGTTCTTCCCAACTTATCTCCTTCTAAAGCAATGACATTTCTATACCTCTCCAATATTTGTAGTAATTTATTTCTATTCTGAGGAAAGTCTGTTTTATTCACTTCTTATCTAAAAATGAACTTAGTTCTGTGCAAGAGAAGAATGCTTTTTCACCTAGTCTTAGTAAAGGATTATTCACCACAATTTCTGTACAAAACTATACCAGGCCTTAGTAATAGTCTTTTGACTGAGTAATTCTGGAAGTACGTCTCGTAATTATTACCATTTTGTGAACTAGGGAATTGTCCATCCTAGCAAAGTCAGGTAAGTCTTCATTAGTTAGCATTACATCTGTTTCATGCAAGTCCTCGTCTGTTTTAGCTCTAAGACAAACCTTGGTTAGGCATTGCGGGTACAAAACTACTTCTCTGTTAAGCACAAATCTGACAGTATGGTCATCTGCAGTACTAACTAAACATATTTCTTCCTCATTGTGTATCTTTGAGAAATAACAGGCATCCGTTTCATCTGAGCTTTCATCCAATAGTATTATTGAATTTAATTCAGTCTTATTTGTTTTTGCCAATAACAGGACTTCATTGATATAATTTTCTTTTTTACCTTCATCCATTATGAGATATGTACAATCAATTTCTGATTCATCATCATCTATTATTGAATGCTCATAATCAATCTGTGATTCGTCTTCATCAAATTGTTCGCATGCAATAATTTGTTCAGAGCGCTAAGTATTAAGGCTTGCATTATTAATGTTATTTATTTGTGCACAATTTATCATAGGATTATTCCTGGCTAATGACATTTCTTCAAAAACGGTATCTCTACTATTTATTTCACTATTATCCATAAATTCTGGACTACCCGGACTAGCATTATTATCCATCTTAGTTTCCTGGATGTTCGCTTCTCTAGAAGATGTCGTCTCGGATAAATTGATAAGATTTATGCAAGACTTTCCTTCTTCTAGCTGAAAACAAACATTTTCTCTATTTCTGCGATGCAAATTGATTCTATTTCTCCACAGTCTAACATTATTCTACATCTCCTCATAGCTTTATATGAAAACAGAGCTCGAGTAGGATAAAATCTTTCTTCTAATACTACAAACACTTCCTTAAAAGTTTTGTCTAAAATCTCTATGTCCAGTGTGACATTACCCAAAGCATTAATCTGTTTTCCTGATATTCCTCTTATAATTCTACCATGACCTTGTATTTCTGAATCTGCAAAGCCTAAATGTTTTATTAATGTTTGTTTATCTATAATATTTACTGTACTGAATGTATCTAGAAGTATTGAGCATTGTTTATCATTAATTCTTGTTTGGATGATAGGTAAATCTTCCTGGCATATTTCACCACCCTTTACTGAAAATACTATCTCCCTATTTCCTTCAAAAGGCAACTTGAATGTATCTTCATTACCTACAGTGATTATTTCATTCTCATTCTTAATTGGTATGGAGGCTTTCTTTTGTACTACCCCTTTCTGTAATTGTCACTGCATCTGATTATTATTTTGGGGTGTACTTATTTGAGCATTATTGTTTGTATGATTATTATTAAACCAACATTTCTGTGTTAGGTGTCCTGTTCTATTACAATTGGAACAATATCTTGGTCGCCTACAATATTGAGTTGCATGGTTGAAATAACCGCAGTTGGCACAATTTTGTTCCTGTCTATTATTTTGTGTTTTATTATCTCCTGGACTCTGACTATGGGTTGGGCCGTTTCAACTTTGAGTCTGATTGCCATTGTTTGGATTTCCCCTGGGCTGTTGAGGCCTATATCTACTATTTATGTTCGCTTGAAAAGATCTACCATTACTGTTCTTATGATTATTCCTAGGATCTTGTTTCCCTTGTTGTCTATGGTTGAAATTTCTAGATCTGTCTGGAACATTATCTGTCCTTCTCTGAAAATTATTTCCGTTTCTACCTGTGTTTCCATTAATTACAAAACCTGTAAATTCCTTTGTTAGATTCAGTTCTCTTTTTGGCAATTCCCTTTGCATGAACTTTAAAGCTACGAGACTATCACTCTTAGGATCAGGTTCTTGTTTCTTAAAAACTCTTTTGTCTTCCTCCCCGATAGCGTCATATACAGTACCTAAGGAAATGTAGTTTAATACCTGTCTTAAACTCACTAAATCTGCTACATCATCAGTAAAATCATTGCGATTGCCAATATTTACTCCTGTTCTCTTTAAATCATTAGATAAGTTATGGATGGCATCTTCTACATCAGTATGGAGGTTTGCTATACTATTACCATCATACTTCTGGTGTAAAAACTTACTGAGGTTGTACCATTGATCTTGCTGAGTGATAGGCTCCCAAATTTCAAAACACACTTTCTTAAATTCTGTAAAAGTTTTGATTTCCTTGAACCTGAATGAATTTAGGGTCCGATGAGCGTCTCCCTTTTCTGAACTAACATAGGGTAAAGCTTCATTTATTTTCTTGCGATCATTGGCAATTCCACCGGATGAAATTCAGCTTTCGGTGTCAGCTAGCCCTGCGACACCGAGTACGATTCTAATTTATTCTTTTCTGGATGACCCTTTTCTACATTATCGCAAAAGCGTGTAGCCTGTGTTATTACAGCAGCCTGTGCCATTCTAGAATACCTAGGTATTAGTAATTGGTTAGTACTGTTATTATGGCTAGAAACAATCACACTAGTCATGGGTATATTCGCTACTGTCGAAAGCGGTACTCTGTGTGGACTCTCACTACATGATCGACGTGGGGGAAAATTTGTCTGATTACTCAGTCTCGATAGTCGGTCAGGGGTTGGGCGTAGACCATAATGGTCCGAGTTTGGAGTTCTGCTACGTTGTAACCTGGTTATAATTTCATTAAAATTTCTATTCATTTCATACTACAGCAGGACTAAGATAAGATTTTAAAAATATATGCATTGTTGTACTTACATTATCTTCATGTTGGCAGAAGTCTTATCCTACTATGTAGCCCCTATCTTGCCTATATAATTTTCTTATATGATTACATCTAACGTTTTCTTCCTTCAATCTGGAAAAACATTAACATTAGTACATGCCGTTATTCTTTATTCACACCACTGCACTTTGCGAATCATTCATAAACTGAAATAAAATATCTTTATAGTTCTAGATTTATCACACAACAACAAAGGAAGAAAAAAAAATGATTTTCTCTTACAATATTAGGGCAAAAAAATATCTTAAAAGATGATTATGATAAAACTATTATCATTCTGTAGTGCGGTGTGAAAAAATTCTAATTTATCATCAGACGTTAATCTATTAGGATACTTCAAACTTATTCTTCTTTCTCATGTTTCTGGTTACGTCAAACACTTCCGCGCTGCCCTGTGAATTCTTCGCTGCCGTCACTGCCGTTCTCTTTCGTGATGACTGATGGCGCTGTTGGTGAATTGGGCGCTATCTCTGCCGTAACGATGGTTAGCACTCTTTTGTTGATTGAAGAATTCAGTCAATGGTTTGCTATGAAGCTCCGCTGTGCTGAATTTGAAGTTCCTGTTTATCTGCTAATATGAACTGTCGAGATGGCTTGGGGATTGTGGAATTCTGCAACGACTACACCATTATAGACATTCACTAATCGTTGTAGCTTCTCACTGCATTTCGCTGCTGGTCGAAGTAGGTTACTTCCACTTGATGAATTTTCGTTCACCCTCTTCTCTGTTATGAAGTTGTTGAGTCTAGGCGAGTTATTGAACTCGGTAAGTCTTTTCTTCAATTGTAGAATGTTTGTGCCTTCGAATTCGAAATTCCGTTGTTTGTTGGTTCCGTTGTTATAGCGCTAATCACTATGCGCTCCGCTTTTCAGCGATAATTCAATTAATATATCTGTCGTTTCGTATTATATTTTCTCCGGCTTTTATATCTCCACTGTGTTGGTGTGTGTATGTGTGTTTAGTCAATGTACGCGTTGGTGTTTTGCACTTAGAATCCCATATTCGCTACCACCATTTTATGTTAAGATGTTCTTATTTCCCTTTTATTTTTGGTTATTATTTGTTATATGGTGGTATTCTTTATCTACACAGCGTTGAGTTTCTATCTCTATTAGGAACTTATCATATGATATATTTCTAATACTTCTCTGTTCTTTCTGCATACTGGCCGATTCTCGATCTTCTCGGTTGATCTCTCAGGAGGCAAATCACGTAGAAAAAATATGTGAGTTCGGTTTCCTTTAGAATTCTGGGCAAGTTAAACACCACGTTTTTTGTTCTTAATTTTTATTGTAATACACACAATCTCACTTTACTATCACACAAGTCTTAATGACACAGGATAAACGGAGTTTAAACCAACACAAGTTATGCGTCCAGAAGTGAGTAGTTATCTTATTCTTTCCATCGTTCCAACTGAACTATGGACCAATTTCTGATTTCTGGCTCTGCCTCTTCTTCTTCTGGATTCCTTTTAAGAACACCCTAATTCTTCATAATTGGGTAATCTTTAACGCCTACCAGATTTCTGCTCAACAGTTCTAAACTCTTACGCATTAGAAGTTTATTGTTATTCTTAAACCTCTCCAAATAAACTAACGGATTATGATAAGTATACACATTTAAAACAGAACTACTACGTGCATAAACATCAAAGTGTTGCAAGGGTGTAACTAAACCAAACAATTCCTTTTCAATAATGGAATAATTCTGCTGCGCTTTATTCAGTTCCTTTGAATAATAGGCAACTGGAAGTTTCATTCCATTCACTTCTTGTAACAAAACCCCTCCTACGCCACTATCACTGGCATCGATCGCTAAATTAAATTCCTTACCAAAATCAGGTAATAATAGAACTGGCTCGTGAATCATTATAGCCTTTTACTTGTTGAAAGCTTCCACACATGCGCCATCAAATACAAAACTGCGTCCCATCTTAAACAGATTAGTTATGGGAGCGCTTATTTCTGAGAAATTTGGTATGAATCTACGGAAATACGAAACCATTCCGAGAAATCTCATGGCCTGTTTTTTAGTTGTCGGGATTGGGAAATTTACGATAGCTTCTATGTTCCAATCCTTTGGACAGATTTTACCAAGACCTACCTTATGTAATGGAGGCATTCCCAAATTCGCATTTCCTTACATGATCCTCCCAAGTCTCTAAAAATATCACAAGATCATCTAAGTACACGACACCGTTGCTGATGCCATTTAAAACTTTATTCATTAACCTTTGGAAGGTACTGGCTGCGTTCTTCAAGCCAAAAGCCACAACTTTGGGCTTGAAACTACCAAATGGCGGCGTTATAAAGGCGGATGTTTTCCGGGCTCGTTCACTTAAAGGTACTTGCCAATAACCTTTAGTTACACTGTTTACCTTCCGGAAATCAATGCACAATCTATCTGATCCATCCTCCTTTTTCACCAGAACTACCGGGGAACTCCATTCACTCTCGCTAGGTACCATCAGATCATTATCTAGCATGTAACTAATTTCCTTCCTCACAGATTTTGCTTTTTCTGGGCTCAGACGATATGGACTTTGCCTAATGGGTTTTGTGTCCTGCAACTCAATATCATGTTCTAAAATATTGGTTGGTCCTAGTTTGTCACTAATAGTTTCAGGATAATTCACTAAAACATTACGTATTTCCCTCAATTTTTCCTTTTCTAAACCCTGATTAAAACCTTCGAAATTCTTAAGCACTTCGGAGTTTTTCTCAAAACTAATTTCTTTCTGAGACAGTTACTACAGGCATGGGGCGTTCGTTATATTTTTTGAGCAAGTTTACATGCAGCCACTTTGCTCTACGCTTACCCATATCTATTAAATAATTTAGATTCCCCCTCTTCTCTAAAACTGAAAAAGGACCTTTGAACTTATAAGATAAGGAGGGACTTTCTTTCTGGACTACTAAAACTTTATCTCCCACACAGAAACTTCTCTCTTTCGCTCTAAGATCATGTTTCCGTTTAGTTTCCCCTTGACCTTCATTCTCGTTCGCCTTTGCTAGTTGCCAAGCATCTCTTAAATTGTTTTTGTAACACTCTAGATTAGTTATGTAGTGCTCTCTACCTTCTTTATGCACTAAATTACATTTAACATTTCCAAAGGACCTCTAGCGGTGTGACTGAAAACCAGCTCGAAAGGACTAAACCCTGTAGTGTCATTCGGTGCCTACTGTAAAGTTAACAGAACAAAAGGTAACTTTTCTTCCCAGTCATGATCAAAGTTATTACACAATTTTCGTAAGCAACTCTTTAACGTTTGGTTAAACCGTTCCACAGTGCCTTGTGATTCGGGATGATAAGGTGTGGAAGTTACAAGTTTAATGCCTAACTCTTTCATTCTATCCCTGAAATATTTGGATGCAAAATTACTACCATTATCATTCTGTATAGTACGAGGCAGACCAAACTTAGAAAAATAATCTAACAATCGTTTAACTACGGTCCTTGCGTTACAGCTTCTTATGGGTATCGCCTCTGGATAGCGAGTTAGTCTATCAATAATTGTCAACAGATATATACTCCCTCCCTTACTTCTAGGCAGGGCATTTAGTACGGTACAGTTCGGTACGATATTACGGTACGGTACGGTTTTTTTTGGGGATGTAAGTACGGTTTGATATTATGGTACGATATTTTCCTTCGAGTTCAGTACGGTACGGAAGTACGATTTTTTTTTCGTACTTAATCGTACCATTTCCGTACCAAATTCAGATAGGTGTCGCAAGCGCCAAGCAGCCAAGCCCCCGCCGCCCAACCGCCCAGGGTCACACACCTGGTTGACTTGCAAGTCAACCAGGTGTGTGACCATAAAGGATTAGCAGAGGTCTTCTCACTGGGGTGTTAATTAAAGCATATCCCAGTGGGGTTTGCCTCGTCAGCCGTCACAGCAAGGCTGGGCAGGGACCCCACCTACTTATCGGCTTATCGCTCAGGTGAGAAGGTCCATTTTCCCTTTTTAATGAGTTGGTAACTGGTAATACCTTTTACTGCGACCGTTTTGACCTCTGCTCTGGCCTAGCTAGCTCTTACTGGCTACCCTTGACCCAGCCTTGACACACGTGACAACGCATTTTTAACCCCTCCCTTCATCATCATTCATCAGTCAGTACTTGGTCCGCACACTGCAGCTGCTCAGGTCAGGACACTAACGCCGTGAGGACACTGAGACCTGCTGACTGCTGCCCGCAAGACTGCCACTGCACTCTGCTTTTGTGCTACGGAGGCAGTACTCAGTAGAGAAGCTTGATCATACATAAGGTAAGACTCGAATGATGTTCTCTTCCTTATTTAAAGAATTCAAGCAAAATTATAATAGTTTTGAGAGAGAGAGAAGAGATTTTTTTTTTGTGTGCAAGCCATGAGCACCCTTTTTTTCGTTTTTAAATCTAATATGCTATTTTTTTTTTTGTCTTACAGAATCTTACAATGGGTCGACACCGAGAGTTTGTTGGTGTTGAGCTCTTCTCCATTACGAAGAATTCAGCAAGTTGCCTTGTGTCTGGATGTGGTTACTCATACACACCGAAGCCCGGTGCAGAACTTCACTCAAAGCCGTTATGTGATCAGCTTAAAGACGATATGCGGAGGAATATAAGAAACTCCTGGACAATGCCAAACACAATGCGTCTAGGAAACGGGAGAGAGAAAATATATCTAATTATTTTGTCAGTACGATTAGCGAAGATTCGTGTGCAAAAAGAAAGAAAACGGAAGTTATAGAATACGCAATGAGTAAGCAAGAGATGCAGGGACTTGTCGTTGAAGCAGTTACTGTCAACGGATTTCCCTTATCTGTTTTTGAGAAAACAGCCATGCCAAAGCTTATGGGTCCCATTGCAAACAAGCTTGGTGTGTCATTAAGTCAAAGAGCTGTTCGGTCTCTGACTCTTGAAGCCGCAGAGAAAAAAAAAGACTTGAGTTGAGGACTGAGTTCGATAAGCGCTTGGTTTGTGTAAAGTTAGATCTCTGCACCCGACGTGGGCGTCATTTCCTTGGGGTGAACGTGCAGTCCGATATCAATGGCAAGTTGAAGGTAGTGACAGCCTCCGTAAAGGAAATGACACAAAGGGCAACAGCTGAAGAGATCAAATCAGTTTTGCTAGCTTGTTTGAATAAGATTGAAATACAAGAAAAACTAATTTACTCGTTAACCACAGATAACGGATCAAACGTAATCAAAGTAGGAAAACTGATGCAGAGTGATACACAGGTGAAGGAAGGAAACAGTGAAGAAATTTTGAGTGACAATGAAGAAAACGATGATGAACAAGTATTAGAAGCTGCTGAAAATAAGTTAGATGACTTAGTAAATGACATTCACTTAGCAGCTAAAAGTGTTACATCAGTAAGGTGCGCTTTACACGCCATGCAACTCTGTGAGCATGATGTTCTGAAAACAGACAGTGTAAAACATATCTTATGTAGGATGCGGAAAGTGGTGAACAAGACGCATACACAAAATATGCGCTTAATATTCAAGAACAGCTCCATGTCACTTCCAAAACTAGACTGTGAAACAAGATGGGGCTCAACGTATGATATGTTGGACAGTGTCCTTGAAAAAAAAAAAGTTATTCTTGAACCAAATTGGCCTAGCTAATGAATCTTTACTTATTTTAGATGAAGATTGGGAGAAAATAAATGACATAACAGAAGCTCTGAAACCACTCCCTGAGGCTACATGTGCACTACAGATGAAAAATCTCACAGCTGGAGAATTCCTTGCTCAGTAGGTTAAGTGCAAAGTTGTTTTGGAAAGAAGCGCTGCAGTCACAGCACCACTTCTCCTTCAAGCCATGGAAAAACGGCAAGATTCTCTGCTAGGAACCCTGCTTTCCTATCTGCTGTGTATCTTGACAGAAGATATAATGTTCTCCTCACCGAAGAACAGAAGGAACTTAGTCAAATACATCTTCTTGGACTCTGGAAAAAAAATTAAAACTATTTCTTCTACTAGTACTATGTCGTCAGTCTCAATGCTGGCAAAAGACGATTCATTCATGAGCGGCGATAGTGATGGTGAAGGTGACTCAGCACTTGGGTCAGTAGATATTGTAGAGCAATTACTCCAAGTCAGTGATGTAAGCAGAGCAACTGATACCGCAAGCAAAGAGAGTGAAGTGGTTGAGCATATCAAAATGTTCGCCAAAGCTTCAGCGCAGTGGTGGCATTATCAACAAGAAAGTGCACTAAAAAATCTTGCTGAAGTAGCAGTTGCTCTGCCTGTTACTCAAGCGAGCGTAGAGCGCACATTCTCTGGGTTGCGCTATATTCTTAATGATTTAAGACTAGGTCTAAAAGAGGATATTGTTGATGCTGTAATGCTATTACGCTGCAACACATAAAACTGTATGAATGCCTAATACTGTATAACTGAACATTTTCCTTTTGTAACATTAGCAAAATAAAATTGTATTATATCATTAATGTATTACATAACACCAATCTTCTTGAAGTGGCAGCGGTAGTGGTAGTAGTGGTAGTAGTAGTAGTAATAGTAGTAGTAGTAAAAGTGCCATGTTATGTCTATATGAACTGCAATGTAAAAAAAAAAGTAGGTACGGAAACAGACGAAATTACAGTACGATAAAAATATAGTACTAGTACGGTACGGTAGAATTTTTAGGTACATGCTACGGAAATTACGGTACGGTAAAAATGCGTGGTACGAATTACGAAAAAACACATCGAACCATACCGTACGACATGCCCTGCTTCTAGGCAAAGGTCCGACCATATCGATAACTACATTCTCAAAAGGTTCGCCTACTGAAGGAATATTACACAAAAGAGCTCTGGGAATTACTTGATTCGGTTTTCCAGCAATTTGGCATTCATGACAGATTAAAACATACCTCTTCACGTCACTTCTCATTTTAGGCCAAAAATACGCCCTACTAATACACCTGAAAGTTTTATTTACTCCCAAATGCCCTTGCTCATCATGCGCTAACTTCAAAACTAGTTTGCTAAGCTTTTTAGGAACCACTAATTGTTCGGTGATTTCCTATTTACTACCTGACTCTGGACGAACATAATGACACAAAACTTTGTCTTTTAAACAAAACGTTTCCTTACACACATTATCGAGATCATCATTCAGCTCACATTAAAAAAACTGGGTTAGTGTCTCATCCTCTCTCTGCAACTTGACTAGCTCATCCTTATTTAATAAAAGGTTAGTGCCTAATTTATCACAGTAACTATTACTTGATTCCACTACATCGACTACGTTATCCTTGACAGCTAAACCTTCTGCTTGGCTGTTATTGTCATCACTGATAGAGTCAGGTCTCTCACCCACACTCATGCCAACCTCGCCACCTCTTTCAAATCCACACACTCACAATCGTTCGAATCCACGAACTCACACTCGTTCGAATCCACGAACAAACTATGACCTTAGTCTATGTCTGTATCTAAACCAGACCTAGTTACTACCAAACTTAGAAAAATAATCTAACAATCGTTTAACTACGGTCCTTGCGTTACAGCTTCTTATGGGTATCGCCTCTGGATAGCGAGTTAGTCTATCAATGATTGTCAACAGATATATACTCCCTTACTTCTAGGCAAAGGTCCGACCATATCGATAACTACATTCTCAAACGGTTCGCCTACTGAAGGAATATTACACAACAGAGCTCTGGGAATTACTTGATTCGGTTTTCTGGCAATTTGGCATTCATGACAGATTAAAACATACCTCTTCACATCCCTTCTCATTTTAGGCCAATAATACTCCCTACTAATACACCTGAAAGTTTTATTTACTCCCAAATGTCCTTGCTCATCATGCCCTAACTTCAAAACTAGTTTGCTAAGCTTCTTAGGAACCACTAATTGTTCGGTGATTTCCTATTTACTACCTGACTTTGGACGAACATAACGACACAAAACTTTGTCTTTTAAACAAAACATTTCCTTACACACATTATCGAGATCATCATCCAGCTCACATTAAAAAAATCGGGTTAGTACATTCCGACATTTGGTCAGAAGAACATTTAAAAGAATTTAAAGATTTAAAGGAGTCAAGTAGTGAAGAAAACATTAACGTAAATGCTTCCCATACTTCATCAGCATTAGTGACTCCGATACAATTTAAGGAAAAGATAGGGCCATGTGCAACGGTCTATAACATTGTTGTATAAGGTTTACTGCTTAGAATGTACTTTTGCAGGAAATGGATTTCACTATGGCCCATGGTGAGTCATATCTGCATTTCCCTCTTGCAAATCAGGAAGGGAGCAATCTTAAAGGATCACGGTCAAGTAAAGATGATACACAATATTGCAGTGGTTAAGATTAACATAACAACCGTGGATCGACAACAGGAACAATCTATGACAACTTGTAAGTGTCATAGATAGTAACAAAAATGGTACCAACACAGTTTTGTTAATGAAACTCAGAAATGATATCAGCTAGGTTCTACCTAAGAGAATTAGAAAGCGTTCACTCCTTCCATTTATAGGTACAGCATTAAACAGTTTGTTTGGTGTGGCCACTGATACTGATGTAGATAAGGAAAGAACTAGAATAGAAAAGCCGGAAATGTGGACAGCTGAACGAGGTACCATTTCTCGCCTCCATGATGAGAAAATAAACCTCAGAATAGATTCAGTTATATTATTTTCCTTAAAGGAGAAATAAGAGAGAGGGAGCAGAAGTTATAAACGTGCTTGAAAGGGTGGGAGTGAAGGATGGAGGGAAAAATATTGGGGGAAGACATGTGGAGTTGCGGGTTTCATCATGCGTCTGGATGCACAGTTCCAGTGTTACCAGATCACATCCAGCCCTTGTGGCTGAAGTGGTTTTACTTATTCCTGTGGCCGACTGTACATTAGAGATAATAGTTGACTGCTAGCCGCATGTAGGTGTGATTTCGTGTTGCATTTACGTGGGACACAATGTGAAAGGCCCCTAAATGATTAGGGGTTTTCATGAGAATGTAAAATTTAAGTGTGAAAGATTTTAAATATCTTTCAGCGTACGTTCGAATGTGCTACTTACCGGCAGTCATTGTACGCCAAATTTGGTTTGCGGTCAGCGTTTGTTTGCCATTCTGTTTACTTCACTTCCCACGTAATAACTTCATAATCCTTTAAGCAGGCACAAGGTGATAATGATGCTTGGAAATGTGGAAATTTTTTCCACATAGAATTCATCCTCGAATGACAGCGAGAACTGTTAACGTTGCTTAGGCATCGTAAAGACAGATTTTTTAAAACCAAATATTACTAGTAATCCTGAAGTCACAGTGTGAGGACGATTCCATAAACATTAATAACGGTTGTGGCGTTTTACTGTGACAATGCGACAGGGTCAAGATTGGAATTTTCACAGTTGGAACAACAAAGACCTACGTAACCCTAATTAGGGAAACTGTTGACACAGCTGCTTCTCCGCCAACTGCCGCTATGAATGCTATAATAACCTCGGCTATTTATAGCGTGCTTTCAGAATAAATACAGAGTGAAGAGCTTACGACTTATGGACATTTATGTAATAGGGGTTGGGATTATCGTGGCGAAATGAGCACTTTTTGATGATGGAAAATTAAGCTGCAGTTGGATGAATTTTTGTATGATGTAATATCAGTTCTTTACAGCTGCGCACGCATGAAAAATAGGCTTATGCGTGTGTATGCATGTATATTATATATATATATATATATATATATATATATATATATGTATATATATATATATATATATATATATATATATGTGTGTGTGTGTGTATGTATGTAAATATGTGCATGTATGTGTGTGGTGTACATATATACGTCAAATGTATGTATGTCTTTGTATGATTTGATACTTTTATTTTTCTTTTGATATCGGAGTCCCACGATGAAATCAAAGCTATGTAAAATATGAAGTTTTAATTAACATTGGTTAAAATATTTATGCTTGCTCAAATTGAATACTAATTAAAAGTCTTATTTAATACAAGTTAATACGTAAACAATGTGTAAAAGCATGAATTTACTGAATAATATCGTTGCTACTCCTAATGCAGACAATTATCTGTACAGCATAATAATTTATCACATATTATTATCAGCATTTTCATTGTTGTTGTTATCCTTAGCTAAAATGACAGTCGTAAACTTCCGAAGTAAACTTCGATAAAAAGGCGGATCAAAGGTGAAAAAACAAAAGAAACCATGAGAAGAAAATAAATAAGTAAATTAAGTAAAATAAATGTAAAATATTTGCATTTTCAAATAACAATTCAGCTTCACTTAAGTTAACGCATGTTGGCACCAGTATTCCTGTAGCAAACTTTGTTCAATGGTTATTTTTCAGTAATACAAACTAGTGTGGCGACTTGGTAGTTCGGCAGAATGTGGATGCAGTTAATCTGAACATATTAAATAGTAATAGGTTCTTTAATTTAAATTTTAAAAACTAGGAAATCGTCATTCCATGAACGGTGACGGTATATATTGTAAAAAATAATCTATCTAAATCCTATGACTTAAAATATGAATACGACCGATGTAAAGAAAAAATCTATTTTACAAGATTACCCATTTACTAGATAAATTGAGTCTCTCGTCTGCTCTCTCTCGTCTTCTCTCTCTCTCTCTCTCTCTCTCTTCTCTCTCTCTCTCTCTCTTCGTTTTAATGATCCTTTCAGACGCAGCATCACACTGGCGACTGAGCGAGGATCCAGCCGGGAACAGCAATTGTACTTCCTGGAGACAAATGGAGAAGATTCATCCTGTTTAGAGAAAGCGGTTTCGTTATTCTCCTCCCTCGGCTGCCAGGTCTCGATCTTGTCTCCCCTGCTCCTTATGCCATCACATCGGCTTTTGTATACATAATCAATGAGGCATTTTTCACTGTGTTTGAAGGAATAGATTTGTAGTCAATATCTCAAGGAGAATTAGGGAGTTTTTTTTTCAGTTTCGCATAGAAAGAAAATGAAACTGTTGCTCTTTCCATTACAGGACTATTATATTTTTAAAATTTATTTCTTGCTTTATTTTTCCTTTCTAGAGGTGTGCATTTCAATATCAAATGTTTTAGGGATTTCCAGCACGCAAACATAAACACACATTTATATATATATATATATATATATATATATATATATATATATATATATATATATATATATATATATATTATATGTGTGTGTGTAACTGAATCACGAAAATGTGGAATGTGATCAATATATATAACTAAGGACAAATACCACGAAGGAAGGAAAAATGATGGAGTCCTACAATGCCTTCCGAATTCTTGTCCTTTACTTAGCAGACTGAAGAAATATGAAAATAAGTTTACAAAGAAAGCCCATATAAATAATAGATAGGGAATACAAAGAAAAAGATATGTACTTGGAATTCAACACAATTGAAGAATTAGTAAACCTACCAAACGGGGGTTAGGAGGTTTTACTAAAGATTAGGCCAAGTAACGCGGGCTTAATCTTTTGTGAAACCTCTTAACCTTGTTTTGGTAGGTTAACTAATTCTTCGATTGAGTTGGATTCCAGTAAATGTTTTTTTCCCTTTGTTATTCCCATCTGTCATTCATATGAGCTTTCTTTGTAAACTTATTTTTATTCAGTCTGTTAAGATAAAAGGGCAAGATGTAGAAAGGCCCAATGGCAGATCTCCACCTTTTCTCTTTCCTTCGTGGAATTTGTTTTTATATGTACACACACACAGATATATATAGTATATATATAAATATATATATACACAAACATTTTATTGTATACATATAGATATATTCCTATCAAATACCACTACAAGGAATCAAACATATACATATGCCTAAGTATCTGTGAGCACACACGTGGGTGTGTGATTCGAATGAAGAGAGGAAAAGGAAAGAGGCAAGTCTTCCAGCATCGCCTCTTTAAGCTTCACAAGCAGTTTTTTTTATCAGGTTTCAATGGTCTGTAACCTCACGACGAAATGAGGATATATCCTCCCTTTCATTTCTCTCTGTCATGGGGATGTCCTTCACAATCTTGTTTCTATAAAGAGGGAGCAAATTCTACTCTTCCAATCCTGTATTTATATGCATGATACAACTTCTGTTCATGGAAATACCATATACAATAGCAACATTATGCAAACGACTTTTTTCGTCTGTGTTTTTATATACATATATATATATACATAAAGGCAATAGCCACGAAGGGAAAAGCGAAACGCTGAGCGGATACTAGGCTTTTCGACTTACTGTTCTTTAAAAGACATTAAGTCGAAAGGCATGGCAATCACTCCCTGTTTCTAAGGACAATTAAGTCGAAAGGCCTGGCAACCATTCCGTGTTTTACTCTTCCCTTCGTGGCTATTGCCTTTATTTATACATTGATCGCGTTCCATATATATTCCAAGAATGTGTGACTTTTCTTTGTAAAAGGTGAAGACTGCCTGATTATGGAAACTGCACGATAAAAACTTCTGAAAGATCCCCTGGAAGGCTGTCACTGTGGGCGTCTGCCTTCAAGGCCGTTTTTACGATGGCCGGTTTGGGTGAACTCGATTTGCATAGTCACGGGAGAAGATTGAAAAGGGAGTTATGCCGACGCCTGGAAGTATACTGATAAGTTGTTAGACATGATAAGCATTTTAGTGAGGCCACATGGATGTTGATGTAAGTGGTGCGGACATGGTGGAATCTTCATTCACATGCATGAAAGTTCAGTTAGATATTTATGATTTATAAAATACTTAAGCTAGGGGGCACACATCATATTGTCCTGTCTAGCCCAGCCTTGAAAAAGAGGTAAAGGGGAATGGTCACTGCGGGTATTGGCCAAGATATAATTTATCTTTAGATTCGAATTGCACTTTTTATTATTTAAAACGTTCCTTTGGAACTTTTCAATTTGCTTTTATTCGATCAATAATAAGAACAAAACACAACGACAACGACATCAATAATAATAATAATAATAATAATAATAATAATAATAATAATAATAATAATAATGACTTTTTCCACTGCATTCATTAACTAATCGGATGGAATGTAACACACTTTTACCTTCTTCATTTTGTTATTTCGTCTTTATTTGAATATCTGTTTTTGTCTGATGCTTCCATTAAGACTTCATGAAATTAATCGATATTGGAACTTATCTTCCGACATGTTCAGTAACTTTAATTTACCGTTTGTCTTACATATTTTTCTTGTATATACAATAATTTCCATTATCTAAAAAAATCATGAACAGAGTATACATACTAAATTAATAGGAAAACGAAATCGAAATGTATGCCCTATAAAATAAAAAAGAAAAAGCAAAAAAGAGGGAAGAAATGACGAATTGATGAAATTAATACATAAAAGTAAATGAGATTTAAAATAAGATAACATAATACATTAAACCAACGACGGTTTAAAACAAAGAAGTCTCAAAGCGCCTGCGTGTCCTCCCAAATAACTACCCGCCATTACTTTATTCAGCTAAATTCCTTCTCTTTCAACTTTCAGGATGGAGAGGGGATGAAAAGAGAGAGAGAGGGGGAGTAAAAAAAACCACACCGTGCATGTGAGAACGCATTCAAGCAACCCTTTCTCGGTCACCGCTTTTATTTTGCGCAAACAAAAAGATTTTTTTTTTCGGTGGTCCTTTAGAGGAACCATTTTCCTGATGTGGCACTGGAGAATGGCACAGGAGATCTCGCTTCGGTCTTGGTTAAGGGAAAAAACCTCAAGATTCTTGTGGAAAATGATTATCCTTTGTAAGTTTTAAAAAATGTCGTCAGCCTAGTTTAGGAAAAGCGGGAATGTGCTGGTGGCTTTGTTTCTGTTTATTCTCTTTTTCGATTTGTACGCTTACCAGTGATGCGCGTGGGGTGGGGGGGGGGGGGGGGGGCCGCTTATACAAACAGCACCTAATTACCTACTCCTCTAGGCAAGCGCTAACATTTTTTGCATTTAACTGATTTCGTTTTTATCGATCTTTTTTTTTTCTTCTTCTAAACAAAGGCATAATTAATACAGCTTTTCTTATTTCATTATATCATCATTACACGTACGTATATAACATATACATATATATAATATAAATATATATATATATGTGTGTATATATACATATATGTATGTATATAATATTAATATATATATATATATATATATATATGTATATATATATATATATATATATATATATAATATATATATACTTATAATACACATACATACATACAATTATACATACACACAACATATCACATATATATGTATATACAGTACTGTATACATACATTCACACATACAATATATATATATATATATATATATATATATATATATATATATATATATATATATATATGTAATTCAAACTGGACATCTTGCGCTATCTACTTGCCACCATTTTTTCAAATGACTTTTTCATCTCCAAGAACCTTCCAAATAAAAGTAACCAGTTATTCAATATTGAATTGAATTTCCCAAAATCTGCACTATGTCAAAATGTATTGAACAGAGAGGAGCCTATTCAACATTTTCGCGGAGAGAGAGAGAGAGAGAGAGAGAGAGAGAGAGAGGAGAGAGAGAGAGAGAGAGAATCATTCCGAGGATCTCCAGGCATTTTTGGATGGAGAATCAGGGAAGGAAGATCTGAGAGGCCGAGATAAAAAATGGATTTTTTTTCTCCATTTTTCTCGCCATTTTCTCGATAAAAGGGTTTATGGTCTTTACGAAGTTAGACTTTTCTAAGAAGTTTGGGTAAGATTTCTCTCTCTCTCCCTCTGTCTCTCTCGTACTTTTCTTTTTTCCTCTCTTTGAATGGTGCCCATGTTCAGATATGTGGCACAGGAACTGCTTCTCTCTCTCTCTCTCTCTCTCTCTCTCTCTCTCACACAAATAATTTTTCTCGCGTTGAATAATGCCATATGGATCTTATGGAGTTGCAGAGAGGCCTTCTCTTTCTCTCTCTCTCGTTGAATAATGCCATTCGGAGTCATGAGGAGAGTGATTCCTCTGTCTGTCTGTCTGTACCAAAGCTAAGAAGCAAAGTATCAACCTGCGGATGTCCCGATTTTCTATTGTTTAATTTTTCAATCCACAAAAACTACGATTATTCATAAATTTCAGTAAAAAAAAAAATCCATGAAAACAAACCTTGTTCACCATAAATCGAAACCAGAAAGTCGTCATCGCTTAACGATAATCTCCCGGGGGATCCGAACCACCGACGAGCGGATCATCATACTAACCCTTTTTATTGGCTCAGCTATTCTTAGCCGACATTACCTGCTTATAGGTGAATGCCAGGAAAGATTTTAAAGGAATATGGAAAACAGTAAGTTCATTTTAATTTAATGAAAATATCTTAATATTAAAACACTCGAAATATTGCATACTTTTGAATGCTTACATTCGTCGTTGCTTAATGAAATAAAAGTTGTTAAGGCGATGAAACTAAATATCGAGCGTTCCAGTCAACCTTCGATTTTCACACTTTTGATAGGCTGATCCCGAGTGGACCCTTCCTTTTATCCGGGCCTTGTAAACGTATACACACACACACTATATATATTACATATATATATATATATACTATATATATCATATAGGCGCTGATATATATATATATATATTATATATATAGTATATATAATATATATACACACACACATATATTATATATATATATATATATATATATATATATATATATATATATATATATATAAACAAATATCTGCGTGGGGCCTGGAGGTTACAAAACTGCCATATAGCTAAAAAAAATTGTATGGGTATCAATTGAAAGATTGGACGACACAGAGACCGACAAAAGTCCCGTGAAATGTTCCAACACTTTTGGACAGAGCAATTTGTACACTTGACCTTTGAGTTTTTCTGCAGCGGCTCTATTTTCCTCCGCCTCTACGCTCGAGAGCGCATGCTCTTCTCTCTCTCTCTCTCTCTCTCAGACGCAGGCACACTTCAAAGCGAAAATGAAAGAGGCCCCAGGCAAGCACGAAATAATATTTTTCTCTTCATGTTTTACTAAAAATGAGCAGTTGTTTCAGACTCGATCACGATAAGTGATTATATGGGTAGCTCTTACATTAGTTTGAAATTAACTGATATTGTCAGACAAAATATTGCTCGCTCCCTCTATGTCTCCCTCTCTCTATGTATGTATATATATATATATATATATATATATATATATATATATATAATATATATATATATATATATAACACTTTAGTACATGATTCACTTATCACACATTACCAAAGGTTAAAAATAAGAGACGGGGTGTACGTCCTGACGTGTTTTGAACTTTATTTCTATGCCATTGACGAAGGACTGATACACAGTATTAGAAGTCACAAATGTACTATGCATCAGTCTTTCGTCAATGGCTTGAAAATAAAGTCGAAACCGGTCGGGACCTTCACCCAGTCTCTTATTTTTTTACCTAGCTGTGGTAGTAATGCGTGATATATATACACACATACGCACACACTCACAAATATATAGATATATATATATATATATATATATTATATATATATATATATATATACATATAAACCTAATATTACAGGTTGTTCATTCATCAAGAATATAAATTTTCAAGATAGATTTCATTGCTCAGAAACAGGGGTTTTCTATATCTTTCCCAGGAATAGGGCCTGAAAATGTACAAATCAGAAAAAAAACCTTTACCACCGATGATGAGCGCTAAAAGTCAGGGACTGCAAAACGGAATCAACCAAATAATAGATTTTCCACTCCATCCTTGCCTTAAGGTGATTAGGACTGCTGAATAAGTCTGAAGCTTTCACTGTTCTGGGTGGAACTTTTGACTCACATTTTAGTCTTGAGAAACGTCTAACGAAAGTGACGTAATGCCTCATGTATTCATAACAGCGATAAAATCAGTGCAACCTGTTGTAGGCCATTTGTCCTTCTTCCTTTACTAGAATACTGTTCTCTGATGTGGATGTCTCTTCTGCCAGAGATTTATTTCTTTTGGATAGAGTGGTTCCTGGTGGTAGGCTTCTGTTTCCTAACATTGGGAGTTATGAATGGTCCATCCATGAATTATCTCTTGTTTGTCAATTTTCTATAAGTTGTTTTTTAACAGAGATCTTTCACATTCACATCCTCTTTTCCTAACGAGAGCAACCAGATTTGCTGGGCAGCAGCACCAATATACAGTGAATGTGTCTACTGTTACATTTCTGAGTTCAAGATACCCTTTCCTCCTCACACCGCTGGACTGAAGAACAGTCTCACTGAGGATGTTGTGGACCTGGAACCTAAAATGTTCAAGCGAAGATGCTATGTTTTTCTACCTTAAAGCAAGTAGCCTTGTATTCAAATAATTAACTTAAAATTTATTTACTTATTTATTAATTTGTTTGTTTGTTTGTATGGTGTTTTTATGTTGCATGGAATCAGTGGTTATTCAGCAACGGGACCAACGGCTTTACGCGACTTCCGAACCACGTCGAGAGTGAACTTCTATCGTCAGAAATACACATCTCTCACCCCTCAGTGGAATGCCCGAGAATCGAACTCGCGGCCATCGAGGTGGCACGCCAACACCATACCGACCACGCCACTGAGGCGCTATTTGTTAATTTGTTAATTCACTTTTCTTTTCTAATAAAGGATCTCTTTTTCTGTATTTCTTATTACCTTCTGGTACTTCTTTCAGATGAACACCTTATTCTTTGGAAGCTTGAATTTCCAGTCAATGGCCCTTGTGGGCTTGTTCCACATGAATAGGGTTCATGCTCTGAATAATAATAATAATAATAACTTTTCAATGTATCAGTTTCGTAAAGAAGTTCATCAAACGTTATACTTAAAGAGCAAATTACCTGCTTCCAGTAGGCTTGGCTAGAAAAAAACCCCCAAAAAAAACTGGAGCCTACAAGCTTTACGCCTAGCAACTGATAACCGATCTGTAACAACTATTGCTAGCTATTTGTTTAAAACTTTGGCGACAAACTGTATAAAAGTTACCAGATAATGTGGCCGCGTGACACCTAATTTCGAAATCTGAACACATCAAAGGGGTCTGCAGTTAGTGGTAATAGGGTCTGCTAAGAGATGTAAGTCTTGTTTGTATTAAAAAAAAAAAATTCTAAAAATTTAGGACGTTCTACGAAAACATATATTGGATCCAATCGGGGGAACTGACATTCTCTTTAAGTTTGGCAACTATAGAAATGGAACCATTTTTGAATTGGAGTTGGAATTCGATATGGAAGTTAGGCCAAAGAGAGAGAGGGAGAGAGTCCAATTCAGGCAATCCCAGCATCACAAATATTTTTGAACAAATACTTGTGATAATACTGAAGATTCAGAGAGAGAGAGAGAGAGAGAGAGAGAGAGAGAGAGAGAGAGAGAGAGAGAGAGAGAGAGCAAGCAATTAGAATCCACATGTCATACGGAACCGAGGAATCAAAACTTCTGGAGTGTTTCCCGCGGCCGGAGATAAGAACTCACGGAAGCGAGAGAGCACTGAAGGTATTGGCAGACTTTCTCTTGGATGATGAACGATGCGTCTCTTTGTTTGGGTATGTGAAGGATGACTGTCTGTCTGTTTGTCAGTATTCGCTTATTTACGTCATAGCCTCTATTAATGAATTATTTTTTCTATTAAACCTCCGCACTTAGCGTGGAGGTTTAATTATTATTAGTGCTTAATTGTTATTATTATTTGTAAGTTTATTGCGCCTAGCAATCGCTAAATTTAATTTATATCCCCGATGGAATCGGCGACATAAAGGTAGTAGCCAATTTTTTTTTTTTGGGTATTTACAAGATATTTGAAAATTATGAACCCAGGGGACCTTAGTTCCGATCATCTGCGGGGTCCATTGACCTGTTGTAGACAACCCCATTAAGGTGACATGACTATTAGCTTAATTCTTAAATAAAACTTACAGATCTGATGCTGTATACTCTCGCACCTTCCTGAGAATGTGATCGAGGAACTTCTATTGACCTGCATTCTGCAAAAGTCATATTTAACAAAACAATGAAGACCTCTTCTGACATATATATATATATATATATATATATATATATATATATATATATATTTATATTATATATGTATGTATATATATATATATATAATATATATATATATATATAAATATTATATATATATATATATGTATAGTATATATATATATATATATATATATATATATATATATATATATATATATATATATATAAATATGTAGCAAATAATGACATCTGTGGAAGCTGGGAATACAATATTTATATAGCACTAGCTGACCAACCGGCACTGCCCAGTAAAGCTCTGAATGACATTCGATAAAGTTTCTCTCTCTCTCTCTCTCTCTCTCTCTCTCCTCTCTCTCTCTCTCTCCTAATTCTCCCCTCTCTCTCCTCGTCCCACTCCCGTCATATCTCTCTCACTCTCTCCAACACACCATTCACTATCAAAGATTTCAACAAAGATTAAGACCAAGTTTACCAGTCATTTCTTCTGTCAGTTTCATCGAAAACTGCCGTTAAAACTTTCTTGAAGACAACAGTCCTTCACCGGAGCAGTCCACTCACCGGAAATTATGAACTGATGTGGTATATCATCTAAATAAAAATTTCAAACAAAATTTTCCACGTGATACAGACAATGTGTTACAGGCCTAGGCCATTGATGTCTTTTCATGATATGGTTACTGTAATGAAAGTAAACTTCACTGTCCAATTCATAAAAACTGAACCAACCCCTTAGTTTTAATTTAAACTCATTCATTAATATTGTATGAGAATAGACGTCTTTTTTTTTAATAAGAAATATTTAGTATATACTCTGTTACGCCTTTTTTACTTCATCCTTATTTGCAAGTGAATTGCTGCAAGAGTAAGCTTTCCACTCCCCCATCATATAAAAAAGAAAAAAGTGGACAAAAACACTTTCCTATATGGGCCACTTCAAACTCGTGATACGTATTCTTTATTTGGTTTCAGGGACGTTTTTAACATAATGAATTACAACTCATTATCTTTACAATGACATAAGATTCCTTAACATAGAATTAAGTACAAAGTTACACGGATTGTTAGAAAAAAAATAGACCGTTAAGCATGTCCGTACGGCATCTATAAACTTGGTCAAATTCGTACCTTCGGTAATAACATAATCATGAATTAAACGAAATCCTTCCCTACTTGGAGGGAGGTTAGGCAACCGGTTATCTATTGTTTTTAAGAAATACTTGTTGATAAAAGATAGAAATGTATATGTATAACTAATAATATAATAACCCTAAACAATAATTTTATCTTCCTAAATAACGGAAATACTATTCCTTACGGTGTATGATTATACAAGTAAAAGGTTCGAAATTGACCTGTGTAAGCTGAGTCTTCGACGGTCATCGAAGTGCAGTAGTTGGCATTTCTTTTTAATCCCTATTTGCACCGTAT
>NC_087204.1:80023471-80028964 GCF_015104395.2 Macrobrachium nipponense
CGTCGAGAGTGAACTTCTATCACCATAGTAGTAGTGAGATCAGTTATGTAAAATACATGATTTATCTGTCATTTCGCTGTTTGTTTTCTATAATTATATATATATATATATATATATATATAATATATATATATATATATATATACTATATATATATATTATATATGATATATATATATCAATTCAAGATACAAATGTCCTTTAATATCTAATTCACTTTACCTCTCAAATGATATATTTTCATATAGTACCGAAGGGGAATTTAGATATTAAAGGACATTTGTAGCTTGAATTGATATATAAATGGATCACGGTTCGATGTGATAATTATTCTAACAAAAGGCTACGTGCTGTCAAACGCTCGAATTGGCCAACATGGTAGACGGGGTTCATATCGATTCTAATACGAAAGCACCAGATCGAGGGGATTTGTAAGGTCAGAATCGATATGAACTTATAGCGTCTCTGTTGGCTGATTGGATAGCGTCACTGACTGTCCTGATTTCGTCCCCCGTCCACTTGACGGTGGTTCGATCCCATGGGGGACGAAATTATTTATCAATTAAAAAATTCCCCTTCGTACATATATGAAAATATATCATTTGAGAGGTAAAGTGAATTTAGATATTAAAGGACATTTGTAGCTTGAATTGATATATAAATGGATCACGGTTCGATGTATAATTATCATATATATCATATATATATATGTGTGTGTGTGTGTGTGTGTGTGTGTGTGTGTGTGTGTGTGTGTGTGTGTGTGTGTATGTTGTAATATATATATATATTTGTAGACTATGAGAAAAGCTTTTGATTCTGTCAAAACTTCAGCAGGAATGAAATCCCCTTCAAAAGCAAGAATGGACGAATCTTATGGTAGTACAGCAATCCATAAACTACATAAAGACACTGAAAAATTTCCGATTGAGAAAGGTGTTAGCCAGGGAGACCCCATCTCTCCTAAATTATATTCACAGCGTGTCTAAAAGAAGTTTTTAAGAATTTAGATTGGGAAATGTAGGCGTTAACATAAATGGGGAATATCTTAACAACTTTAGATTTGCAGATGACATAGTTCTACTCAGCAAAACAGGGGAGGAATTAAAAAAAATGTTAAAGAAGATTTGATAGAGAAAGCAGAAATGTAGGACTAAAATGAAAATGAGACGACAAATATGGGTGATGGATGAACCTCTAGAGATTGCTAATGAATATACGTATTTAGGGCAGACATCAGTGTTTCTCCAGGACATGAGACCGAAATTAAAAGAAGGATAAGCATGGGATGGAGAGCTTTTGGTAAACAAAATGAGATTATGAAAAGTAAAATGCCATTTTCTTTAAAAAGAAAAGTATTTAGTTAGATGGTCCTATCAGTATTAACTTATGCATATGAAACTTGGAACCTTACTAAAGCCTTAGAACATAAGCCAGTTACAACTCAAAGAGGTATGGAAAGATATTGATGGGAATACACAAAGAGACAGAAAACGAGAAACAAAGATACGAGAGCAAACTACAAAAGAAAGAGGATACTTTAACAAGTATACATGGGTTGTGGGCAAGACATATCATGAATGTCAGATAATAGATGGACAAAAAGAGTAACAGAATGGGTCCCTAGAGATTGCAAACGAAGCAGGGGAAGGAAGAGAAGACGATGGATTGACGAGCTAAGAAAATTTGCAGGTATAGAATGGCATAGAAAGACCTTAAAACAGACGGGAGTGGAAGGACATGACTGGGGCCTTTGTCCTGCTGTGGACTAACAACGACTGATGATGATGATGATGTATATATATATGTATTATTTTATATGTTGCTACTTTCAAAAAACCATATATCCCCTCTTTGACTGTATGATTGTTAGAATAGAGTTTTGCAACATTTTTCAGATTCCTTAGCTAGGATGTCTTAAAATGTGTGTTCAGATTTCACATAACATAATGTTAAAGTATGTAACGTAGAATGTAAAGAAAGAGAGAGATTATCTTTGTCCATTTGAAGCTAGAGTTGTTTCCTTATTATGTCAACGCCTTGCGATAAGAGACCCTGAAGTTTCTGCTTTGCTTTCCTAATCTGTCAACACGTTTGATTAGAGATCTCGAGGTCTCCATTGTGTTTTGGGAATTCTGTCATCACGTCTGATAGAGACTTTTGCTCGAGTCTGTTTTGATCGAATACGTGTCTTTGCTGAGCTGACTCGTTCCATATGCGTACGTCTTTGCCGAAACCACGTGCAGATTTCACGATTTTTCTGTAAAGTTATGTCATATTTAGAAGCTTCTAGAGAGAATTGCATCATCTTTCTCATTGCCCAAAGCGTTTTGTGCCATCTCCACTGTCCAGCTTTCGTAAGGAAGAGTTTTTCATTGTTACTAGAACCCGCATTGCATTCAGAACATCTCTCTCTCTCTCTTCTCTCTCTCTCTCTCTCTCTCTCTCTCTCTCTCCATACTTGAGATTATATTAACGTAACGTAAATTGGTACTCGTAACTTGTAGACTTCAGATTTGATATTTCTTAAGAGTTATTAAGTATTATTTAGTGCTTTTTGTGGAATCTGAAAAAACATTGTACAAGTGTAACGGCGCCTTTCATTTTCATTTGAGAAATAGTGTGAATTGGTAAATTTTTTGAAGAAAGAAGTTGGTATACCAAGGTAAAGTGTATATTTTTTTTTATTAGTTGCAACTAATACTAATAGTTACAGCGGTTTGGTAAAGAAAATTTAAACTAATATTTCATTGGCTGAAAAACAATTTACATTTTTACACAATGCAAATTTTTGTGTTTTGTTTTTGTTTCATTTGAAGTGCATTTGTCCATTTTCTTATTGAAGTGTGTCCTTTTTATTTTATATTCTGTGTGTTTTTTACAATTTTGGTATTTTCAAAATTTTTCTGTGTTTTCATTTGCATTCACAATTTAATTAACTTAGTTATTTTCATTGTTTAATCGTTGCACATTTAATTGAATATAACAATTGTGAATTAATTTGCATTTACTTAGAATTATTTTCAAGTTTTATTGTTGTTTAGCACTTGTGAATTAATTTCCAAATGCAATGTATATATTTATAAATATCAATATGCAGACATATATACTATATATATAATGTATATATACAAAGTATGTAGGCACACACACACTATTACCGATAAGTAACAATTATTTTACATTTTCAATCATTTATTTACTCCTTTTTAAGAGAAATTTACCAGAATCCCTTTCAATTCTTTTCTATAATCCCCCCTTTTATCTCGGCAAAGCAATTTTGGGGTAATTCTTTTCGCCAATAGAGATGACTAATGGTTCCGGCTTCACTTGATCGATGTGGCTCTCTCTCTCTCTCTCTCTCTCTCTCTCTCTCTCTCTTAAAATTCCTTTCCACTGAATATTTTCTATTATATACATACTCAATCATATATATTATATACTTATAAATCTTTAAATATTTATGCATATATGTATTATATATATATATACATATATATATATATATATATATCTATATATATATATATATATATATATATATATATATATATATATATATATATATAAAAGCATACACAAACAGACACACATATACATACACACACACACACACACACACACACACACACACACACACATATATATAATACAATAATATATATATTTATATATATATATATATATATATATATATATATTATATATAAATGCAAAGAATCCCCTCCACTTTTCGGTCTGCCGGCCACACCGGGGATGAAATCCACATTGCAACTTCCCCAAGCGTCATCGCTATTTCTATATTTCACACAGAAGTTTGGCAGATAAACGTTGCCTGTCATACATATAATACAAGATCCCCTTATACTTTCCACTCTGTTGCTTTCCCTCCTCCTAAGTCTCTCGTCTCTCTCTCTCTCTCGCTCTCTCTCTCTCTCTTCTCTCTCTCTCTCTGAGATTGTCTGTCTGTCCTTTCTATTTCTCTGTCTGACCACTTCTGTATTTCTATCTCTTCATATGTGTACATTGTTCATATACGACTTAGAGGATATCGATTATTATTTGCATTAGAAATCTATTCAATTGGAAATTTAATAATCAACAACGTGAAGACAGAAAGCTATCTTATCAAAGGATTCGTTCGGTGGCACCTTTAGCACTGATGTAGGGGTGGCAATTACTGATCTTTCATTCTATTTTAAATAAAAGGATAACAAGATTTATGTGATAATGAACATGGTTCTATAAATTTTTTTTACATCGTACAGCAGCCATAAGTCTGTCAACGAAGTTAGGAATGTACTATTATTCAGACATAAGTACTCAAGCGTTTGTGCTTGCGCGCGCGCACACACCCACACATTATTATTCAGAAGTTGAACCTTACTCCTATGAAACTATCCCACAGGAGCCACTGACCTCAAATTCAAGATTCCAAAGAATATGGTGGTCATCAGAAAGAACTGGATGTATAGGGAAATACAGAAAGAAGAGATCACTTATTAAAAAGTAAAATAAATCGACAAATTCATGAATAAATGGATAGAATGAAGTAAATGACTAAAATGCAAGGCAAATTGTATTAGGGTAGTAATGAGATGCATCACTGCTTGAACTTTTGAATTTATAAATGCACTGCATCTTCGGGGTGACTTCCACAGTCCAACGGAGTGAGGAGTAAAGCAACTCTGGAGCTGAGAAGTTCAACAGCGAGGCACATTTACTACATATCGACGTTGCTGTTCAGCGAGTCCGGTGGCTCTCGGCAGGATCAAAGATCAACTGTCAGTGTGAAATATCTCTTGAAATACATTTTATGGAATTGAAAAACAAGAAACCATTCGTCGATGGTCCAAGTCATAATTGCTAATATCAGGGAACAGAAACCTACCACCACGAACATCTCTCTAAGGATAAATCTCTGGCAGAAGCAGACATCCGCACCGGAGAACAGTATTCTAGCAAATTAAGGACAAATGATCCGAAACCAGTTGCACTGATTATAATATATGAGCCATACCTAACTTTCATGTGGCATTTGCTGTCACTTTCATTAGATGTTTCTCATAGGTAAGATGCGAGTCAAAAGTTACACCTAGAGCTTCAGACTCATGCAGCAGATTGAGACTAAGGTCAACTTCATTTCTCACAAGTGGAGACTTTATGACACCCACAAGTGTAGCATCATCGGCATGCTAAACAATCTTGTATTCCAAACCAACAACCATGTCACTTGTATACACTAAAAATAACAGTGGACCAAGAACTGTGGAACTCCAAACACAATGGGTCTTGGTTCGTTAAAGGTCTCAAAAGATATCCTAAAAACTATCCACACACTCCAAGATTCAGAAGTTTATAAATAAGTGCCCTGTGATTTACTAAATCGAAAGCAGCGTTAATATCTATTTGAATTACTATACACTCAAAAACCTTGTCAAGGTTATCTTGCAAATGGCATGTCAAATCTCTCTCTCTCTCTCTCTCTCTCTCTGA
>NC_087204.1:80029464-80031964 GCF_015104395.2 Macrobrachium nipponense
TATATATCTCACAGCCATCATAAGACTTCAAAAGATATTGCTGTAAGCAACGTTTATTTTAAAAAATCTGCTTCTTTGTAAGTTATTCAACAAAGCCTTCTTCTATAACAGGATTCTGGACAATTAACGCAGAGGATTCCATATACAATGCCGTAGTCTTTTTGGCTCGAGCTCCGGATTTATTTTTTCATTGGCCGGATTTACTGTTTCATTGTCCCTTTCACTGCTGGAATAAAGCGGAACACGGTTGGTGGTTGGGGTAGGGGATGTATGGGGGCGGGGGGGGGGAGGGGTTATGATGGCATTACGCAATTGCCGTTTTATTCGTTTGTCTAACTTCCAAAACCACATCTTAAAATTTGTCTGCAAGTTTTATTTCATTACTCAAAGCGACATTCACAGTATGGATAATTTTCTCGGTTATGTCTATTAACAAAAGAAAAACTCTTGATAAATCTTGGAAGAAAGATATATCAATTGGTAAAATGTTATGTTAGAATGTATAATAGATTGCAAACTCAGTCTTTCTTTTATGAGAACTCTGGAAAGGCAACAACAGAATACTACTTTTGATGCCGAAAGGACGACGTTTTCTCGGTCATTCCCCAACGACTTTCATTTGCATTTCAGAATGGAGAACGATCAGTAATGGAACCGGATTAGAAACTGACAAATGCGAAGAATCTTTCACAAACAGAAAAAATATTGGAATCGCCCAGATCGAGCATGAAACGGAGCGTGCTTTATAAAGAAAAAATAGGAAGAAGAATTGGTCAAAATAAAAAGAGTGGGGTTGATAGAGGGGAATATGGCATGAAGTTGACCGAACTAACAAGAAGGTACGAACGAATGGTGAGCTGGGTTGATAGAATTGGATGGGGAGCAGATTAATTTGAACGAACAGAAAGATGGTGACAGAAATGAACATTGAACGAAGTTGAATGAAAAATAAGGTTAAGATTTATGCAACTACATTGCGAGTAGTTGATCAGAATGAATAGGAAGCTGAACAACAAAGTGAAGAGGGTGCAGAATTGATCAAAAGAGTATGATATGGGAATAGCCAAGTGGAATACGTGAACGATTGACCAAAATAAATAAGGAACTGCTTTGACCGAGAAGAATAGAGAGCAGACCAAAACAAATAGGGAATAGGGTAACGATCGTTTCTGCGCATTTTCCTGCCAGTCTACTTATATCTTTTTTTGCTTTAAATATACAGTTGAAAACCTTTATGGATAGAGTCAACAGGCTATAAGCCCGAGAGGGCCTCAAAGGGAAATCAGCCTGAAGAGAAAGGCAAGTTCTAGGAAAGGGGAATACAAACAAATAAATAAATAAATGTGACGTAGTAGAAAATAAAACCGATACACATGAATTCAGTAGACGTCAGCAGAAAGCAGGAGTGATTTTTCCTCCTCGCTTAAACTTTTGAAGGTCAGACTCTTCCACAACTGCATTAAGCAAACTATCCCTCATTTTAGATGTAACTGATACTTGTCTGAGTGCGTGAGTGTGTGAATGTAGTAAGATGAGTTTTGCCTTACCAAAGCATCATGATGAGCCTTTTCCTTTACAGATTCTCCGGTACCTCTTTGCCTGCCCCACCCCTCCCATGAAAAGGGACCATCCGTCACTTCTCTCTTACGTATGGATATTGCAACTGAAGTTGGCACTGCGAGGGCGCCTTCCATTCAAACGAGGAAGCAAAATAAGACTCTTTGGAAAAGGCGCGCGCCCTTCACAAATGGCAATTTCGACGGGTAAGTGGCAAGGAAGCGGAGGAAATAAGAAATTGGATAGGCACTGCTGCTTCCTCCTGTCTCTTGCCTCCTGCCTCCCCCCTGAGGAAAGCCGGCAAAAAGGAAGAGGAGGAGAATAAAGGCGACTGATGATATTCCCTCGTCCGACGGAATGGGTTTCTATCTGTATGTATGCACACAGAAAGTAATGCAAAGTCAGACACGTTGCTCTATATTTTTAAATTGATTACCCAAAATGAAAGTTGCTTCAACACGAACCGTTTTGCGATCGATGTCTATTTTTCTTATATAGGCCTACCGTCTTTTAGTTTTTAATGAAAAATATGCTTTAATGCCGAGAAAGACAAGTAAATCCATTCCTTATTTCGTTAAACGTCACTTTCACTTTATGAAAGGTTTACTGTATATAGAATGAGTAGTACTTTTACAATGAAGCGGAATAGGAAGGTGTGAATCTCAAGTTAATATCTGATTGATGTTGGCCTCTCTCTTTCCCTTCCTCATTTGCCGGTTAATATCAGCTTGTAAATAGCAATGAGCATTTGGAGGAGGTCTGTTATAGACAATTTCGGACAAACTTTGCTATTATAATTGATGAACTAGTTTTGGCTCGCTGAGAACGTTTTCAGTAACTAATATTACTTGTTCACGAGCTTTTCAGGTGTAGGTTTTCATAACATGATGGTAGATGACATTTTGATTCCTGTGGTAATGAGCATTTTTTGTTTTGTATGCAA
>NC_087204.1:80039464-80045079 GCF_015104395.2 Macrobrachium nipponense
CATAAAACCACAATAACCCCCTCTTGGCTCGTAAAACCATAGATCACTGCCAAAGATTATAGCCAAAAAAAAAAGAAAAAAAAGAAGAAAAAAAAATTCAGCACCAAAAATTCACCACCCAAAAAGCCGTCCAAAATTCAACCCCAATAAACCCATACACACAGGAACCACCACAGGCTTGTCATAATGTTTCTCAGCTTAACAGAAATTTGCCATATTTTCAACCCGATTTTTCATGTGAAATAATTACCTCTGGGTCTTACGCCAAAAACGTCGCAGTTTGAGCGTAATAATAAGAATAGTAGAAGAAATTAAAGGAAAAAAAACATTAAACCCATTTCACAATCAATTTGCAAAAACTAGAAAAAAATGCAACTGCGCGACATTATATTAGTTACCACAACCAATTCTTTTCAATTTTGATATATGTGTTAATTTCGACCAACCTGTTTTTTCCTCTAAGACTACAAATCTATTTCCAGTCTTTTCCTCAACGACCCTAAAAGGACCTTCAAATTTCGGCCCCAATTTGTAATTTAGTTCATTTCTCAAGTTGATTTTCAGAAATACCTTGTCTCCAACATTGATCTTAGGATCAGATGTTCTACTATTACTTTTTTCTACCATTTCTCAAGTCGCGCCCTCGAGATTACGGCTGAGACAAGCATGTCTCTCTCTTGCTGTAGATATTAATGCTTCGATTGTATCTTCTCCATGATGAGGTATAGTTAACAGATCGAATGTGCCTCGTGCTGGGCAACCAAAAAAAGCTTCAAATGGAGACATTTTAATGGAACCACTAACCATAGTGTTAATATTATGTCTAACATCATCAATATATCTGTCCCAGTTTTTATCATTACCACCTACAGTCTTCCTGAGAACTTCGAGCATTTTCCTGTTTGCTCGTTCACACAACCCATTAGCTTCAGGTCTGTATGGAATAATTGTTACTTTCTGTATCCCCATGACTTCCACTAAACATTCTAAAGTTTTGTTTACAAATTCTCTGCCATTGCCGGTCAATAAAACCTCGGGTGAGCCATATTTGCAAATGATACCATTGAAAAATGCCATAGTTACTTCTTCAGCTGTTTCATGCTTAAGTGGAAAAATTTCTACTATCCGCGAAAGCTCATCTATTATTACTAACAAGTACTTATTCGCATATCTAGATTCACAAAAATTTCCTAGGATATCCATTATGTATTCTCTGAAAAGTTCTATTTGGTATCGGATATGACCCTAATTTGCTGGAAGTTATCCTTGCAGGTTTACATGCACTGCATACTGTACAGTTTTTCACAAAATTTTCCAAACCTTTCCCCATGTTTTTCCAAATATATTTAGCACGCACCTCATTATACGCTTTTTCTATCCCCAAGTGTGGACTACTGAACCTGTAATGTACTATATCCAAAACCACTGGAATTAGGACTTTCGGATTTACGATCTGTGTCGTGTCTCCTTTACTTTCACTAGTTCTCAAGTTATATCTAATTTTCCTGACCAATAGATTACCTTCTAACTCTAAACCCGAAAAAGGTAACTTATTATGTTTCCTGACTAATTCCCCTCTCAGAAATGCTTTTGCGTCTGCCAAAATTTCATCTTCATCCTGCCTTTGCTCTATGAGACCCATATCCCATTGTATAGACTCACTAGTGACTAGCGCAACTTGAAATCCTTCCGTGTCATAAAAACTTCTACTAAGGGCGTCCGCTACTACATTTAATTTGCCTTCTATATATTTGAGCTTTGCATCGAAATCTCTGATAGTTAGAAACCATCGAGCTCTTTCAGGCGACAAATCGGGCTTATTAAAAAGATCCAATAATGGCTTGTGGTCTGAAAGGACTTCTACTTTATTCCCCATCAGTAGCATTTCAAAATGAACCAAACTTGATACTATTGCAAAGGCTTCTTTATCTATGGTAGCTATCGATCTCTCATTGCTGCCCTTTGTCCTAAACTTCCTGCTATAAAAGGCTATGGGATAGAATTTCCCATCAAACTTTTGCACCTATACCCTCCTGACTGGCATCAGTCACTAATGTGAATGGTTTGCTGAAATCTGGAAATTTTAGAACTGGGGGATTCATTAACGCATCCTTAAGTTTTTGAAAACTCTCAGTCTGGGGTTTCCTCCATTGAAATTGAACGTCTTCCCGCAACATGTCTGTTAGGGGAGCTGCTATGTTAGAAAACCCTTTCACAAACCTACGAAAGAAACCGGCAGTACCCAGGAATGACTTAATTTCTTTCTTTGATCTCGGGGTGCGAAAATTCGCTATTGCTTTGACTTTATTGTCATTTACTCTAACCCCTTCCTAAATATGTGATTTGCTTTTTCAAGAACGAACTCTTAGCTAGATTAATTTTTAACCCTGCTAATCTAAGCAAGTACTTCTGGAAGCACTTCCAGGTGTTGCACGATCGTGTCTGTTGCAACTAAAATATCATCCATATATACAAAACAGTTTTACCCAATAACCCGTGCAAAACTGTGTTCACCAACCTGGTAAAAGTCATTGGACTACCCGATAAACCGAACGGCATCTGTGTAAATTCAGTGTCCCTTGGGCACTGAAAAAGCCGTATATTCCTTACTACTCTCACTAAGAGGGACCTGCAGAAAACCCTGTGCTAAATCAATTGAGCTATAAATATTAGGTCCCCCAATTTCTAAAAAGAAATCTGGTATGCATGCGACTGGATAACGGTCAGGATTATTTTTTCATTTAAATGTCTAAAATTGATGCATACCCAGACAGAACTGCCCTTCTTAGGCACTGCTAACAGAGGAAAGTTGTACTGAGACACACTAGGCCTAATGATTCCTTCCTCTTCCCATTTCTTGACGTCTTTCTATACCTATTCTCTGATTTTGAAAGGTATGCGGTATGCAGGAATATAAATAGGTTTTGTGCCATTCTCTAAGTTTACCTTATGTTCTAACACATTAGTCAACCCCAGTTTATCGCCTTGTAAGGCTACTGTACCCCCAAATTCTGCCAAGAGCTCGCTTACCGCTTCAACATCTCACTATAATCTGCATTAGCTAAATGTTCTCTAAATATTCGCTTCCTTGATTGCATTTCTGCCTCTGGAAACTCAGATTTCCCCTCTACAATATACACTGAACCACTGTCACTACTCCAATCTTGGAGATCTACCACATTTGTATTCCTTTGGTATTTCCTAACTGTATCAATACAGTTCAATAATTCTAACCATGTAACACCAATGTTTGATACACTGTTCACTGATGCCGTGCTAATAATCCCTCTTAGTTTCTCGCTACCCTCAATTACACACACATCCGCAGGTTTTCTCCCTCCCCTCAACTTGACTTTTACCATAGTCTTTGAACCTGGCATTAAAACAGCATCCTCTGATAAAACACCTTTGTATTTGTGGTTAGTACCTCCCGTTCCACGATCCCATAAACATCACCACCCTTGGTTCTCATTACATCCACCCTATTGTTAGTATCAGTAATAATATCAATATTAGTATCAGTATCACCACCCATAATGCCATTGTCACATTCACCAAAATTGTTACCACCGTAGCCCCCAATATCTTGCATAACATCACCGCAGTTATTCCCCATATCATCAGTGTGGGTTTTGATATTACCACTCCCCATATCCCCAGTATCATTACCATTAGCACCGCCAAACACATCCCATTTTTCAATAATCTCAATATCCTCAGTTCTAATCACGTCCTGATAAGGAAGAAAAACACCAGGTATTCCAACCGTTATACCATTAACACATTAACACCAATAAAAAGAGGAAAAAAAGAAAGGGAAGGAAACGTATGAAATTATACACTCACGTCTTCATAGAACCGGAGCCCGAACTTGTTTACCCATTGCAAATGTGTATAACCTATTCACCACACTCAATAAACACTTTAATATGCCAAAAATTACACTTCACTTCCCTGAAACCTGAAACACACTTCACGCTAACTGTTGACTAGGAACACTGGCTGGCATACACAGAGACAGACACAGAGACACAGCAGAACCTGGAGTCCTTAAGCCCTAACTCGGCAATAATACGAGTTGCCTGTGACATAATTACAACCCTTCTTCCAAAAAACATGCCTAACCTATCTATAGTCTCTTCGGAAGCGTACCTACGGCCTATAAAAAGCTTTTTACCACTGCCACCACCTATAAACGAAGTTTTAGGACTAAATGACACTCATTTAAACACATTAAACCAACAGGCAACTCCCTTACCTCTCTTTGCTATTTATCATTCTGCATAAGCTAAAAATGCAAACTGGGCTAATGAATCCTTGTAGATACAAAATATACTTTTTATTTCCCAAATTAGCTAAACATTAAATGGAACAAAATGAATATAAAAATGGAGTTAAAAGAATAAAGTCTGACCACCAAAAAAAAAACTGTAAAATATCATTCTCCTCTCCTGAACTAAGTTTAAGTAAACACTTCCCCTAAATCTCACTGTCTGATTAATTACCCCATTTAAATGGTCATTAAAGTCTTTAGAGAACCCATTCTCTTATATGGTGCCATGAACCCATCTGAAATAAAGAGATATATTTATTACATCACTCCAACATTTGAAAGTTAATTAAATGAACGTGTATACACTACACTTCTCTTTCTCTTTTCAAAGGGTAATTTCCAAAGTCTCGTGTTACTCTACCTTGCGGTGGGTGTCCTTGAACCTCCTCCAATGCAATGTGTGTTCTATATCACAACACAAGTAATCAAAGAGTGTCCCCTCTTCTCTGCATCCTTTATCATTAGGGCCCATATACCACACGCTATGAACACACACACACACATGGACTTGCCTTTCGGAGTGCCATAGTAACCGGTGAGCCGAATGAACCAATCATGTGATCTCTGAAATGTCATCAACCTCAGATTGCATGGTCACCAATTCTGACTGTTTTTCACTTCAGCACTCTTATCACTAAGCGCCCCTGTCTCTAACCGGAAAAACACGGAATAGGAGGAATTTATTTCTGGTGATAGAAATTCATTTCTCGATATAGTGTGGTTCGGATCCCACAATAAGCTGTAGGTCCCGTTACTAGGTGACCAATTGGTTCCTAACATAGTGAAAAATATCTAATCCTTCGGGCCAGCCCTAGGAGAGCTGTTAATCAGCTCAGTGGTCTGGTAAAACTAAGATATACTTAACTTAACTTCTAACCGGAAAAAGCTGAGATTAATAATTCAACACCATACTTTCTTTTAAGATATATATATATATATATATTATATATATATATATATATATATATATATATATATATATATATATATATATATATAAAAATATAATATATATATATATGTAACATATAAAGACTGATAATATGATATGATGAGACACTGTTGTATGTCACGTGCTTTGACATCATTTTTAACTTCCCGGAGACTGAGTGTCTGAGTGACGAGCTTTGGAAATGCTGATGTGTCTTTTTGCTGTATGTGCATATCTGTGCATGTCCTGTTGCTACAGGCGATCGCAGAGGTGACTTTGTCAGGGAGTGAACGGTGGGTGCGAATTCGTGCGTCTGTATGAGCTATGTCCGTTCATATAGCATGTAATTAG
>NC_087204.1:80055579-80088079 GCF_015104395.2 Macrobrachium nipponense
CTTATAGTCATGTCACATTATGGGGTTGTCTACAACAGGTCAATGGACCCCGCAGATGATCGGAACTAAGGTCCCCTGGGTTCATAATTTTCAAATATCTTGTAAAATACCTTGGCTACACCTTTATGTCGCCGATTACATCGGGGATATAAATTAAATTTAGCGATTGCTAGGCGCAATAAACTTACAAATAATAATAACAATTAAGCACTAATAATAATTAAACCTCCACGCTAAGTGCGGAGGTTTAATAGAAAAAATAATTCATTAATAGAGGCTATGACGTAAATAAGCGAATACTGACAAACAGACAGTCATCCTTCACATACCCAAACAAAGAGACGCATCGTTCATCATCCAAGAGAAAGTCTGCCAATACCTTCAGTGCTCTCTCGCTTCCGTGAGTTCTTATCTCCGGCCGCGGGAAACACTCCAGAAGTTTTGATTCCTCGGTTCCGTATGACATGTGGATTCTAATTGCTTGCTCTCTCTCTCTCTCTCTCTCTCTCTCTCTCCTCTCTCTCTCTCTCTCTGAATCTTCAGTATTATTACAAGTATTTGTTCAAAAATATTTGTGATGCTGGGATTGCCTGAATTGGACTCTCTCTCTCTCTCTCTCTCTCTCTCTCTCTCTCTCTCTCTCTCTCTCTCTCTCTCTCCTGAACCTTTAATATGTTCACGTAATATGTTTTCAAGCTAAACACCTTAATTTTCGAAAGTTGAAATCTGCGATTGTAACAAATTCCTTCAGTCGGAACCCAACTCAGTGTTATTAATTAATATTGAGACCAAAAATAGTGAACGATTTCAACAAACGGTATGCGAGGAAGCTCACAAGTTGTAATTTTATTTTTAGGTTTGTGTTTTTACTTTTACGCGTATGACAAAGAAGGGTGTTATATTTATTTGAAAGGGCATTTATCCATTATTTTCTTTTTACTTCATAAATATTGTCTACGGATGACAGATTACATGTTTATATTTGTGAGAGCTTCGAGACGGGATAAAGTAATTCCCTCTTATCTCAACTTGCCATATCGATACTGTCTTATAAATCCATGATCTTTTACGGTATGGCTCTCTTAGTGACAAAAGAGCCCATAAGCAGAGATCCAGAGGAAATTTTCCGGATAATGGCTGGAAAAACTACTAGAACTCAAAGTGGGCCTAATTAGTTCTTATAGGAGAGTAGAGTTAACGGGCCTGGCATCTAAACTTGTAACAGATCTTAGCGTTGTGTTGCTAATGGCAACGAATTGAATGACACAGTCAGAGAATGAAATTCATAGGAAAATATAGTCCGAAAAACTTGCCAATAATGGATTCCTCAAAAATGGTTCTCCCGTAGGGGGGCGTAGTGCCGTCAATGCATCTCATGCGGCGCACTGTAGGTATTATTTAAGGTTCTTTGCAACGTGCCTTAGGCCCCCGGCTGCAACCCTTTTCATTCCTTTTACTGTACCTCCTTTCATATTCTCTTTCTTCATCTTCCTTTCCACCCTCTTCTAACAATTGCTTCATTGTGCAACTGCGGGGTTTTCCTCCTGTTACACCTATCAACCCTTTTACTGTCAGTTTCCGTTTCAGCGCTGAATGGCCTCATAGGTCCCAGTGCTTGGCCTTTGGCCTAACTTCCATATCGAATTCCAACTCCAATTCAAAAATGGTTCCATTTCTATAGTTGCCAAACTTAAAGAGAATGTCAGTGCCCCCGATTGGATCCAATATATGCTTTCGTAGAACGTCCTAAATTATTAGAATTTTTTTTATAAAATACAAACAAGACTTACATCTCTTAGCAGACCCTATTACCACTAACTGCAGACCCCTTTGATGTGTTCAGATTTCGAAATTAGGTGTCACGCGGCCACATTATCTGGTAACTTTTATACAGTTTGTCGCCAAAGTTTTAAACAAATAGCTAGCAATAGTTGTTACAGAGCGGTTATCAGTTGCTAGGCGTAAAGCTTGTAGGCTCCAGTTTTTTTGTTTTTTTTTCTTCTAGCCAAGCCTACTGGAAGCAGGTAATTTGCTCTTCAAGTATAACGTTTGATAAACTTCTTTACGAAACTGATACATTGCAGATCTGGTTGCTGTCGTTAGGAAAAGAGGATGTGAATGTGAAAGATCTCTGTTAAAAAAACAAAAAAAACTTATAGAAAATTGACAAACAAGAGATAATTCATGAATGGACCATTCATAACTCCCAATGTTAGGAAACAGAAAGCCTACCACCAGGAACCACTCTATCCAAAAGAAATAAATCTCTGGCAGAAGAGACATCCACACCAGAGAACAGTATTCTAGTAAGGAAGAAGGACAAATGACCTACAACAAGTTGTACTGATTTTATCGCTGTTATGAATATATGAGGCCTTACATCACTTTCGTTAGACGTTTCTCAGACTAAAATGTGAGTCAAAAGTTCCACCCAGAACAGTGAAAGCTTCAGACTTATTCAACAGTCCTAATCACCTTAAAGGAAGGATGGAGTGGAAAATCTATTATTTAGTTGGTTCCGTTTTGCAGTCCCTGACTTTTAGCGCTCATTATGGTGGTAAAGTTTTTTTTTTTCTTATGATTTGTACATTTTCTGGCCTATTTCTGGGAAAATATAGAAAAAACCCCTGTTTCTGAGCAATGAAATCTATCTTGAAAATGAACAACCTGTAATATTAGGTTTATATATGTATATATATATATATATACAACAAGACAGTAATATATATATACACACATATAAACCTAATATTACAGGTTGTTCATTTTTCTCTTCATGTTTTATAAAAATGAGCAGTTGTTTCAGACTTGATCACGATATGTGATCGAGTCAGTATATATATACATATATATATATATATATATATATATATATATATATATATATATATATATATACATACATACACTATGCATCAGTCCTTCGTCAATGCATAGAAATAAAGTCAAAACACGTCAGGACGTACACCCCGTCTCTTATTTTTAATCTTTGGTAATGTGTGATAAGTGAATCACGTACTAAAGTGTTATATATATAGATTATATATATATATATATATATATATATATATATATATATATATGTGTGTGTGTGTGTGTGTGTGTGTAAATACATACATAGAGAGAGAGAGAGAGAGAGAGAGAGAGAGAGAGAGAGAGAGAGAGAGAGAGACATAGAGGGAGCGAGCAATATTTTGTCTGACAATATCAGTTAATTTCAAACTAATGTAAGAGCTACCCATATAATCACTTATCGTGATCGAGTCTGAAAACAACTGCTCATTTTTAGTAAAACATGAAGAGAAAAATATTATTCGTGCTTGCCTGGGGCCTCTTTCATTTTCGCTTTGAAGTGTGCCTGCGTCTGAGAGAGGAGAGAGAGATAGGAGAGAGACGAGAGAGAGAGAGAGAGAGAGAGAGAGAAGAGCATGCGCTCTCGAGCGTAGAGGCGGAGGAAAATAGAGCCGCTGCAGAAAAACTCAAAGGTCAAGTGTACAAATTGCTCTCTCCAAAAGTGTTTGAAACATTTCACGGGACTTTTTGTCGGTCTCTGTGTCGTCCAAATCTTTCAATTGATACCCATACAATTTTTTTTAGCTATATGGCAGTTTTTGTAACCTCCAGGACCCACGCAGATAGGTTTATATATATATATATAAATATATATATATATATATATATATATATATATTTATATATATATTATATATGTATATATATATATATATATATATATATATTATATGTGGGTATATAAAAATGTGTCTATATGATACATATATATATATAATATATATATATATATATATATATATATATATATATATATATATATATATATAGATATATATATGTGTGTGTGTGTGTGTGTGTATATTTGCAAGCATTAACCTTTACCATGTGTGATGTGTGATACATAAGATTCGCCATGCCATGGAACTAAGCCCGGATAAAAGGAAGGGTCCACTCGGGATCAACTTTAGCAAAAGTGTGAAAATCGAAGGTTGACTGGAGCATGACACAAATGATGACTGTCAGTCATCATTTGGCACAGTGAGGCCTAAAATCAAACGGTGTATGCATAAGGTCACCAGATAACGCTCGGTATGTAGTTTCATCGCCTTAACAACTTTTATTTCATTAAGCAACGACGAATGTAAGCATTCAAAAGTATGCAATTTTTCGAGTGTTTTGATATTAAGATATTTTCATTGGATTAAAATGAACTTACTGTTTTCCATATTCCTTTAAAATCTTTCCTGGCATTCAGCTATAAGCAGGTAATGTCGGCTAAGAATAGCTGAGCCAATAAAAAGGGTTAGTATGATGATCCGCTCGTCGGTGGTTCGGATTCCCACCCCCAAAGGAGATTATCGTCAAGCGATGACGACTTTCTGGTTTCGATTTATGGTGAACAAGGTTTGTTTTCATGGAATTTTTTTTTTTTTACTGAAATTTATGAATAATCGTAGTTTTTGTGGATTGAAAAATTAAACAATAGAAAATCGGGACATCCGCAGGTTAATACTTTGCTTCTTAGCTTTGGTACAGACAGACAGACAGAGGAATCACTCTCCTCATGACTCCGAATGGCATTATTCAACGAGAGAGAGAGAAAGAGAAGGCCTTCTCTCTGCAACTCCATAAGATCCATATGGCATTATTCAACGCGAGAAAAATTATTTGTCAGAGAGAGAGAGAGAGAGAGAGAGAGAGAGAGAGAGAGAGAGAGAAGCAGTTTCCTGTGCCACTATCTGAACATGGGCACCATTCAAGGGGAGGAAAAAAGGAAAGTACGAGAGAGACAGAGGGAGAGAGAGAGTAAATCTTACCCAAACTTCTTAGAAAAAGTCTAACTTCGTAAAGACCATAAACCCTTTTATCGAGAAAAATGGCGAGAAAAATGGAGAAAAAAATCCATTTTTTATCTCGGCCTCTCAGATCTTCCTTCCCTGATTCTCCATCCAAAAATGCCTGGAGATCCTCGGAATGATTCTCTCTCTCTCTCTCTCTCTCTCTCTCTCTCTCTCTCTCTCTCTCTCCCCGCGAAAATGTTGAATAGGCTCCTCCCTGTTCAATACATTTTGACATAGTGCAGATTTTGGGAAATTCAATTCAATATTGAATAACTGGTTACTTTTATTTGGAAGGTTCTTGGAGATGAAAAAGTCATTTGAAAAATGGTGGCAAGTAGATAGCGCAAGATGTCAGTTGAATTATATATTATATATATATATATATATATATATATATATATATATATATATATATATATAGATGTATGTGTGAATGTATGTATACAGTACGATATACATATATAGTGATATGTGTGTGTATGTATAATTGTTATGTATGTATGTGTTTATATATATATATATATATATATATATATATATATATATATATATATACATATATATATATATATACATATATGTATATATACACATATATATATATATATTATATATGTATATGTATATACGTACGTGTAATGATGATATAAGGAAATAAGAAAAGCTGTATTAATTATGCCTTTGTTTAGAAGAAGAAAAAAAAAAGATCGATAAAAACGAAATCAGTTAAGTGCAAAAATATTAGCGCTTGCCTAGAGGAGTAGGTAATTAGGTGCTGTTTGTATAAGCGCCTAAGCCGCCAACCCCCCCCCCCCCCCAAACCCCACGCGCATCACTGGTAAGCGTACAAAGCGAAAACAGAATAAACAGAAACAAAGCCACCAGCACATTCCCGCTTTTTCCTAAACTAGGCTGACGACATTTTTTAAAACTTACAAAGGATAATCATTTTCCACAAGAATCTTGAGGTTTTTTCCCTTAACCAAGACCGAAGCGAGATCTCCTGTGCCATTCTCCAGTGCCACATCAGGAAAATGGTTCCTCTAAAGGACCACCGAAAAAAAAAAAAATCTTTTTGTTTGCACAAAATAAAAGCGGTGACCGAGAAAGGATTGCTTGAATGCGTTCTCACATGCACGGTGTGGTTTTTTTTTTCACTCCTTTCTCTCTCTTTTCATCCCTCCCCTCTTCCATCCTGAAAGTTGAAAGAGAAGGAATTTACCTGAATAAAGTAATGGCGGGGTAGTTATTTGGGAGGACACGCAGGCGCTTTGAGACTTCTTTGTTTTAAACCGTCGTTGGTTTAATGTATTATGTTATCTTATTTTAAATCTCATTTACTTTTATGTATTAATTTCATCAATTCGTCATTTCTTCCCTCTTTTGCTTTTTTTTTATTTTTTTTATTTTATTTTATAGGGCATACATTTTGATTTCGTTTTCCTATTAATTTAGTATCCATACTTTGTCCATGATTTTTTTTAATAATGGGAATTATTGTATATACAAGGAAAATATGTAAGACAAACGGTAAATTTTTGTTTCAGTTACCGAACATGTCGGAAGATAAGTTCCAATATCGATTAATTTCATGAAGTCTTGATGGAAGCATCAGACAAAAACAGATATTCAAATAAGACGAAATAACAAAATGAAGAAGGTAAAAGTGTGTTACATTCCATCCGATTAGTAATGAATGCAGTGGAAAAAAGTCCATTATTATATTATTATTATTATTATTATTATTATATATTATTATTATTATTATTATTATTATTATTGATGTTGTCGTTGCCGTTGTGTTTTTGTTCTTATATTGATCGAATGAAAGCAAATTGAAAATTTCCAAAGGAACGTTTTAAATAATAAAAAGTGCAATTCAAATCTAAAGATAAATTACATCTGGGCCAATACCCGCAGTGGCCACTCCCCTTTACCTCTTTTTCAAGGCGGGTGGGCTAGACAGGACAATATGATGTGTGCCTCCTAGCTTAAGTATTTTTATAAATCATAAGTATCTAACTGAACTTTCATGCATGTGAATGAAGATTCCACCATGTCCGCATCACTTACATCAACATCCACGTGGCCTCACTAAAATGCTTATCATGTCTAACAACTTATCAGTATACTTCCAGGCGTCGGCATAACTCCCTTTCAATCTTCTCCCGTGACTATGCAAATCGAGTTCACCCAAACCGGCCATCGTAAAAACGGCCTTGAGGGCAGACGCCCACAGTGACAGCCTTCCAGGGGATCTTTCAGAAGTTTTTATCGTGCAGTTTCCATAATCAGGCAGTCTTCACCTTTTACAAAGAAAAGTTGCACATTCTTGGAATATATATATTTATATATAGAACGTGATGATGTATAAAAAAAAGGGAATAGCCACGAAGGCGAAAGTAAAACAGGGAATGGTTGCTAGGCCTTTCGACTTAATGCCCTTTAAATGACGGTAAGTCGAAAGTTCTAGCAACCAATCCTTGTTTCACTTTTCCCTTCGTGGCTATTGCCTTTATATAATGTGTGGGTGTGTACTAGAATATATGTATGTATGTGTATTATAGTGTTTGTACAATGTTTATGGTGTGGGTGTAAATAGTAGGAAGAGGAGTAGTTGGATGTATATCTAATCATCGTAGATGGACACTTGAATTAAGGAGTGGGAATAGAAAATGAAGCTCTAGAGGTAACAAGAAAAATGATTTCGCTAGGAAGGTGAGAGGGAAATGCAAGGAGGAGGAAAAGAGACCTGTGGATGAACGCGCTGATGTTATACATCAGCGCGTTCATCCACAGCTCACTTATTATTGGACGAAGTCGATGAATTAGCAGGGAGTATTGGTAAAACCATGGGTGTAGAGATAAGGGATAAAAGTAGCAGTTTCATAGGCATGCAGGTGAACACATAAGAAGCAAAAGAAGTAAATGCAGAGAGAAATATTATTTAATAAATAGATCTTGAATAAAAGATGTAAACAGATGCTATTTAACAACAATGTTGATGAAGTAAGATTCTTGAAGATTTGCTGAAAGTTTAGGATAATAGAAAGGGAGAACGGAATATTGCAAAAGTGGAAGCTATTCGAGTAAATGAAAAAATACTTGTGAAAGCAATTGCTGGTCATATAAGAGGTTGAAGAGTGGAAGGCGAATGGGAGTTGAATACTCAGTGTATTGTTGTAGTGCAGTGATGAACTGTAGAGTGGCTGACCAGGGTTAAGGTGAGTCTGGATAAGGGTAAGATGCCTTGATAATTCTAGGGACATGTCTCCCCGATTATTCAGTTTCGTGAAGGATGAACTGATGGAAGAAATCAAAAGAATGACTTTTAATGTATGGGTCCAAACTAATGAAAACGGTTTGAAAGCGAAGAATGTTGAAAATGAATTGGAACAAGAGTGAGATTATAGGTTTCTAGGGGAAACCTGGAAGGTAATGAATACTGATATAGATGGAGAAATGGAAGTGAATGACTCATATGATCATTTGGAAGTGAAGTAACGGATGGTGACAGAATGAGGAAAGAAGTCACAGAACAAGTAAAACGAAGGTTTCTTATGAGAATATGAACGTCTGTGTAGGACGAAGTGTCTGTGCAAGATGGAGGAGAATGGCACAAAATGTGTAAAGTGGCTAACATGGAAGATTTTGCACATAGTTTTATCCTACATCTGACATTTAAAGATTGAGAGTTATAAATATTGATTTTTTGCTCGACCCAGCCTTTGTTGAAAAGTATTAGTGTTTGTAAGTGTTTAGAAAAATATAAGTGTATTGGTGTTTTTATGGGTATGTGCGTTAATTGTTATGCATTTACATGTATCTAAATATAAATATCTATCAAGAAGATATATAATTATTAGGATGATTACACACACACACACATAGAATATATAGAAATGATATATATATACAATATAGAGATATAGATATAATATATATAGATATTAGAACATATATATAGATATATATATATATATCATGATTAGAATATATATATATAATATAGTATAGATATATATATATACTTAAATATATGATATATATACTATGATATGTAAGACATAAGAATGATAGGTTTAATATAGATCATGAATATATATTAGATTTATATATATATATATATATATGTACGTATATATTAGATATATATGAGTATATATTTATATATATGTATATATGTAATAATAGAAAAATACAATATATAATATATAATTTATTACCATATATATTATATGTAGATATAATTATAACATATAGATATATAATATATATATATATATATATTATAGGTATATATTATAAATAATTATATATATATATAAAACAAAACAGACGAAAAGAAAGTGTCATTTGCACGATGTTCCTCTTTGCTCATTGTATATAGTATTTCCATGAACAGAAGTTGTATCATGCACATAAATGCAGGATTGAACGAGCAGATTTTGCTTCGCTGTTATAGAAACAAGATTGTGAGGAATAACTCCGTGACAGAAAGAAATGTAAGGGAGGATATACGTATCCTCATTTCATCGTGAGGTTACAGACCATTGAAACCTGAAAAAAAAAAACTGCTAGTGAAGCTTAAAGAGGCGATGCTGGAAGACTTGCTCTTTCTTTTCCTTTTCTTCTTTCATTCGAAAAGCATACTGGGTGAATCACATACCCACGTGTGCCCACAGATCCTTAGGTATATGTATATGTTTGATTTCTTGAAGTGGTATTTGGTAGGAAATATATCCATATGCATACACTTAAATGTTTGATATATATATATATATATATATATAATATATATATATATATATATATATATATATATATATATATATACATACATATATACATATATATACACTCACACATATATATACATATATATATATATATATAATATACTATACATACATATATATATATATATATATATATATAAATACATACATACATATATATATATATATATATTATATATATATATATATATATATATATATAGTCACAAACGTCCTTTTTGGTTTTGGTTTTTAAACTTCTTTCGCATTAAAAACATTCAAAGTTAGAGTATAAGAACATAAACATAGAGTAAGAGACCAAAGATGTACAAGTTGTTTTTCAGTTGGAGGTTTTCCCCCCTTATCCTTTGTATACCTCTAAAGTGTCGAAAGCGAAGGTGATTAGCTACCTGCATAAATGTCATTTTAACATCCTGTCAGAAGGAAACCTTTTGCCCCCTGTATCCTCTCAAGCCTAAACCGACGAAGTGCAAAAGATGGTCGATCAATGCCAACATCGTTCCTAGACGGAAACGAAAGCACCTCTCACGCCTTTATATGAATTCTCCAATCAATTTCCTGAGAGCCATTAATGAGGATCACAACTCTGTCCTGTCATTTACAACCTCCGCTGCAGTTGACCTCGCAACTGACCCTGCACCTGCATCTCCGCCCATTATGAGTCAGACCTTCGACTCTTGATTATTTCACTATTGTTACCCCTTCTTCCTTGAACATTAGTGGCTGGTCCTCTCAATGACTTTTCCAGGTACCTTCTCAGATTAGCGGCATACTCAGAGAAGAATACAATGGCCGACTTATTCGAAGGAATATCAAAACATGAAGTCAATGTGGTATAAATATTTATACTGACTGGGATGGGCTATACTTTGCTAGTGCGTTTACGACGTCGCTCCCTCGCTTATCCTGTCAGATGGAGGACTCTCCTACCAGTCCCACTAGACGTCTCTCTGATGCTGTCACTCTGAAGGCGGTCCTTGTCACTACCCGCCTTGTCCTCTGAACGTTGATGTCTCTGTGAACCCAGAACGTGCTATATTCATCTTTCCTCTATGGTGGGGAACTGTATGCGATGCTCCTTCCAATGATGCCCTGTTACGGAAGATTGGCTCTGATCTACTCAAGTCTCGTCCAGGGACTCATGTAATGTGATTGGAATTTATTTGTCTGGTCTCACCATTTTTCCTTGTACTTCATTTTTCCACCTGTTCTGTTCCCATAGCTACGTAACTATTATCATGTCTCCTTCTGAGATCCTAGTGATTATTGACTGTGGTTGTAATATAATTGCTTGACAGCCAAAGTAAATACAAACACTAATAACTTAGTACGTACTCATATAGGAATCCAGTGATCTTGTGTATATATTTCCAGTGTAAAGACTTTGTAGTGTTGTGTTCAGTATTAGACTCATTGCCCATAACAATTCATTCGTCATTCTCTTGTATGCTACAACAGTTCGTGCATTGCAGAATCTGTGCTATACGTACCTGTTGAGTGGAAGCCATCCGTAGTTCAACATACCAATCATCTTATTCATTGCCAGTGCCATATCTGGTCTAGCATCCCGGAAACCTCAGTGTAAACAACCTTGGTTACAATACTCCACCTTATGTTGTCTAAGGTTCCTACTACTTAGTTATAGACTGTGATTAGCCTATTGAGACAGATTTTCTTTTGCTTGCAGTAGTATGGTAAGGTAAGAGAAAAAGAGGGAATGGCAAAATCTGGCGTCCCAAACAAGATGACAGATATGCCAGATACAGGTGAAGCCCCGTGGAGTTACTGTTTAATGAAGGAACAAGCCCTTTAACGAGTAATGACTCTAGGGTCAGTTAAGTGATCTGGGCGATGGAGTTACTGTTCAATGAAGAAACCAGCCTATTAACGAGTAATGACTCTAGGGCTAGGGTTAGTAAGATCTGGGCCGTGAGTTACTGTTTAATGAAGGAACCAGCCTTTTTAACGAGTTAATGACTTCTAGGGTAGGGGTTCAGTTAAGTGAATCTGGGCCGTGGAGTTACTGTTAATGAGAACCAGCCCTTTTAACGAGTAATGACTGCTAGGGTAGTTAAGAGGCCCAGTATCACTTAACCACTCTAGAGTCACTACTCGTTAAAGGGCGGTTCCAATTCATTTTAAACAGAAACTCCACGGCTTCACCGTATCTGGCATAACTGTCATCTTGTTTGGGACGCCAGATTTTGCCATCCCTCTTTGTCTCTTAACCTTAAAGATTGGTTGGGTTGTTTCAGTTATTCTTCTATCTCTCTCTCTCTCTCTCTCTTTCCTCTCCTCTCCCTCTCTCTCGCTTCTCTCCTCTCTCTCTCTCATAATCTTTAACTTTTACAGTATTTTAAAAGCCGAGGGAGGAGAATAACGAAACCGCTTTCTCTTACTAAATAGGAGAATCTTTTCTCCATTTGTCCCTGGAAGTACAACTTCTCTCGCTCTCTCTCATCTTTTTCTATCTATCTTTAACTTTTACAGATTTTAAAAGCCGAGGGAGGAGAATAAACGAAACCGCTTTCTCTACTAAATAGGATGAATCTCCTATTGTCTCCTGGAAGTACAACTCTCTCTCTCTCTCTCTCTCTCTCTCTCTCTCTCTCTCTCTCTCTCTCTCTCTCTCAATCTTTAACTTTTACAGTATTTTTAAAAGCCGAGGGAGGAGCAAATAACGAAACCGCTTTCTCTACTAAATAAGATGAATAACTTCTCCATTTGTATCCTGGAAGTACAACTTTCTCTCTCTCTCTCTCTCTCTCTCTCTCTCTCTCTCTCTTCTCTCTCTCTCAATCTTTAACTTTTACAGATTTTAAAAGCCGAGGAAGGAGAATAACGAAACCGCTTTCTCTACTAAATAGGATGAATCTTCTCCATTTGTCTCCTGGAAGTACAATTGCTGTTCACGCTGGATTATTCCTCAGTTGCCAGTATAGTGATGCGTCTGAAAGGATTATTAAAACAACGAGAGAGAGAGGAGAGAGAGAGAGAGAGACGAGAGAGAGAGAATAGAGAGAGAGAGAGAGAAATGGAACGGACAGTTTGAACTTAATTTACATATGAATTAAGGTAATCTTGACACATTTTTTTAAGCCATCGATTTTTTATATTTTAGGTCTTAGGATGTTATTTTTTTTTAACAGACGGCTAACATCCACAACCGATATCGTTGTAACCAATCGTAGGTGATAAGCATCCTCCCTCAAGTCACGACAAGATTCAGTGATGTCATTAAGGGATATATATATACCATTAACTTGCAAAGAACGACTATAGTTTAGTTTTTCATTGAAATTAGAGATATTAGTACTATTTGGTATGTGCAAAGCAACAATCCTCATTCTGCTGGTCTTTCAAGTCGCCAAACTAGCCAGTGCTTTAAGTCATATATTTCCATCAGTGTTTCTGGTACCTGTATACGTCTACTCAAGTGACGCTGAAATGCTGGTTTTATGTATTTTAAATGTTATTAATTTTATTTTTTTTTTTTTATTTTATTTTATTTTATTTTTGTGACTTTTTTTTCACACTCGGCCGTCTTTTGTCGAAGGCTACTCCGAAGTTCATGACAGTCATTTTGACTAATGATAATTTTAATGCCGTTAACAACATGAAAACAGATGCGCGAATTGTCTGCAAAAATGTGTAGGACTAGCAATGATATTTTGTAGCAGATTCGTGTGTTTACACTTTATTTAGCTAATTGTATGAATACATTATTTTAATTAATAACCAGTGTTGACAAGCATGAAAAAGTTCCATTAGGTTAATTGTATCTTTAAATGTGTTCAATATCTTTAGCTTCATAATAGGATTCTAGCATCAAAGGAAAATGCACACACACTATATATATAGATAGATAGATACACTCATTTTTATACGACTGCAAATAACAACAGCGATTATATATCTTACAAATTAATCCAATCACGGCTAATTTTCCAGCACCGAAAAGTGCTCATTTCGCCTTGTAATAATCCAACTTCAATTACGTGAAAAATCCATACATCGTAAGCACTTCCCTCGATATTATATGAAAGCACCTAATAAATAGCTACTATGGGTTTCACAGACAGTGCAAGCACGTTTTTTGGCAATAACTCTGTAATGAACACTTGTATCAGTACGAGATTTTGCTTTAGTGTATTACACCCAGTGCCGTAATTTATAAGAGTATCATGAGTCACTAATTGAAAAGAATAAAGACACTTATCCCTGTACAAAGAGGCAAAAACCCGATTATCCAGAAATGGATACGAACACAACAGTAAAGAGCTCCGCCTCCCCTCTCCCCCTCCGTCTTCCATCATCCCTCACCTTCCCCCTTCTCTCTCTCTCTGAAAGTAGCTTCAGTTTAACTTTATTTTGTATTTTATATATCCTATATCTATCTATCTATCTATCTATCTAATAATATAGATTGTTTTATGTATGTAACGATCCAGTCGGCATATATGTGAAATAATATATATATATATATATATATATATATATATATATAGATATATATATATATATATAATATATATATATATATATATATATATACGTATATATATATATATATATATATATATATATATATATGTGTGTGTGTGTGTGTGTACGTATGTATGTAGAAGAAATGGATACCACGGAACTTAACTGTCGGCATGGTTGCAGAAATGCGTGGCACGCAACTTTTCAACTTTTTAGCCATGAGAAAGCCTCTAATTGCCTTCAGATTGGTTTGAACACGTAACTGGTTATAGTTACTGTGTTACAAATAAAAATTGAGTCTTTCTACCAGATATTCATTAGAGTTAAAGTCTTCATATACCGACGCACATATTTTCACGTCATGAATGTTTATTTTGGGTATATATATATATAATACGATATATATATATATATATAATATATATATATATATATATATCCATATATATAATATATATATATGATATTATATATATGGTATATATATATCCCAAAATAAACATTATGACGTAAAAATATGTGCGTCGGTATAAATGAAGACTTTAACTCTAATGAATATCCGGTAGAAAGACTCAATTTTTATTTGAAATACAGAGTAACTATAACCAGTAACCTATTCAAACCAATCTGAAGGCAATTAATTAGCGGCTTTCTCATGGCTAAAAAAGTTGAAAGTTTTTGTGTGACACGCATTTCTGCAACCATGCCGACAGTTAAGTTCCGTGGTGTCCATCTCCTCTTCACCTTCGTAATACAAGTACTATATTCCGATATACTAAAACCCAAATGTGGATTACGAAGAAGGTAACCAACCACAAGTATAACAGACGCTTTGCGATAAAAATAGTGTCTATTGTTTTACTACTCCACCATACATACAGATATCTCTCACTTTAATAACCATTCACAGTAGGTACCACCACCACAGAGAGAGAGAGAGAGAGAGAGAGAGAGAGAGAGAGAATCGATGCATAAATAAATAGTCAACTGGTAGCTAACAACCGACTTCGTTAGATATACACAACAATCTATATTATTAGATAGATGGACAGATAGTAATAGAATATATACTAGTACACAAAAAAAATACAAAAATTTAAACCGAAAACGTAAGTAACTTTCAGAGAGAGAGGGAAGGGAAGGTGAGGGAAGGAAGACGGAGGGGGCTGGCGGTGGAGGTGTGGGGAGAGGGGAGGCGGAGCTCTTTACTGTTGTGTTCGAATCCATTTCTGGCTAATAGAGTTTTGCCCCTTTGTACAAAGACAAAGTGTCTTTATTATTTACAATTAGTGATTCATGATACTCTTATAAACATTACGGCACGGGGTGTAATTCACTATAGCAAAGTCTCGTACTGATACGAGTGTCATTACAGAGTTATTGCCAAAAAACGTGCTTTGCACTGTCTGTGAAACCCATAGTAGTTTATAATAGCACTAATAGCGCCAGTTGGCGGAGAAGCAGCTGCGTAGTTAGTACATAGGTTTGTGTTGTTCCAGCTGTGGAAATTCCACTCTTAACGCTTTCGAATTGTCTCAGTAAAAATTCAAGGTTATAAAAATCTATTTTGGAATTGTACTCACGTTGCGACTTCAGGATTATGATAATCATCAGTATAATGAAAATATGTCTATGGAACCTATGCAGATTTAGAGGAGTTGCTGGCATAATTTACGCTGACCGCGGACCAAAGTATGTAATGACTGTCGTGTCAGTACGCAAAACTCTGTCCTTTGCTCAGACGTGCCAATATTTGTATGCCATGCTAATGTCATTCGACGTTGGCCTGGAAGGCAATTTGAATCTTTACACTGAAATCCTCAGAAAATTAACAAACAAATATGCTGGAAGGTGTAAAGTTTGTGTATACATACACATACACACAAATAATATATACATGTATATATTGTTATGAACTTCACTATGGTCTGAAGTTAAGGTTCTTTAGGACCCCAATATTTTAGATCAGTACCACAAAAAGAGTATGATCCCTGACAAACCAACACTCAAGAGTACAATCTGCAGAGAGGATACACCAAACAAACAAACTAAAGATTAACAACAATTTATTACTTAAAAATTAACATAAAAAAAGAACCCCTCTGAAAACTGAATGATGGGGAGAGAAGCACAACAAGCACACACAACACCAAATCAGTCACTTCTGCAATCGCCTCCCTAACTAGCATGCCAAGGAGTAAGAGAAAGTAAACAGTGGAAGTAAGAAAAACACTCTTTATTTCCCTAGCATACGATACGATGGAGATTCAAATGGGGGGGAGAAAACCTTAACCTATATCTTAACCTAAATCTTCACAATTGTTTTAAAATAAGTTGTTGCTGCTCCATCACATGAAGAATATAAAATTAAAGCTCCGGGAGAGGGTCAAAATATGACGTGGCACAGACGACGAAGCCAAACCACCATCACAAACATGCAATAAAAGAAACAAACTTCATGGGGGCGGAGTACCAATATAAACTAATAACGACCATTAAGGAGAGGCAAAAGACCCATATCCAGCATCCGAGAGAAACTCAAAAAAAAGAAATGGATTAAACTAGAAAAAACTTAACTTTAAAAAGGGTCATCAAAACTGAATAAATTTATATATATATAATATATATATATATATATATATATATATATATATATATATATATATATATATACTACTTACAACATATAAATATATATATATATATATATATATATATATATATATAGATATATATATATTATATATATAATATGCAGTGTGCAACACAGGTTTATGCAAATATTTTGGGAAATGAAAGAAAGTTCATTCTGAGCAGAAAATGTTCTATAAACGTTTGTCGGTGGTTTGTCGGATGTGAGTACTAGTCAGTAAATATAAATATATATATATATATATATATATATATATATATATATATATATATATATATATATATGGGGGGGGGGGGGGGGGGTTTTTTTTTTTTTTTTTTTTTTTTTGGGGGGGGGGGGGGGGGGGGCGGGGGTTGGTTGATGAACAGTCTCGCGAACCCCAGGTCAGCCCATGGCAGTTATCAATGTCGTTTCAACCCTAATTCTGTATAAATAATCAGTATCCTGTCACAAAAACTAATTTTGTTTTCGCATTTTGCATTTTTTTTCACAAGTTTTCGAGAAGATGGCATGTCAAACTACTTGGAATCTGAATCACATAACAAAAACAGACAGAGTGTATGATAGCTATGTTGCCAAACTCACTTTTGTTGAATTTCAAGTAAATAAAAACAATCGCCAATAACCAAAAGTAAGAGACAGACGCTAAGTACAGCAATGAAAGAAAGATTCAGACAGACAGACAGACGCTAATTACAGCAATGGAAGAAAGATTCGGCTCTAAATTCATTGAGAGTTTTCCTCATCTATTTTTACTCTAGTGTAATAAAATTTCAAATTCTCGTGTTGTCTAGTAGGGATTATGTATAGTGTAGGAGTTGTGTAACCGCGAGAATTATATTCTTTTCCTTCACAATATTACCCTCTTTATTTCTATTTTCCTTTTTCTTTTTGTTTGCGTAGGGAAATTCTACGTTTACAGGCAGCTATTTCTAAACAAAATTTACTTTACTTGAGAAGGTATTTGTCGTCGTAAGATCTTATTTAAATTTTAAGACAGGTTTTTGTTTTTCAAGGGGGGGGAGGAGTAATTAATTTGTCAATAAAGCAGCCTCTTCGATTTTAAGATGTCTGTTGTAGAATATCTGTATTTCCAGACAGGCATCGGTCACTGTAAATTTGTTTTAAGCAGGCATTCTTCCTCGCCACAAACTCATTCCTCAAAGACAACTATTTTCCATCTTAAGAAAATTTATCTTTCTAGGTCTTTTAGTCAGTTAATTTGATTCACAAACATTCGTATATTTATAGGCTGGTGTTTCATTACTGTTGCAAGCTATGGGTGTTCTATTTATTTAAAGCAACCTTTTAATTAATAAGTAAATAGTTTGGAATCGAAGTGTTTATCGTATCTTTAGACCCGATCTCCGTTCCACTAAATAAATTCTTATTGCGGTTTGTTTGCCAGGAAACCATCTCGCCCAACAGCAAAGAGAGATTTCCTTCGGTTTATATAAAAAATGGCCGGCGAATATTTATGTTCCGCTTTTCATTTTAGTGAATTACTATGATAATTCATAGAAATTAAGCGTCCACAGTTTGATCTCTGTTCAAAGATGAAGGTCATAGAATAGGTTATAATTACTGCAAAATAAACTCTCCCGCTAGCGTGAAAAAAGTAAATTAGTGTTGATGTGACTTCATTATTCACTGTTGCGTTTCATTTACTGAAGTATGACTTCTGAGCGCTCTTGTGCTCCGCAAAACTTGCATTCGGCTAAATTACGTTACAGAATGTCGTCTCATTTGTAACCCGGCATTTGCTTCCAACTTCATCAACAGAAAGGTCTTCTTTCTTTTTCCAAGAGGCTGTTGAGATTCTCATCCTAGATTATCAGTGAGGAGACGATTTTAATGATGCTTGCAGTCATGATTCTTTTTTTTTTTTGTGTTTTTTTTTTTTTGGGGTAACTCACTTTTAGTGCACTGCAATTTTTTCTTGAAAAAATATGACCTGCAATTTGTAAGAGATTTCTAAATATGGGAAGATGGTAAAATCGTATTTTCACGGCGTTGCAAAATTACGAGAACTTTTATATATTGTATACGCATAGATCTCTCTCTCTCTCTCTCTCTCTCTCTCTCTCTCTCTCTCTCTCTCTCTCTTCTCCGTCGTCTCACTGAATTAAATCTTTAATGGCCCTCTGAATCACAAAATGTAATTGTGTTTAAAAGGCAACTCTTGGATGTTTGTCCGTGATAAATAGACCTTTCAAGCCCTAAGAAAAAAACGAGCGAAAGAAAAGAGTTAATATTCCCTGAGGAACATCAACAAACCAAGAAAAAGAAATCCTCCTTTGCAAGTTAGGCGGAAGGACACCATTACTCAACGTAACTGGCACTAATAATGGGTTGAAATTGGTTGCGAGAATCTTTATCAATTCGGGTTGGACCTTGGAATTTATTGAAAGGCTTTTATCCTTCGTAATGTTGAATTTAGTTTCCTTTCCTGACTTCAGAATAATTTATTCTTTACATTATTTTCATTTGATATTTCATTTCCACCGGTTTTTTAAACCTGAGCCAGCATTTCTATGTGTATGTAACTCAAAATAAAAGTGTATGAGAGAAATATATATACATTGGGTTTTTTTCCGTTTTGAAATTAGAGGCCCCCCCCCCACCCCCCATACAGTATTAACTAAAATTGATATGGACAAGAAAAAAAAAAGTAATTCAGAACAGGTATTTATTTAAGTTTCTCTCTAAAGTATTTAATATTTTGTGTGGCCTTCATCTGCCTGTAACACAGCCTGCATTCTTGAGGGGTGTGATTTCAACAAATCACAAAAAAGTTGAGACTCAAACTCCACTTCCCTGAGCACTTTGGTCACCTCTCTTCGCAGGTCGTCGAGGCTTGGTATACCATCATAGTTCACAGTGCATGCTACCAATGTTTTCACACACATTAAGGTCAAGAGTGCTACCTGGAAATTCACTCGACGAGACGAAATCGATACCACTGTTTCGAAGCAGCTCCTGTGTCTGAAGAGCCTTGAAACATGGTGCCTTATCATGCAAAAATGTGACTTCAACAGATGACACATTTTCAGGATCTTTGAGGAAAGGAAATACTCCACCACTAAGCACAGTTTCTCTGAAGTACTCGCCATGCCATGACTGTCCTTTTTCTTTGATGGTCCACATTAACTGTTTGGCTGTGAAACAGAGAAAAATTCCCAAACATTCAGGAAATTTCACAACTTGACGATAGTGCACGTCATCACTGATATCATTCAACTTTGCAGCCCAAATGATGCAATTTTTATGATTTGGCTTCCTGACTAAATGAAGAATTCATCTGATATGGCAACATGGAGAAAGTCAGCTTCATCCCAATCTTTAAGAAATGAACCACAAAAACATGCATGGTCTTCTCTCTGTTGCTGAGTTATGTTGGGCTTGCTGATAACATGAAATGGCTTGATACCAGATTGTTTTCAACTCACAATATACAGCACTATAACTTCTCTTCTTTCCCATTTTTATTTCTAGTTCAAGCACCAATTTACGTAAAGACTTTCTTGGTCTACCCACTGCCTCAGCTATGATGTCTTTTGGCTCCTGAGAAAGGACTTCTGGCCTTCCAAGATTCTCACTCTTTTCGCGATGACAGTCTTATGGATTTTTGTTCCAGTTTCTTTTAACGAAGGATTCATCTCTTTTAATGTATTTAGCTACCCAGGAACGTGAAATGAAGGATGCGCCAACATCCCTGGCCTCTCTAGAGGTTATAGCCCAGATTCGGTCAATCCATCTGATATCCTCCAAGTCGTTAGCCATGGCTGTATATAACTCCGTCACTCAGTCTGAAAATACAAGAAATGTAAAATGAAAAATAGCTAAATAGAAAATTAAGATAATGTACTTGGAGATAGGCTATAGCAGAAAACTTCATAACTTTCCATTTCTTCTGTGGAAGAGGGGCTCTAATTTCGAAACACCCAGTATGTATATGTATATATATATATATATATATATATATATATATATATATATATATATATAGTATATATATGTATATATATATATGTATATATAATATATGTATATATATATATATATATATATATACATACATATATATACATGTATATACATATAATATATATGTGTGTGTGTGTATACATAGAAATATATAAATATATTGATGGAATTTGAAAGTGGAATATAATTCATGTTTCTTATACCAACAGCCATCATAACTCCTTACCTTACCTTACCTTTACAGACCATTACTATTGTTCGGGTTGCCCCAGGTCCCTCAGTGTGAGGCACCTCTAATGTCTACCAGAGAGTTGCTAGTACATCTTCCGGTAATTTTGCATCTTCTAATCTTGGATGGTCTGGGATGCAGTTTAGATATTTGTCGAGCTTATTCTTGAACACATCTACGCTCACTCCTGTTATATTCCTCAGATGAGCTGGCAACGCATTGAATAGACGCTGCATTATCGATGCGGTGCGTAGTGTATTGATGTGCTGTGTGCTTTCCTATTTTTTTTCCTGGTATAGTTTTTTGGGCACTATTAATCTACCTCTGCTTGCTCTTTCTGATATTTTTAGCTCCATGATGTTTTCAGTTATTCCTTCTATCTGTTTCCATGCCTGAATTATCATGTAGCGTTTCTCTTATCTTTCTAGACTATTATAATTTTAAGGATTGTAGTCTTTCCCAGTAGTCAAGGTCCCTAACTTCTTCTATTCTAGCTGTAAAGGATCTTTGTACACTCTCTATTTGTGCAATATCCTTTTGATAGTGTGGGTACCATATCATATCGCAATATTCAAGTGGACTACGAACATATGTTTTATAAAGCATAATCATGTGGTTCAGCTTTTTCTTGTTTGAAGTGCCGTAACAACATTCCCATTTTTGCCAAGAAGTAGAATTGCTATTTGATCGTTGCATAACATGTTTTCCATAGTTCATCATCACACCAAGTCTTTAACTGCTTCCTTATTTGTGATTGTCTCATTATTAGGTCCCCTATATGCATATAGCTTTCCTTCTCTGTCTCCATAGTTTATTGATTCAAATTTATCAGAGTTAAATACCATCCTATTTACCTCTGTCCATTCATATACTTTGTTAAGGTCTTCTTTGTAGCGCTTTCCTATCTTCATCACAAGTAACTTCTCTACTTATTTCTTGTGTCATTGGCTGAAACTACTCACTACCGAGTCCTTAACATTACTGTCTATGTCTGCAATCATAATAAAAACAGTAATGCAGCTAACACCGTACCTTGTGGCACACCGGAAATTACCTTAGCTTCATCAGATTTCTCATTTATATGCAATAACTATCTGTTTTCTGTTGTGTAAAAATTCTTTTAACCATCTTCCTACTACTTTATCCACTATATTATGTTTTCTAATTTTCTTCGCTAATATATTATAGTCTACCTTGTCAAAAGCTTTTGCAAAGTCTAGATAAACCACATGTGTTTCATTTCCGCATTTCATATTTTTGTATATGTTCTCACAGTGGACTACAGTTGGGTTTGTGTAACTTTTTCCGGTACGAAACCATGTTGTCCTATATAAACAGATTATTTTTTATTAAATGTTCATAATATTTTTCTTTATTACCCTTTCCATACACTTTCATAATATGTGATGTTAGACTCACAAGGCCTATAATTACTTGCCTCTAGTCTTGATCCACTTTTGAATGTAGGGGTAATATATGCTAATTTGTGCTCATCATAAATCATTGCCTGTATCTACACTTTGTCTTAATAATATTGCAAGTGGCTTTGCGATAGAATGAACTACTTTCTTTGACAAAATAGCAGGAACTCCATCAGGTCCTGCTGCAGCCTCCATTTTTAATTTCATTAATAGCCTACACAATATCAGCTTCGTTAATATCTATGTCAGCTAAATATTCACTATTTTCGCCACTTTATCTATATCATTATCTTCATTATCTATTCTAGGGTGAATTCTCTCTTATATCGTTCTGCCATAGCCCAATTGCAAATTTCCTTTTTTTTCTTTCTCGTTAATTTCCTTTCAATTCTTAGAGGGCCTATTTCTATTCTTCTTTTATTCATCTTTTTCGCGTATGAATATAATAGTTTGGGGTTTTGCTTGATATTTACTAGGGTTTTTTCTTCCAAGTCCCCTTTTTCATTTTTTTGATTGTATAATCTTTTGTTCTGCATTTTCTATCTTACTTTTTAGTTCTATAACTTTCCATGCATTTTCTTCTTTGCAAGACCTTTTTTCCACTTCTGATTTTCTGGAACAAGATCCTTCTCCGTCTCTTGGTATGCATGACTGATGTTTACTTTTCTTCTTCGGTATATATTTATCCACTATTTCTCTATTATTTTAATAATATACTCTGTATTTAAACCCTTATGTCATCACTACGAAAATGTTTATCCCAAATTTTTGTTTAATTCTTCATTTATTTCTGACCACTTTATATTTTTACTGTAGAAGTTGTATTTTTCCATATCCTTCACTTTTTTTCATTTCTTGCTTATCTCTGTTTTCACTTGCTTTGGAATGGACTGTTAATTCTATGACATTATGGTCTGGGAATACTCGCATTATAAACTATTATTTCTTTACATTAAAATTGATCTCGTTCACAAATGCTAGGTCTAAAGTATTTTCCTTTTTTGTTGGCAGGTGATTTATTTGATGAATGTTGTATTCTAGTAGCATATCTAATAGCTTTTCGAATTGCCTCTTATCTTCTGCACTACTATTACTCTCTATAGTATAAATACAACCACAATCTCCTCTTCGTTCTTTCCAGTCACGAAAGGAAAGTTGAAGTCTCCAGATAGGGATAGTCCAGTCCTTGTGATTTCTACATATATCATCCAATTTTTCTATTTATTAGTCAAAACTCTTTAGTATTAGGAGGTCTATATTACTATGTTCATTAAGTTTTCAGATTCAAATTCTACCACTGTTAGTTCACCTTCTGATTACCTATAGGGGGGGTCGCATATATTTTCCCTTGTTTTTTTTTTTTTGTCTTTCCCATATATTGCGGTCTTTCCCCCTTGATTCCTATTTGTCTCTATGATCTATAAGTTTTGAACCTTATTTGATCATCATTCCCAGTCTCTTGGGGAATACCATGTTTCACTTATATTCATTATATCTATTTCTTTTATTTCAATTTAGGTTAGTCCTTCGAAGTACTTTATTTTTCTTTTTGAGTTACTCGTAATTAAACCTGCGCATTCATCACTATGATGGTTTGCGTGTTTTCTCCTTCATTTAATATGGGTAATAATAAGGATTTTCCCATGTCTCTTTCCTGTTCTGGTATGTTGTTCTTTTTTTCATTTCCAGAAATTCTGACATTAAAAAATCCAACTTTTCCTAATATTTGATCTTCCTTCATCAATAATATTCATTTTGTGTCTGAATCTGCAATTTTCTCCGTACCTGCAATATCCTCTTGCATCATAAATACAGTTCTTATCTCTTGAGTTGTATCTTGGAGCCGAGGCTTGGAAAATTTTTGCTGACATCACTGCATATCGCATGATGGCTTGGTTTTTTCTTCTTTTACCTGATATTCTTTATTCCTTATATTTGTTCTTTACTTATTTTGGATTTTATTACTTGATTGATTATTTATATTGAATTTGATTCAAGGCTACAGGGTGCTATATTTACATTTTTTGTCGAACTTACATCCTTTTCCTTCTTTTAGGGTTGGTTTTGCATATTTTTGGAGTAGATCTCTGCAATCATCTCATAGTCGTCTAGGTATGCACATTTACCATATATTTCAGTTTGACATACCTTAGGATGTTTGTAGTAACATCTTGCTCCAAATCTGCAATTCCCTCTTTTCAAAATGTTGCAGACTTTGTCTTTTTTGTCTATTTTTTTCCTCTTTCCCGTCATTGTGTAGATCTGGTAGAGCCTCTTCGGGATTTCTTTTGTGTGTTATATCGTAATTTATTTCTTCGTAAGTATGCTGCTTTATTGCCTCATATGTAGTATCAATGAGTATCTCTGCATCCATACTTTTATCTTGTTCTTTGTTTTCCTTATTTTTTTTTCTGTCATTTCAGTTTTGTTTACTTCTCTTCCGTTTTCCTCTTCTCTCCTTCCTTTCTCTTCTTCTTCATCCTCGACTATTTGTACATTCAATCTTGATTTAATAACATTGTCTATTCATGATAGACATGTTGAGCAAAATATTCGGTATCTTTCTCATATCTTTGCATTACCTAAGCACATTGTGGATGGGTCGGAATGTTGCATGCTGAACATTTTCTGATCAGGTTTTGTGGATTAACTATGCTATACCACACCTTACACAGTTTGCATGCTTTTGGCATTCTTTTTCCTAATGCATCAATTAGGATATTCACAATGTTCACTTTATTCCTTTTCTTTGTCGGAATATGTTGGTTTATGTATATTTTCTTTATGAGTCTCTTGACCACTTGGATTTTATTTGGAACTTCTTCAATTATTTTCAAGATGTTTTCTGTTGATTTGTTCCAGTTTGAAGGATTATATCCTTCTAATAGCGTTACGTAAAAAAAGAATAATTTAATTTTTCAACTTCCTGCTCAGATGGCACTTAATAACGAAGGGAAAAGGCAGCCTCCCCAGAGGCTAATCCGCTCCAAACGTTTTAGCGATTTACGGGATTTAACGACCGATGATTAAGTTGCTACGAGTTGGCATCAACACCATTCCGGGTCTGTGCCGCTCCGAAAGAGGAGGAAAGTTTCATCAAGTAAACAAGCGGCTCTTTGGAGCACATTTTATCTACACAAGGCTTCTCCTTAAGGATTGAAAACAGGAATTAAATTAGAAAGTTTGGGTTGAATGTAAGATGGAAGGGATAACCATCTACTGAGTCTCTCTCTCTCTCTCTCTCTCTCTCTCTCTCTCTCTCTCTCTCTCTCTCTCTCTCTCGTTAAAGCCATTACCTCTGAGCCTAGAAGGAAACGATTTAATCACACCTTTAAGTTGGTGTGGTGGATTGAAATAAAAAAAAAAAGAAGTAGTAGTAATTCACCATCTGTTAACATTATCTGTATTGTCAACAATTTTTTAATACGAATCACAAGAAAAAGATGGAGCCACTGAAAATGAAAACCGGAAAGTTGTGAATTTTTTATATATAAGATATATATATATATATAATATATATATATATATCTATATATAATATATATATATATGTCGGGATGTATAATTCAAGTTGATCACCTCTAATATGGAGCAAGTGATGTGGGCAGGTGAAGAATGGAAGCCAGATAATTCGAATGACATACCGATTTTTTTATTCAATTGTTAAAACATTTTATTTATTATTTTTTTTTTTTGTATGAAATAGAAGTAAATATATGTCCCAGGATCGGCCAGCGGTACGATATACTTCTTGGAAACACAGACGCCAAAATAAGCTGGTGTATGGTGAGTAATAATCGAGAAATTGACGGCGCAAAGGATGAAAACAGATGGGCCTTCAGAATATTAACCCTAAAATTTCTTGGTCTGTCTGACCCGTGTGAGAGAGGGAAGATTTCCCCTTCACCTTGTAAGGGACACCGATTCAAAATAGACGCCGTCAAGAAAGTAAACAAGGTAAACCATAATCTATGTAAGATTTTGGGGGTCTTGTTTCTTGGCATTTGCAGAAGAGAAAACGGTCTTAATTTCTTATTTGGAGTCAAGGAAAAAGGTTTAGTCAAATCCTCTTGGTGAGAAAAAATAAAATGTTACCTTTTCCTTCTTTTAGGATGTTTCGGCTACTCTTATATATTTTTCCTTATAACTTTCACTTTGAGTAGCTTTAATTTGATGTTTACTGAACTGTGTATTCGACAACAAGATCGGATCAGTTTGGAGAGAGAGAGAGAGATAGAGAGAGAGAGAGAGAGAGAGAGAGAGCGAGAGAGGAGAGAGAGAGAGATAGAGGGTTCGTTATCTATTGTGTAAATTATATATATATATATATATATATATAGATATATATATATATATATATAGATTATATATATATATATATATATATATAGATATATATGATATATATAGATTATATATATATATACATATATATATATATATATATGATATACATATATATATATATAGTATATATATATATATATATATATATATATATATATATATATATATATAGTATATATATGTTACGACCCCTAGGAGGCCGTTCTGCAGATTCTTTTCAAGATGTTATTGAGAGATCGTAGTAATGCAACACAGTGAATGGGAATGTGGTAAACAAACGCCAGACAACTAACAATATTTATTATAAAAAAAAACAAAACTTAAAATCTAAATCAACCTTGTGCAAGTAAAAATAAAAATAAAATGTATGGATAGGGCTATATGGCAATATGGCCAGGAGACAGGTTAGTATGTCTTCAACACAAGGTTCACCTAAAGCTAAAAAACTAAACCCTAAACCAGTAATAGAAATAGGAAACTCAGTACACAACAAATAAATAGCTCTAATAGAGCGGGCCCAAAATTATCATACTAGCCTAAAGCTAAAGAGAGCTAGATGGAAGAAAGGAGTCCAATAAAGAGATAAGACCATAAAATTACCTACCTAATTAACAAATCTGAATTCGGGAACGACGAAGAAATCTGTAAGTATGTCAACCATTATTCCGCCAGATGTCAAGAACAGGGTAAACCACCAAAAACTAGACAATATATCAATGAGTATGTATAAATCCTTTACGCTCATGTTAATGCATAACCAGTCTTAATTCCTTTGGAGGATGCAGATAGGTGCCCACGGAGTCGCTGGAGACCACCAGTCCGCTACATCAAGGGAGCTACTAAACATCGGGTCAGACCAATAAACAAAAGACGTCTCCCAAAGAAAAATATAAAGGTCGACACCTTACCTGGTGTTAGCCTCCCTACGTGACTCCACACGAGCCTCGACAGCCCAGACGTGCGGAGCAGCACCAAGACCCTCAGTACGCCGGGGCACGGCAGAAGCCTCTCCTACAGAGCTGGGATCCAGCGCCAGCCCTGTCTTCACCTGTAGACTCCTCCGACGGGGAATAAAGACCAAGGGGCCAGGTCGCAAGTGACACAAGTCCATTGGAGGCTAAGAGACGAAAGCCGTGATCAGTAAATACGCCGCAGGTGGCTCTTTTCACACCGGCGGCGGGTCAAAACTCGAGGAATATAAAGAAGTAAATCTCCGAAAACACGTAGCGTTGTCTAAAATAAAATATTCTGTGGTGGTGCTGCACTTAGTCTCTAGGGTGACGAACGGCCCGAACTGTCCTGGGACTGGGGGGTGGGAAGGCGACATGCTTTTCCAGGGCAACACGCGCATCGTCACTCATCTCCAATGAAAGTAAACAATAACAAAAAGCGTTAATAGGGTTGCTCCATAATTAGCTACTAGAGGAAGAAGCAACAGCAGCACTTTCAAAATATTTGACGTAATACACTACGAACAACGTACGTTAAAAAACTTAACATTAAAAAGCAAAGAAAATATTATACTCGACCAAGGCTGATTTAAAAGTACAATTATTTGAAAGTGTTGCTGTTGCTTCTTCCTCTGGTAGATAATTATCAACAAACAACCTTATATATGTATAATGAAAGCTTTACAGAACATCTATATAGATAACGATAACCATCCTTCATATATATATATATATATATATATATATATATATTATATATATATATATATATATATACATATAATGAAAGCTTTACAGAACGCCTCATAGATTAACGATAATCATCCTTCATACGAGTAAAATCAATGAGATCCACCTGAAATCCAATTATATATCGATATGAACTTTCTTATTTATTAATAAAAACAAATACGTAATAACCTAAAAAATAAGTTTAATCTGCTTTTTACAGCCATCTGGTTTTTCGTCATTCCAAACTGAAATTGTGGGAGCAAATTAAAGAAATAAATTAGTCCCCACCAAGATTATGGGTCATAAGTTTTTTGTTTAGCATCTCGCAGACGCATGAGTGATACAGGTGTTGGGGCCAGTACTAAAGCAGACACCTGCTTAGGGACGTGAGTGGCTTTCTTTAAAGAGCAAAAATGGATATTAATTTTAGACTTAAGAAAACTAAAAATTAATAAATAAATGAGAAAGTATAAAACAGCATTCTTCGTTGCAGGTCTGTGTTGCGTAAGTCTCACGAGATTTGAATAAGAAACAGAAAAAGATTCATTTTTCACATATCAGTAAGTAAAAAAGGAGAAAGAAAGTAAGTAAAAAGTTGTTCGTTCCAAGTCTCTGGAGCATAATACACCTGACCTTTTCGGGAGCAAGTTGGCAAGAAGCTTTGAAGGAGGGAGGGAAAAGAGAGATTGATCTTTGACCTATTGAAAGGAGAAAAACCGATGACGATGGTGGAGTAAAGGTTCAGTGCTCTCCTCATGTCGAATCCAAAAGGAGAAGAGTCAGGCCGTTGAATGACTCAGGTCCCCTGCATCTGATGGGAATCTTTTTAAACGAGAAATGACGATTCTTGAGAACTTAAAAAACGATTGTGGTGTATAAGATGTTTTTGGTTTTATTCTGTTGCAAATCTCATGAAATGTTGCAAAACATTTTAATAATAATTTTTCATTTATGAAATAGATATTATAGATATCGAGGAAAGTATATTAATATCAGTTAGATAATAGCTCGTAAAACGCTTTCAGATTAAGTTTATTACCTGTATCGAAGAAATTTACATTCCTGGAATATGCTTTCGAGTGAGGGTACACTTATCCTGAGGTGAAATGATAGTAAAAAAAATTATGACAATTACTTTGCAAGTGGCGTAACTTTGCTATGCCATATCTGTAGCGTCTCTCTTACAAAACCCCGAAAAAACGTTATGACCAAACTTGTCTCATCTGAGACAGTACTTGCGGAAGATAATGAGGTTTTTGCTCGTTAAGGGGATTGTCGAGAAGTCGTGGACTAGGAATTAAGGGACATGAGAGACAAGCTGATAAAAGGAATTCAAAAGACAAAAGCAAGTAAATTGGAAACTTCAAAACCATAATCAGGGTTAATTCTTACTCTTTAGAATCAATCATCGTCTTTAATATGCCTGATTTACCTTTTTATAATTTTATTACTTGCTTTTACAATATTTTCAGAGCCCTTTTTTCTTATCTGCAGCTCTGTTGTTCATTTTCATTAAAGATCTGACTGGTCTTTTTTCAGATACTGTTAATAAAATTACAGAAATGTGTTAACATAATTACCGAAATGTACTGTTTTTAAAATATTTATTACTGTGGAATCCTTAGCACTTAGGTGTTTGTTGTAGAAAGTTTGAAGATCAATAAAGGATTTGTGGATACAATACTGAAAAGCTGATGTTTACTTAAACAAATAAACACTTATAGCCGAACACAAAACAGATGGGTGTTGAGAGTTAGCTCAAAATCAACCTTGCTATATATTATCTTCTCTAACACTTGATTATTTAGCTCTTAAATACGTAACGGTTCTTACATTATCCGAGATTCAAGAAAATGACAAAATATGATTCAGGGATAGTCAAGCCAACGAAATATTATTTTTTTCTGGCGCCAGGTGGAAGGAATGTTGTTGCATAGTGTGGCTTCACTACCACAGTGTTAAAATTCCGTTTCTGTTTTTTCGTCTAGGCGCTGAGTACTTATGAATGCTGCGAGAAATAGCCTAATATGTTTAAAGACCAAATGGTTGAGTAACCATTATTTACGAAAAGTTTACCAAGAATTCCATCTCTTTATGAAACAAAGTGAAATTGAAACATAAATTACTAAGTCCTGTAGATTAAAGTATTAATTGCATTTAGTTTTGAAAATGTTTGGACGTGACTGAAAAAAGTCAAGAAACCTAATTCTGATAAAGTGTGTTTCTTTGAATAAACAGAGAATGAGCTCTCAGATGTGTCATGAAAGTATCTAAAAATGGAATCTTTTATTCACCTCCTATCTAAAGTCAGAGTTTTATATTTTTCATGTTTGCTTATTTAGATAATGAAGAAAACTATTAGCCTGGTGTTCATTTCAAAATTTAAAATAGTATCATCTACAAATCGCTTATAGAGCAAAGGCTTCAAATGTGACTGGCAATCCTCTAACCACTTTCTCCCTTGAAAACTTAAAAACAAATTAGCAAAAATACATGAAATTGGGCTACCCATTGCTACCCCATCTACTTGCAAAATACAACTCATCATAAACATGAAGTACGTCTAAATTATATGAATGGCTATTATAAGAAGCAACGGGATATTTAGATACTTCGATAATTAGTCCCAGAACAGTAGTGATGGACAAAACTCATCTTTTTTGGTAGTCGATTACTTCGATTATTTTGGTGATCAGTAATCGGTTAGTAATCGATTACTTAACGATTACTTTCACAGGAAACTGGTACATTACACGTACTACTACAGTATAATCAAGTCCAGAGGTCCTCGGTATTAATTTATACAATTATGGTTTATTTCTCTCTCTCTCTAAGCCAAGAATCCTTGAAAATTATAACAAATGAGGACTGGCATTGTCAATAAGTTCAAGTTTAAACCTATATGTATTGTGTTTGTTATTCCATTATGCACACAAGTAAATATCGATAATCCATTTATATGAATAAAGATTTAAGAAAAAAATTCCCCAAGTCTTTATCCTAAAATAAAACAGATGAATATTCTTATTCTTTATTTTTCATGAAGATATGAAGAGCTAGCTGATAAGAAAATGAAAAGAAACTTCTCTTTGAATGAAAATTAAACGTCTCAACTCTTAAAGAAATAAATAAAAATAAGCTTGAAATAAAAAAATAAGCTTGATACTTCTAATTAGTTTATAAATTTTTGTTTTTGAATACGAATATATTTATTATTTTTTATAAGAGAGCAAAATAAATTTTGAAAATCCTTTTAAAATAAATATAAATGCATCGTAAGGCTCCCCTAATGGATATTAACAAAGAAAGAATTTTGTCTCGTAGAAAAAAAGGCGGTAATCAATACTTGGAAATGTAATCGACTACTGAGATTTTTTAAAGTAATCGATGTAATCGATTACGCCCACCACTACAGAACAGTCAAGCAGCAGTCTTCCATCTGTCAACACTGCAGTAGATGTAATGAGGACTAAATTTAGTTCGTTAATTCATTATCACAATTTCCTTTTGGAATTGGTGAAAAACAGATTTCCGCTGCAATAAGAAGACTAAACGTAATTGCGTCGTTATTAGAGTATTAGTTTTTTTTACAGACTTCATAATTATATCTTAAACGATTACCGACTGTTGCTTAAAAAATAACTTAGGATACATTCAATGTGTATAAATAGTCTTACCCTATATAGATTTTACATAATCAAATGAATGCTGTTTATTGTCAATTTATGTAACTATTCGATAAAGCCCTCATTGAGGTTTGCGAAGACCATCTAGCTACATGCTTACATATATACTTACATACACACAAGTATAAATATATTTGTATTTAATTTTTACACTTCCTGACGTTGTTCCTGAAGGTGATGGCCCTTGCAGGGGCAAAAGGAAATCTCTCTCTCATATAAAGATCCAGGGAAATTTAGCGATAATTGTCTGAATGTACCTTTTTTACGATCTAATTACGCCCTTCCAGCTGGTGACTTCTGTGTCTCCCAAAGGGTATGTCGTAGAGTGGGGCGACCGGGGGACTCTGATCCCAGA
>NC_087204.1:80095579-80098079 GCF_015104395.2 Macrobrachium nipponense
ACTCACAGCATAAATGTCTTTTCACAGACACAAGTCTGTATATGGTGCATGTTTTTATTTCTTATACTCACAATACAAATGCATATGCATATATGCATGTGTATTGTGTGACAAGAAATTTATGCTGTGTGCTTGTGTGTGTACACGTGTGTGTGTACACATGTGTGAAATTTCCTGTCACTACATGCATGAAATTACTTTAAAAACACATACACACACACACACACGTCTGCACGCACACAACTGACACATGTGTGTATGTGTTTGAGACATACACACTCATGCACACCACCCCCACACATACACACATGTATATGTGTGTGTGGGGGGGGGGGGGGAGGGGGGGGGGAAATTCCTCGTCACAGACATGTCTGCTTATTTTTAAACATACACACACACGCATATTCACATATGCATGTATGCGTTATGTGTGTGTGAATTTCCTGTTGCTGACATGCATGACTTATTTTTAAAATAAACGGACACACACATCCATGCACGCACACACATATACATGTCACACAGGTATGTGTGTATGTATAGTGTGTGTTTGAGAGAAATAGACACATACAACACCATTTGTATATATGTGTGCATGTGTGTATGACACTCGCACTGTGAAGCACATTCCAAGCGTTCATTTCCACTATGTTTTACGGTGAAGGGAAGTCGAATGAAATGTTAGTAATTCAAAATTCACTGGTAAGTTAGGCGTTGAGGTGAGTTTATACTATGGCTTCGCCCCATGCCGCATGCGTAAGACTCATCACCAACTCCTCCCGAATTCTTGTTAGCCCCGCCTACTGGACTGCTCTATGGGTGAGTTAGTGGTGTGGCGTGACTCTTAGTGAGCAGTCCAGTAGCACAGCTAACAAGAATTCGGGAGGAGGTTATGGACCCCGAGACTCGCCATGTCTATATTATAATAAACAAAAAGGATTCAACACCAACTTGTTTGAAAACTCGGGACACGAATATAGAAAGAAACTCAAACAGAACAGAAGTTTATTTACAAGCTCACTAACAAAGATAAATGCAGAATGGTTTCTCCTATTTACATAACAAAATGAAATCTTACAATATGTGAACTGGGAAACAGTGCGGTAATGCAATACATGCTGGCCAGTTTGCAACGGTCTCGAAATCAGTGCTGGAAGCGCAGGGCTTCTTCAAACGGGGACAGTAGAAACTTCAGACGGCTTCTTGACTCCGTACTGCAGGAAGAATGTCAGTCCTAAAACTTGAAGGGCGGGTTCCTCCTCAAAAACCACTTGTAGGGCGTTTCTTCTATGAAGGCTTGCTCAACGTTGGAATCTCTCTCTCTCTCTCCAACTACAGACGGCTTTACTTGTTTCCGTTCACGCTCTCTCTCGTGCATCCTTTCCCCTCTTAACCTTCATCTCTTCTTCTTTTCTCTCTGATGATCTGATTTCTACTTCCTCAGTCATATATATATATACGGCAATCTGGGGGGGGCTAAAAAGGGCGGAGCTTAACCACCTAACGTCACCGTCCCTCAACAGGAACTTTTTAGAAGGATCCAGACAAAAAGTTACATCATAATACGCGGCATTTCGAGCGATGCAATGGCACGTTCTGAGTTCCATAACAAACCTGAGTATTCTCAAACAATCATGAGAACAGATGTCTCCAACACGTGCGAGCATGCCTCCTTGCTGCAGAACTACTCGAAGAAGATGCATTTTCCTTTCCTTTAATATATGATGCTTCGCTATAGAGTGATTACCATGGCAAGGAGTTGACATTCGTTTAAACAAAATGAAACAAAACATCTAACTGGCAACTTAACCTACACTTGTTTTATTGCATTCCCTCTTGGGAGTTAGCTGAAAGTCCGAACTAGGCAAAGATAAACTCCCATGGTTAAAAAATATACTTTTTATTTACCAAAATTAGCTAACATTAAAATGGAATAAAGTTAATTAACTCTGACTCAGAAGAAAACGTTAAACTATCATATTCCTCTCAAAATCATATTTAAGTAAGTACCCCCCTCTTCCCCTAAGTGTCCAAATATTAATGGTTTATTAATAGTTAAAACCAGTCAGAGAATAACCCATGGGGTAACTTAGAATCCATCTGAAATAAAGAGACCATAATTATGACATCACTTAAATATTAAAGTAGTCAATAAAGAATGTGTACCACACCCCACTTTTCTTTCTCCAGACGCAAGGAATGGTCACTTCAAATGTTAACTTTTCCAAAGTTCTCTCGTACGTTACCTTGTCCGACGGACATGTAACACCTCTTCCAGGCATGTTCAACACTGTCAATCACAATCAGTGAGTCCCCCCTTAGCACTTGTTCTCCAGATTAAATGTCATTTTCTGTTCGTTCTACACAAATTACACACTGGATTGGCACACAACTAGGTCATGCGTTGCTTCATGCCTGAAACTTGTGATCTTCGAGGCGTCACTGACCACAAAGTGCAACCTGGTAAGCTATCCTGTCTTGGTTTTTTCATTTCAGCATC
>NC_087204.1:80100579-80143079 GCF_015104395.2 Macrobrachium nipponense
GGTATATATTGTAAAAAATAATCTATCTAAATCCTATGACTTAAAATATGAATACGACCGATGTAAAGAAAAAATCTATTTTACAAGATTACCCCATTTACTAGATAAATTGAGTCTCTCTCTCTCTCTCTCTCTCTCTCTCTCTCTCTCTCTCTCTCTCTCTCTCTCTCTCTCTCTCTCTCTCTCGTTTTAATGATCCTTTCAGACGCAGCATCACACCGGCGACTGAGCAATAATCCAGACGGGAACAGCAATTGTACTTCCAGGAGACAATGGAGAAGATTCATCCTGTTTAGAGAAAGCGGTTTCGTTATTCTCCTCCCTCGGCTGCCAGGTCTCGATCTTGTCTCCCCTGCTCCTTATGCCATCACATCGGCTTTTGTATACATAATCAATGAGGCATTTTTCATTGTGTTGAAGGAATAGATTTTTAGTCGATATCTCAAGGAGAATTAGGGAGTTTTTTTCAGTTTCGCATAGAAAGAAAATGAAACTGTTGCTCTTTCCATTACAGGAATATTATATTTTAAAACTTATTTCTTGCTTTATTTTTCCTTTCTAGAGGTGTGCATTATCATATCAAAATGTTTTTTTAGTGATTTCCAGCACGCAAACTCAAACACACATTTTTATATATATACGTATATATATATATATATATATATATATATATATGTGTGTGTGTGTGTGTGTGTGTGTGTGTGTGTGTGTGTGTGTGTGTGTGTGTGTGTGTAACTGAATCACGAAAATATGAAATGTGATCAGTATATATAACTAAAGACAAACACCACGAAGGAAGGAAAAACGATGGAGTCCTACAATGCCTTCCGAATTCTTGTCCTTTACTTAGCAGACTGAAGAAATATGAAAATAAGAAATATGAAAATAAGTTAACAAAGAAAGCCCATATAAACAATAGATAAGGATTACAAAGAAAAAGATATGTACTTGGAATTCAACACAATTGAAGAATTAGTAAACCTACCAAACGGGGGTTAGGAGGTTTTACTAAAGATTAGGCCAAGTAACGTGGGCTTAATCTTTTGTGAAACCTCTTAACCTTGTTTTGGTAGGTTAACTAATTCTTCGATTGTGTTGGATTCCAAGTAAATATTTTTTTTCCCTTTGTTATTCCCATCTGTCATTCATATGAGCTTTCTTTGTAAACTTATTTTTATTCAGTCTGCTAAGTAAAGGGCAAGATGTAGAAAGGCCTTGCAGATCTCCATCTTTTCTCTTTCCTTCGTGGAATTTGTCTTTATTTGTACACACACACAGATATACTATTAGTATATTATATAAAATATATATACGCAAACATTTTATTGTATACATACGATATATTCCTATCAAATACCACTACAAGGAATCAAAAACATATTGCATATGCCTAAGTATCTGTGAGCACACACGTGTGTGATTCGAATGGAAGAGAGGAAAAGGAAAGAGGCAAGTCTTCCAGCATCGCCTCTTTAAGCTTCACAAGCAGTTTTTTTTATCAGGTTTCAATGGTCTGTAACCTCACGACGAAATGAGGATATATCCTCCCTTTCATTTCTCTCTGTCATGGGGATATCCTTCACAATCTTGTTTCTATAAAGAGGGAGCAAATTCTACTCTTCCAATCCTGTATTTATATGCATGATACAACTTCTGTTCATGGAAATACCATATACAATAGCAACATTATGCAAATGACTTTTTCGTCTGTGTATATATATATATATATATATATATATATATATATATATATATATATATATAATATATATATATATATATATATATATATATATATATATATATATATGAATAATTATCACATCGAACCGTGATCCATTTATATATCAATTCAAGCTACAAATGTCCTTTAATATCTAAATTCACTTTACCTCCCAAATGATATATTTTCATATATGTACCGAAGGGGAATTTTTTAATTGATAATAATTTCGTCCCCCCATGGGATCGAACCACCGTCCAAGTGGACGGGGACGAAATCAGGACAGTCAGTGACGCTATCCAATCAGCCAACAGAGACGCTATAAGTTCATATCGATTCTGACCTTACAAATCACCCTCGATCTGGATGCTTTCGTAATTAGAATCGATATGAAACCCCGTCTACCATGTTGGCCAATTCGAGCGTTTGACAGCACGTAGCCTTTTGTTATGAATAATTATCACATCGAACCGTGATCCATTTATATATCAATTCAAGCTACAAATGTCCTTTAATATCTAAATTCACTTTACCTCCCAAATGATATATTTTCATATATGTACCGAAGGGGAATTTTTTAATTGATAATAATTTCGTCCCCCCATGGGATCGAACCACCGTCCAAGTGGACGGGGACGAAATCAGGACAGTCAGTGACGCTATCAATCAGCCAACAGAGACGCTATAAGTTCATATCGATTCTGACCTTACAAATCACCCTCGATCTGGATGCTTTCGTAATTAGAATCGATATGAAACCCCGTCTACCATGTTGGCCAATTCGAGCGTTTGACAGCACGTAGCCTTTTGTTATGAATAATTATCACATCGAACCGTGATCCATTATATATCAATTCAAGCTACAAATGGTCCTTTAATATCTAAATTCACTTTTACCTCCCAAATGATATATTTTCATATATGTACCGAAGGGGAATTTTTTAATTGATAATAATTTCGTCCCCCCATGGGATCGAACCACCGTCCAAGTGGACGGGGACGAAATCAGGACAGTCAGTGACGCTATCCAATTACGAAAGCATCCAGATCGAGGGTGATTTTGTAAGGTCAGAATCGATATGAACTTATTATAGCGTCTCTGTTGGCTGATTGGATAGCGTCACTGACTGTCCTGATTTCGTCCCCGTCCACTTGGACGGTGGTTCGATCCCATGGGGGACGAAATTATTATCAATTAAAAAATTCCCCTTCGGTACATATATGAAAATATATCATTTGGGAGGTAAAGTGAATTTAGATATTAAAGGACATTTGTAGCTTGAATTGATATATAAATGGATCACGGTTCGATGTGATAATTATTCATAACAAAAGGCTACGTGCTGTCAAACGCTCGAATTGGCCAACATGGTAGACGGGGTTTCATATCGATTCTAATTACGAAAGCATCCAGATCGAGGGTGATTTGTAAGGTCAGAATCGATATGAACTTATAGCGTCTCTGTTGGCTGATTGGATAGCGTCACTGACTGTCCTGATTCGTCCCGTCCACTTGGACGGTGGTTCGATCCCATGGGGGGACGAAATTATTATCAATTAAAAAATTCCCCTTCGGTACATATATGAAAATATATCATTTGGGAGGTAAAGTGAATTTAGATATTAAAGGGCATTTGTAGCTTGAATTGATATATAAATGGATCACGGTTCGATGTGATAATTATTCATAACAAAAGGCTACGTGCTGTCAAACGCTCGAATTGGCCAACATGGTAGACGGGGTTTCATATCGATTCTAATTACGAAAGCATCCAGATCGAGGGTGATTTGTAAGGTCAGAATCGATATGAACTTATAGCGTCTCTGTTGGCTGATTGGATAGCGTCACTGACTGTCCTGATTTCGTCCCGTCCACTTGGACGGTGGTTCGATCCCATGGGGGGACGAAATTATTATCAATTAAAAAATTCCCCTTCGGTACATATATGAAAATATATCATTTGGGAGGTAAAGTGAATTTAGATATTAAAGGACATTTGTAGCTTGAATTGATAATATATATATATGTATATATATATACATATAAAGGCAATAGCCACGAAGGGAAAAGCGAAACGCTGAGCGGATACTAGGCTTTTCGACTTACTGTCCTTTAAAGGACATTAAGTCGAAAGGCCTGGCAATCACTCCCTGTTTCTAAGGACAATTAAGTCGAAAGGCCTGGCAACCATTCCGTGTTTTACTTTTCCCTTCGTGGCTATTGCCTTTATTTATACATTGATCGCGTTCCATATATATTCCAAGAATGTGCAACTTTTCTTTGTAAAAGGTGAAGACTGCCTGATTATGGAAACTGCACGATAAAAACTTCTGAAAGATCCCCTGGAAGGCTGTCACTGTGGGCGTCTGCCTTCAAGGCCGTTTTACGATGGCCGGTTTGGGTGAACTCGATTTGCATAGTCACGGGAGAAGATTGAAAAGGGAGTTATGCCGACGCCTGGAAGTATACTGATAAGTTGTTAGACATGATAAGCATTTTAGTGAGGCCACATGGATGTTCATGGAAGTGATGCGGACATGGTGGAATCTTCATTCACATGCATGAAAGTTCAGTTAGATATTTATGATTTATAAAACACTTTATTATTATTGTTTTCTTCATGAAGCCTCTGGGGAGGGTGCGGGAATCACACTGTCCTGTTTAGCCCAAGTATTAAAAAAAAAAAAAACAAAAAAAAAAAAAAAAAAAAAAAAAAAAAGATGGGGTTGGGGCGTGACGGGTAAGAATATAATTTTACTTACAGTTTTCTTAGAATATGAATCACCCGTTTTACTGTACAAAATTTTCCTTTTAATCTTTATAATTTGCTTTTATTTGACCAATAACAACAACAACAACAAAAACAACACCCGTAGTAATTATGATAATCATTATAATAATAATAGTAATAATTTTTCTGCTTCATTCATACATAAACTAACGCGATGGAATATAATCCTCTTCAGTCTTCTTCATTATTCTCTTCTTTGTCCTATTTTAAGCATCAATTTCTTTTTGATAATACATTTATTAAATAATGGCATCTTAATATTTTTGTAACTACAAAGGGGTGTATAAATCTTGGTCGAAGTTGCCACGAAATTAAACGATATTACCACTTACCTTTAAGAAATTCAGAATATGAAAAATGTACCGTTCGTTTTACATATTACCTTCATTTATGAAAGACTCTCATTATTCTACAAAATATTTTAACCGAAAACGTGATTTGCATACTAAAGTAGAATCATGACACATAAAGCTATGCTAATACAGCGCTAAGATACTGTGAGTCATAAAATGAAAAAGAAATCGAAATATATAGGTATGAACAAATGATAAAAATGCCGTGGGAAGAAATTAACCCCATGAAATGATACATAAAAAGTAAATTAGATTAACATGAAATCAAATAATGAATTAAAAAGACATTAAATTAAAAAAAAAAAAAAAAAAAAAAAAAAAAAAAAACAAAAAAAAAAAAAAAAAAAAAAAAAAAAAAAAAAAAAAAAAGTCTCAAAGCGCCTGCGTGTCCTCCCGAATGACTACACACCATTACTTCATTCAGCTAAATTCCTTCTCTTTTCTTCCCCCCGGTTTTCGGGATGGAGGAGGGAATTAAAAAAAAAAAAGCACCGTGCATGTAAGAACGCATTCAAGCAACCCTTTCTCGGTCACCGCTTTTATTTTGTGCAAACAAAAAGATTTTTTTCTTTTTTCTTTTTTCGGTGGTCCTTTAGAGGAACCATTTTCCTGATGTGGCACTGGAGAATGGCACAGGAGATCTCGCTTCGGTCTTGGTTAAGGGAAAAAACCTTAAGGTTCTTGTGGAAAATGTTTATCCTTTGTAAGTTTTAAAAAATGACGTCATTTAGTTTAGTATAAAGCGGAAATGTGCTGGTGGCTTTGTTTCTGTTTATTCTGTGTTTTTGCTTTGTAAGCCTGCCAGTGAATGCGCGTGGGAGAGATTTTATACAAATAGTACCTTTTTACCTCCTGTTCTAGAGAATGCTCTTGTTCAAATGCTCTACTCAGGCAAAACGCTAATATTCTGTGCACTTATTTGATTTAACATTTATCAGCCTTTGTTTACAAAGGAATAATTATTATGGCATTGGCATTGTTTCCTTCCGTACATTAACAAAGATACACGTATTATACACACACACACGCACATATATATATATATATATATATATATATATATATATATATATATATATATATATATATATATATATATATATATATATATTATATATATATTATATATATATATATATATATAAATTATTACTTTCTCTCTCTCTCTGAAAGTGTTGAATGCTTCCTGTTCAATACTCTTAATACTGTTCAGACTTAGGTTAGATTTATTTAAATTTTGAAAAAATTTATTTAGCTTATTATGACGGCTATTAGCGATCATCAGATGATAAAATTTAGATAGTGCAAACTACCTAGTTTGCATTGTGCATTTATATAAATACATTATATGTATATGCATACACAAACACAAAAGGACGCATATATAAGTATACATATATTATATATATGGATATATGTATACACACACATATATACATATAATATATATATATATATATGATATTATATATATATATATATATATATATGTGTGTGTGTGTGTGTGTGTGTTTGTGTGTGTATACATACATCCATATACATAATATATATATACTGATATATGCGTCCGTTTTTGTTTGTGTATGCATATACATATAAATGTATTTATATAAATGCACAATGCAAACTAGGTAGTTTGCACCATTTAAATTTTATCATTTTTTCAAATAACCTGATGATCGCTAATAGCCGTCATAATAAAGCTAATAAATTTTTCAAAATTTAGATAAATTTAACCGAAGTCTGAACAGTATTAAGAGTATTGAACAGGAAGCATTCAACACTTTCAGAGAGAGAGAGAGAAAGTAATCACTTTGTGGTATCTCGAGCCAATTTTGGATGAAGAATCGGGGAAGGAAAATCAGAGATACTCACGCAAAGAAACCCGAGTTTTTTCATAATTTTTTCTCGTCATTTCCTCGACAAAAATGTTTATGGTCTTTGCGAAGTTAGACTTTCCTAAGACGTTTTTGTAAGGTTCCTCTCTGTTTCCCTCTTTCTCTCTCGTACTTTTCTTTTTTCTCTTCCTGAATGGTGTGTGTGTGTGTGTTGAGATTTGTGGAGAAAAAAACATTTCTCTCTCTCTCTCTCTCTCTCTCTTCTCTCTCTCTCTCTCTCTCCTCTCGCTCTCTCGTCTCTCTCTCTCTCTCTTCTCTCTCTCTCTCAAACTCTCTCGCAAGGTCCCGTTTTACTGATATTTCCCGGTTTCTTTCTTTTACTCTGCACATTCTACGTTTATTCAAAAATTGGAGTGGATGTTGAAAGTAATCTTTAAAAATGAGATTTGTTCCTCACAAACGGAAACAAGAAAGTTGTATTCACATGGTAATAATCTATTCCTAAGGGATCTGAACCGCCTAAAAGTAGAACTAACAAGCCAACACTATCCACCCCACTATCGAGTTGAAGGTGATATTACCTGCTGATAAAACAATGCAAGAAAACATTTACAGTCAATATGAAAAGTACATCACATAGAATACGAAATTCACGTTTATGTTAACCGGACGAAATTCTTTGAATAGCGAAACATTCGAAATATAGTCAGCATTTAGGTGATAACTTTGACCCTTTTTCAAGATAGCGGATAAGCAGATGAAACTAAATACTTAGCGTCGTCTGGTGCCATTATGCGTACACCGTATGATTTCAGCCTTCAGTGATGACTGACTCTGTCTGCAAAGGTTTGTGTATTGTTTTAGTAAATCTTCTGTTTTCAAGAGATCGGTGCCCTTCCCTTCTATCCGGTCTTGTAATTTATTATGTGTATAGAAACTCACGGCAGGGCGAGTCTTAGATTTACGCAATGGAATAGTTTCCTTATTACTGATGCTAATATTAATGCTTGTAAATATACATTCACACCGCTAAGGTATGTTGCAAGTTTTCAGGCCAAGCCCGTTAACTGTACTCATATCCGAACTTGAGACCGCTATGTTTTTGTAATTAGGGTTATCCATAACGTCAGAAATTACGGTAATATTAGACAGTACAAAGACGGCAAGTCCAAACTATTGGGAAGTTATGCATATACTGTCTCGGAGCTTAGACACGACTGTATTCCTTGGACACAAGTGTTCTCTATTCATTCAGATGAATGAGGCTGATCCCGACGGAAATCCAAATGCTAGGTTAAGTATCCGTAGACTATATTTATCATAGATTGAAAATAATTGGACAAACTACCCTTAATCAAATGAAAATTATACCCTCCTTTGTCATAAATGCAAAAAAGTACGAATATATAAACCTGAAATCCATACAGAACTTTTGAACTTCCTATTTTTTTGTATCTTAATTTTAATCATATTGAGTTCCGTTCCGACTGGAAGGAATTTGACGACATAGATTTAAACTTTCGAAAGTTAAGATGTCGTTTTCAGAAGCTTATGTGAAAATACTAACGGTTAAGGAGAGAGAGGGGGGGTGGGGCGAAAACCATTAATGTACCACGATGCAGGCAACCATGGTCTCCATACTCCTGAAAAATCGCTTTTTGAACCAATGTTTGTGGAAATGCTGAGAATTCAGAGAGAGAGAGATTCACAGCTCACGGTACAGCCAGCCACCAGTATCACAAATATTTTTGAACAAATACTTGTAATAATAATGAAGTTCCACACACACACACTCAGAGTCGATTTTCAGTTTGCTATCAACTCAGTCAAGACCACATAGAGTTTCAGTATCTCGTCTTCTCACTATTAAATCCATAGTGCTCCTCCATCTACTCTGTATTCGGCAAAACCGTTAATGAAGTTCTCTCGAAAAAAAGAAAAAATGAACTCAATTAATCCAAGTGATTCCAAATGAAGCTCGAGAGACCTCCGAAAGTGAATTAGAAATAGAATGGGAATTAATTCCTACTATGTTGAGTGCACTCGGTTTAGGAGATAATTTTTTCCTGTAAACAGTTTTTATGTGAATAATCATTATGAGGCTTTACTTCTATATTGTATTATCATAAGAAGAGGTGACGAGAAAGAATATAGATTTTACTGATCTAAAACCCAAATGAATTTTCCATTTGTTGATTTTTCATATTATGTCGAGATTATCTCGCTGATTCATCATTCAATATCAATCCCTGCATTGCACATTTTTATTAGGTTCCATGTACTGATCTGGAATTCTTTTCCTCTTTTTAACCAAACTTCTCTTTTTCATTATCGAGCATTCGTTTATCGTCTTGCACATTTTAATCATCTTCTCTTATTCTATCTATATTTGTTTTCCCTGAAAGTCGCGAGGGTGCTTGGTTTAGATTAGGCCAGAAAGGTTTCTTGTTCTCAGCGTGGTCAAATGCTGAATGGGATAAGAGGTTTGAAGTGTGTCTCTGGACTCTTTCCAGCCAACAAATAAAACTCAAGGCAAATTCACACATCCTACAAGTTTTAATATTTGTGTGCATACATAGCTGGAAATAGTTGGAATTCCTGTTTGGCATGTTATAGTTTCATAGCGAATGAAATGGAGAAAAAAATTTACTGGGCAAGAGGGTATAATAGTTGAACAGAAATGTTGATTAGCCTTTATAGACGATGGTTTGTAAAATAAAGAATAACATTAAAATACAAGGCGTGGGATGGGGCATCCTAGTCTGTATGTTCCCACGGCTCTTCTTTCAGAAAAGAGAGGGAGAGAGAGAGAGCGGAATATTTCTCAGAACAAATTCAACAGAATGAGATAAAAAAAAAATTCCTTCTTTCAACGGCTTTATTTTTTTAAAGGTTATCGACTCTTGGTGTAAAAGACAAGAAAAGGTGAAATTCTTTTCCATTGCTGTATCTCCGATTTCTCAAACTGAGTCCCTTTGAAAACGGCTGGGATCTTCCACATGCTTGATAGGCTTCGTCTGTCTGTCTGTTTGTCTGTCTCAACGAATTTCAGTGTTAAGTTCTGTCTGTCTCAACGAATCCTGTACTAAGGATAATGAAGCGTTTCTAGACAAATTCAAATGAAAAAGGCCGCGAGTGAACTAACAGTTGAATTTAAATATAAAATTCAGTAACCAGACCCATGACGTCTCAAGCCACATTATGTTAACAAATCGAAGTCTTAGCATATCCTTCGCGTAGAAAAGCTACCCAAGATAAGTAAGGTTATCTACAAATCAAAAGGTCATGATTAAATTTCGCATCATCTAAACCTTTTTAGTAAGTCTGTCTTTCACTCCGGACTCTCACACGTTCGTTTTATCGTTTTATTTTCTTGGTTATGGCTGCACTCTAACCAGAGACAGAGAGAGAGAGATGCGGACGTTTTCCGGAGGCGCTGGGTGGCATTGACGTTTCCGAGTTCGCTCAAGTTAAAATTAAATTCTGAAAGCGGAGAATTTTCTAATTCGTCCCGAAAGTAATTAGTCGCTCTGTCCGGTAATTGCCAGCGGACGAAGAAGATTAACGCCGATCTTAATCAACTGTCGGTACTCACCAACTAATTAATTTTGTGATGCCAAATGCACAAATTACGAATCGCACTTCCCCCTCCCCCCCCCCTTTATCTCTCTCTCTCCTCTCTCTCTCTCTCTCGCCCCTCTCTTTCTTTATATATATATATATATTATATATATATATATAATATATAATATATATATATACATATATATATATATATGTGTGTGTGTGTGTGTGTGTGTGTGTGTGTGTGTTTGTGTACAGGGTGCGAACCATCAGATGAAAAATTGGAAAAACTGGCTAACCAACAGAAGCGTCGGTGATCCTGGAAGATAATGAAAAAGGCATATATACAGTCATTCATACATAAACATATACTATATATATATATATATATATTTATATAATATATATATATATATATATATATATATACTATTATATATGACTGTCTGTTTGCCTTTTTCATTAACTTCCTAGGATCACCGACCCTTCAGTTAGTTAGCCAGTTTCATTTTCATCAGATGTCGTACCCCTATCAAACTGTGTTGACTAATATAAAAAAATGAAGTAATAAGATATTTAACATAAGCAAGAAATAGTGATCTGTAACAGAGGATGTTACACTAAGTGACTGACGTTTTTTTCATAAAAACTATGAAAAAGACAACAGGCTCGTGTAAATTCTGGTGGCAAACTAACAGAAAATAATGAGTTTTATGCAACAATTAGGAAATAGCTGAAAATACAAATCGTTTCCCTTATATTCAATAGTTTGATTCACAGAAAAAAAAGTCAACGAGGAATGAGCTTTTTCACTGATGCATGAAATCACCAACAGATTCAGTGCGGACGATTTTACTTCACGAGCTGCTCTAGGAGCAAGAACCCGTGTTGGCATAAGGCCAGCTAAATCTAAAACAACAACAACGATTATACTCCAGGGGTTCTCTTAAGACTTCACCTTCCCTTTAACGCCTTTGTACACTTATGGCAGCCTTTGGTTAAGAGCCGACCAATATTTCTTACCTTAGAGAAGACACTTTTCATGGTAACAGCACTGACACTGGAAGGATCCCCCGTAAGTGGGTAACCCCGTCAGTACACCTCTGATGGTTCACTGTAGGGATTACTTAAGGTTCTCTGCAGCGTACCTTTGGCCACAGCTTCAGCCCTTTCACTCCGGTTATCATACCTCCTTTCATATTCTCTTTACTTCCATCTTGCTATCTACCTTCTCAAATTGCTTCATAGTGCAACTGCGAGGTTTTCCTCTTATTACACATTGAAAACCTCACTACTCTGAATATCCCTTTGAGCGCTGAATGACCTCATAATTCCTAGTGTAAGCCTATTAGGCCTTAAGTCAATATTCTATTCTGTTGGAAGGAGCGTCCTCACCCAGAGCAGTAAGACAGGATTAATTTCAACGCTGAGAAGGAGAGAAGCAGCTTCTATACATCCGATAAAATGACACAAATGCAACCCTACATAAAGACGAACGAGCTTTTTCCTTTTTCCACTTTTGTATTTTATTGTTTTCATCCAGAACGGCCTTCAAACTGTAATGAAATTATCTGTGTCTTTCATTTACTCTCAAGAGAATATGTCAGGTATCTCGAAAGTGATTTCAATGGAAAATTAACGTGATAACATAACTTCACAATGCATCATATCCTGAACTGAAAACCCATAAGTAACTGTCAAATATAGCACTGGTGTATATCGAGAATTTACCTTTACATATTTCTCTTACACACTCATCCATTAATAAAAGTAACATGGATACTACGAATTGGAGTAAATAAAAATGAACCCTAAACAAAATAAAAATAGCTTTTCGAACAAATTTATATGTTAGCTTTAACGTAAACACAATCGTGATAGTTGTCGTACCTACAGTCAACACTATTGTATTCGTTCGAGATACACTCTGTGGTACTGCATCTTTTCCAGGTGAAATCTGTGCTACTGTGTTCGATCAAGCCATATTTCGTGCTCGTGTCTTCGTGCTACAGTCAGTGCTATTATTGCATTCGATCGAGGTAGAATCTGTGCTAAGTGAAGAGAGACTAGAATGAACGAAACTCCAATTACCGAACGACTGATATAAAGAAAGACCAGTTATGTCCATCACCTCGGTGACGCTAACACGATGAAGGAACTTAAGGAAGCGGATAATTACGTCGTTTCTTCACTCGTACATTCGGGTGATATATTCGTTAGATTAGATTACTCTCTGTTCTGGCCATACAAATTTTTTCTTATCTTCTTTTTTGTCATTCATGTAGTCCTAAACAGCAAAATTATTATATCTAGTAGTTTTTATTTTCAATTGTACGTGTTTATATTGTACAATTTGAGCATTTTTCTTTATTTCCTTCATTTCTTTATAATGTATAAAATCTAAAAACTATTCTTTGATTATTGCTATTTCATTGTCATTATTGTTGGTTATTTTCTATAACTATTATAGCTCTCGTTTTATTGGCTTTTTTAATTTTATTTCATTGTTAGCATTTAGCTTCTGATTCTTCCGAAACAAGTGCGCGGTTTCAAAGTGATAGGGTATTTACAGACATTTACTAGGACACAGTGTTACTGAGACCACACACTTGCAACTCGAGCAAAATAAAAAAATAATTGTACAGTCATTCTCATAGGTGCATGCCAACTATCCAAACAGAGAATTTTCAGAAAATTCTAAAAAATTCATTTATATGCACTTTTATATTTCTTAATCCTTTAATGGATCTAAAAGGTCATATGCAAAAAATATTGGGCACGATCTACTTTACCTAACTTTTACGATCACTGATACGTACATTTTATTACCTCCTCAGATGAATATACAATGAGAGAGAGAATAGCTTTTATTTTAATGTGCCTGGAGTTCACTGAGATGTGATGCATTTAACTTCAAAGATTACGAAGACTATGGCGATGTATAAACAATAATGGATGAATTTTATCTATTTTAATCTCGGTAAGCAAACTAAATTTCATCTTTTTTATAACGTTTTCAGGATTACATCATTCTCTGTATACCTTTTCATCATAGCCATTGCACTAATAAAACTTCGAGAAGATTTATTTTCCCCAGAAAACTTTCTTTAAGATTTGTGTTCTTTTATTCCACACAGACCTCCACCGAGAGAGAGCCTTCTTCCTCTTTCTTTTATCTGCGGGACACACGGTCAGACTCGTTATGCAAATCTGGACGTAAATTCCTCGAGTCGCTCGCTTTTGGACTTCAGTGCTTGGGATCTCCGTTAAAACTCTCACTTTATTCTGGGATGATGGAGACTGCGAAAAACACCTCCTAGTAAGAGAGAGAAAAAAAGGACTTGACGGAAGTTTGACATCTTCCCTTCGCCCATTGTGACGTACAGCCTATGGGAAACCCGGCGCTTGTGTCATACATCTGTCTATTTATTATTCAATTATCAATATCTGTAGACCATCCCCTGATGTTACCTAATACTAACTGTATAGATGGTCATATTAAATGCAATGTATAGTAGTTGAAATTTAATTTTATTGCAAAAGTAATATGTCCTCGCTAATGGTATGTAAGTTTAGGGAGAATTCCAAGAAAATATACATTGTTTACTCCGGTGAAAAAAAAAAACTGTGTAAGAATAACACTTCAGAAAAACTCCACTGCTTAAAAATATTCACGCTTATGTGACAAAATCCGTTAACTTCACAAAAAAACGAGAGCGGAACAACGATAAGAAGCGAAAAGGATATTACCATCATCCATAATCCTAACAGATGAGGGTCTTGCTCAAAGAATGTTGGAGATCTGCAGGTCAAAGTGTCCCGGATCAAGAAAATCTCCCTATTCTCCTCAGGAGGGTAAGTGGAATGCCAAAGCCTTTTCAATTTTTCAATAATCTTTTAAGGTTTTTCAAAAATGTAACCTCGTTTTTCATGTCTTTTTCCAGAGTGATGTATCGCTTTCTTCTGCGTTCATAGTGTTGAGAGAAATGATAAACGTGACTGTCCATAGAGAGACAGACAGACAGACAGACAGAGATAGAGAGAACCTTCAAATTGGCTTCGTTCAGGAATGGGTCATTATTTCACATCATGGCCATCTTTTATTTAGCCTTCCATAGAAAGAGAGAAAAGTTCAGTTAGCGTGTAATGTTCATATCACTTTGCTAATGTCCTTTTCCTGATAAACTTGGTTGAAAGCTTCACCTTCATTATCCCATATATATATATATATATATATATATATATATATATATATATATATATATATATATATATATATATATGTGTGTGTGTGTGTGTGTGTGTGTGTGTGTGTGTGTGTGTATATTATTAATATATAATAATATAATATATTATTATATTTAATAATATTCTATAATATTAATAGATTATATATAACATATTTTTAACCACACATGCATACTTACATATACATGTACAAAAAAAGTTATACATCAAAGTGGTAAAATAAAAACATGAAAAACGAGGTGACATTTTTGAAAAACCATCAAGATTATAGAAAAACTGAATAGGCATTGGCATTCCACTCTCCTCCTGAGGAGAATAGGGAGATTCTCTTGACCCCAGGACGTTTTTGACCTGCAGAATTCCAACATTCTTTTGGGCACAGACCCTCATCTCTTAGGATAGTGGGGATTGATGATCATTCATTTTTACTTCGTTCCGCTTTCGTTTTCTTGTGGAGTTAACGGATTTTGTCAGCTAAAATATGGACTTTTTTAGGGTTTTCCTGAACTATATAGAGTTTTCCGAACGATATTCTTTAATCTTTGACCTGTAGTTTTTATATCTGAGGCGCGAAATATATTTTTTTCATGGAACTCTCCCTAATCTTATATGCTATGTTAGGAAAATACATTTGATTTTTTATTATCTAATATACCCCACGCTCCAATTTCAAGTGGGGTGGGGTGAGAATTACTAACATATGGATATCATATTTGTTACTTGTTTCGCAAAAAAAAAAATTAAATAAAAAAAAAATCGCCACCTTACATGACATTATAGTATATGACCAACTATACTATACCTATGTAGCATTTAGGTAAAATAAGGATAGTTTTACGTAATCCATATAAGGTGAAAACAAATAGACAAATGAATGACATAAGTGGCGAAATTTCTCATAGGCTCTCCTTACGTCAAAAAGCTTTGGAGGTACCTACTGATGATGATGATGAAGATGAAATAGAATAAAATATAAAGAGGGGGGTTGGGGGGGATGTCAAACTTCCGTCTAGTTACTTTTTTTCTAGGAGGAGTTTTTCCCGGAATCTCCATCATCCCAGAATAAGTGAGAGTTTTAACGGAGATCCCAAGCACTGAAGTCCAAAAGCGAGCGACTCGAGGAATTTACGTCCAGATTTGCATAACGAGTCTGACCGTGTGTCCCGCAGATAAAAGAAAGAGGAAGAAGGCTCTCTCTCGGTGGAGGTCTGTGTGGAATAAAAGAACACAAATCTTAAATAAAGTTTCTCGGGAAAATAAATCTTCTCGAAGTTTATTAGTGTAATGGCTATGATGAAAACAAAAAGTATAGGAGAATGATGTGATCCAAAAGACGTGATAAAAATGAGTAAACTTTGTTTACCGAGATTAAAATAGATAATACTCATCCATTAATGTTTATTTACATAGTTACAGCCTTGCGTTTTCTTGTAAGGTAAATGTATTAATTAAATGCATTACCTCCTAATGAATTACAATCATGACAATTCTCTCTCTCTCTCTCTCTCTCTCTCTCTCTCTCTCTCGGGAAAATAAATCTTCTCGAAGTTTTATTAGTGTAATGGCTTAATGATGAAAATGTATAGGGAGAATGATTGTGATCCAAAAGACGTGATAAAAATGATGAATCTTTGTTTACAGAGATTAAAAATAGATAATACTCATCCATAATGTTTTATTTACATAGTTACAGCCTTGCGTTTTCTTGTAAGGTAAATGTATTAATTAAATGCATTACCTCCTAGTGAATTACAATCATGACAATTCTCTTCTCTCTCTCTCTCTCTCCTCTCTCTCTCTCTCTCTCTCTCTCTCTCTCTCTCTCTCTCATGCTTATTCATATGAGGAGGTAATAAAATGTGCATATCAGCGACAGTAAAAGGAGGGCAAAGTATATTGTGCTCGATATTTTCTCCATGTGACCTTTTAGATCCATTAAAGGATTATGAAATTGAAATATAAAAGTAGTCTTTAAAGAAGATATTTCGTATATGAATGAAAGTTTTCTGACTTCTATAATATTCTGTGTTACTTGGAATGAACCCATGAGAGTGGCTGTACGTTCATTTTTTTCTCCCATTTAACATTTTAATCATTTTATTCCAATAAAGTAATTCTGTATTACTTGCAACTTTTAACATTATCATGTTAGACGAGGAAAAATAGTCACCTTCATATGAGAGCATACTTTGATAACATTAAGAAAAATATGCAACGATAATTTAGTCATTTCTAACTGGCGTTAAAACATCCAGGGTCATAGGTCATCGACGCAGCAAATGCAATATTGACTAAGATATTTTATGAAAATTTCAAGAGCATTTTTCATTACGATATTTGAGCGCTTTTAGGGTTGTTATAGCTAAGCTGCTTTCGCCTGGACTTCACCGTGTGGTGGTCCTGAGTTCACTGGAAAACACAACTATAGTAACTATACCGTCCTTGTGGGCTGCTTAAGGGGGATTTATGAGTGTCCACAGGACTACCTACTAATTCATCAGCAGCCACTTTCCGTTCTCCCAGGTCTCAGCTTGGGTGGAGATGGGACTTAGGCTCTGATATGTGTGTGTTCGGTCTCTGTAACATTGTGCTCCCGTGCAATGCCTCTGTCCGTAAATACCTGTGAATATCGCTCGCTTTGAGACCGAGCAGTGATAATGGTAAAATTAGAAAGCTAAGTACTAACAGTGACAAAAATCAAATGAACGTAAAATCAAATGACTGATAAACAAGAGCACTAAGAATTATAGAATATAACACTAACAATGATAAAATAACATAGCAATGATCAAAGAATTATTTAAGATTTAAACATTATAAAGAAAAGCAAGGAATTAAAAATTATTAATCGGTAAAACTAAACACGTGCAATTCAAATATAAACTAAAACCTATAACTACTAAAGATGATATATTATATAAGAGGCGCGAGAAAAAATAATGCCAAAAAGGGACAAGAAAAACTTTGTATGGCCAAGAACAGATTACCTCTAGGTCCCCGACTCTGGGATTGTGTTCCTCCCTCCTATTCGGAGTAATCTAATCTTACGGAAATATCACCCGAAGATACGACGTAATTATCCGCTTCCTTAAGTTTCTTTATCGTTTTTGCGCCACCAAGGAGATGAACATAACTGGTCTTTCTTTCTCTCAGTCGTCCGGTAATTGGAGTTTCGTTCATTCTCCGCCCTTCTTCATTTAGCACAGATTCTACCTCGAAGTAGATTGAACGAATGCATTAGCACAGGCTGTAGCTCGTATAATTTAACACAAAAGTAGCTTAGACGAATGCAGTAGCCCAGGCTGTAGCTCGTATAATTTAACACAAAAGTAGCATGAACGAATGCAGTAGCACAGACTGTAGCTCGTATTATTAACACAAGTAGCATGAACGAATGCAGTAGCCCAGGCTGTAAGCTGCGTATGATTAACGCAAAATAGCTTGGATGGATACAACAGCACAAAATGTATCGTGGGTGAATGCAATTGCATAGATTGTACCTCGGCTGAATACAATAGCGTAGATTGTAGCTAGGACGAATATGATGATTGTATCTCTTTTATCAATAACCTCTTTTTATCATTTCGTTCTTTGCTTCAGTTCGCAGCAAAAAAGAAAGTTTTAGTTGTATTCCTCTTAAAGAAAATTAATATATAGTTATGTGTCAGACTGACGGACCCTTTGCTTTTCTTTTCTTTTTTTCTTGACTGGTGAGACTGAAAGAGAGCTACATAAAAGTAAAAAAACAATAAATACGACAATACTGTGTTTGACAGTTACTAGGGTTTTTATTTCGGGTTTTTATTCCACGAATTGATGTGTTAATTATCCACCGGCATTATTTTCAAGATAACTGACCACGTTCTCTTAACGGTAAAGAAATACGCACACTGATAATTCCATTACAGTCTCGAGGTCACCTTCTGGCTGAAAACAAGAAAACAATTAAATACAAAAGTGGAACAGCGAAGAAAGTTAGTTTTTGGGATTTTCATCTTCGTGCCATTTGTCGGAAGTATAGAAGATGCGTCTCAGCTTCTGAGAGTCTAATTAACGTTTCTTAGGGCTGGGCGTTGAAATAATTCTGTCTTATTGTTCTTGTTAAGGACGCACCTTCCCGCGAAAGTGCCGTCATCATAAAAAGTGTAAAACTTGCAGAAATCTTGTTAGTTGTGCCCTTTATAGGGTAAGAAATGTTGGTTGGCTCATAACTAAGGGCTGCTCTAAGGTCTCCAAAGGTATTAAAAAGAATGTGAAACCTGGTGAGAACATCACGTGACCAAGAAGTATGACCTTCCGCACTGCTGGCAAATGGTACGCGCTTATCAGAAATCTTCTGATAGACCTGAGTCGATTGGTAATTTCATGCATCAGAGGGAAAAGCTCGTTTATCGTTGATTTTTTTTCCATGATTCAAAATATTGATTCTAGACCTTGATATAAGGAGAAGGGTTTGTAATTTCAGCTATTTCCTAATAGTTGCTTAAAACTCATTATTTTCTGTTTAGTTTCCCACCAGAATTTATACTGGACTCTGGAGTTTCTAGTTCTCCCACGAAAATACTAAGAGAGAGAGAGAGAGAGAGAGAGAGAGAGAGAATTTGTGCATTTGGCATCGCAAATTAATTAGTTAGTGAGTACCGACTGTTGATTAAGATCGGCGTTAATCTTCTTCCTCCTCTCGTAATTACCGGACAGAGCGGGGGGGGGGACTAATTACTTTCGGGACGAATTAGAAAATTCTCCGCTTTCAGGATTCAATTTAAATTTGGGCTAACTCGGAAACGCTAATGCCGCCAAGCGCCTCCGGAAAACGTTTGCCCCGCCCCCCCTTCCCCTCTCTCTCTCTCTCTCTCTCTCTCTCTCTCTCTCTCTACTGTTAAGAGTACAGTCATGACCGGGGTAATAAAACGAACGGTTGGGAGTTGGGAGTTAGAAGTGAAACACAGAATTACCATAAGGTTTTAGTTCTTGAAACTAGGTGGGGAATGAGATGATGCGAAATTTAATCATGTGCTTTTGATCTGGAAATTTGAATTTTTGTGGCTAATTTGGTTGGCATAGGCCTACTGTAACTAAAATTTCATAATTTCAAAAACGAGCTTTCAGAAAAACTAAGTATCACGGCTGTATCTTTTACCGTCATTGCTCCACAGATATGTTAAAAAAAAAATTCACCCACACACCCCCTACCACATCCCATGAACGTCAAAAATCGATATCTTGGTCTCCGAAACGTCTCAACGGATTTCGATGAAATTAGTCTTGATTAGACCCCTTAGTGGGAAACCTCTAAAGCCAGAGTTTCATCTCGGTTGGTTGAATATTTCCAGTCGCTGTTTTTGCGTCCTGGTGGCTGGACTTCACCAACCGCCAGCTACCGTGGCGGTTGAAACTGATATGATTTGAGAGAGACAGTCGGACTAAAGAATAAAGCAGGCAATCAAACGTTTGGAGGACCCCAGGCGTTATCAAAGGGACTCAAGTTTGAGAAATAGGAGATGCTGAAATGAAAAAGAATCACAGGCAAAAAACTTACGAAATTACAGAAGGGATAGTTAAGCCCAGCCACCACAAGAGACTTAGGGAGGCCAGGGGGGATACATAGGAAGGGGTAGGGCGTAGGCCCTTATACTCCGCAACCTGATAAATTATGGTGAAAGCGTAAAGTAGAAGTAGGAGTCTTTTCTCAATCAGGATAGAAAGTAGATCTTCACTGAAAATCAGTCAATATGAAATTCATATGGTTTTTTACCTAGATCAATAAAACCTATATTCTTTCTGGTTCACCGACTTTTGAGCCCAAGACAAATGATCGCCGACAATTGAGCGCAGTAACATTTGGGCGCCGACATTTGAGCGCCGTATTTTCAAAATAGGTATGAAAGAAAACTAAGAACTTCAGAGACAAAATGTTTAGAACTATATATATTATATATATATATTATATATATATATATATATATATATATATATATATATATATCCGTTTAGGAAAAGCAAACAACGCTGTTTATTTATTGGTTGACTATTACAATCGTTTAGTTATTATCGTTAAAATCAGCTCGTTGTATTTTTCAAATTCTGTGGGTTTAGGAATAGTTAACTACGCTATTTATTTGTTGTTTGACTATTATAATTGCTTGGTTATTATCGTTTAAAACCAGTCGTTACATTTTCAGACTCTGTGAGTTTAAGAAAAGGAAAATTAGTTTTGATTTATTTTCGGTTCAGAGAACCCACGAGATGGAGAAAATAACATCGTCCAAAGGAAAACAAAATATATTATACGAAGGGTATTGTTACAGACTCGACAGAGTGCTTAAGAGTGGCAAAGAGTCATGGCGTTGTGTAAATGGAAAGTGCAAAGGAAGGATACATGTTTTTGGAGATGAATGCACATTTGCCAGTGATCACGATCATGTACCAGATCCTGCAAAGTCGGCGGCTAGCTTATCAATGATGCGGCTTCGCGAAAAGGCAGCAGCATCAAATGATGCACCAAGGCGAATCCCTCAGGAGACCCAAGTCGCTGTTCTTCCTAAGTTTCATTCCCTACAGCGGACAGTACAACGACAACGGAAGTGCAAGGGATTGCCTATCCCGGCTCCAAGTAACATAGGGAAAATAGATATAATAACACAAGAACTTGCTTACACGTATGCTGGTGAAAATTTTCTTGCATATGACTCCGATAGTGATGACCCGGATCGTTATTTTTATATTTGCCACTCCTGATAATTTGAGATTAATGAAAGAAAATAAGCACTGGATGGGAGATGGGACTTTCAAAATAGCTCCTCAGTTATTTTATCAGCTATATGTGATTCATATCCTGTATAAAGGAAGCGCCCTTCCAATGGTATACATTCTCGTTCAGAGAAAGTCAGAGAAAGCATATAGCCGTGCTCTGATGCGACTACTTTGCATGGATAATGAGATTGCTCCATCTTCCATTTTGTGTGACTACGAGAAAGCATTTCATAAATCTTTTCTTTCTGTCTTCAGAAATGCTGAGGTCTTTGGGTGTTTCTTCCATTTATCCCAAGCCGTTTGGAGAAAAATTCAGGATTTAGGTTTGACTCATTTATACTGTACCAGGGAAGAAATACGGCAATACTCAAAAATGCTAGTGGCCTTGGCATTCGTTCCTCTCGGTGATTTAATAAATGTATTTCAATCTTTACATGATGTAATTCCTGACGAGCTAGATGAGTTAGTCTTTTACTTTGAAGACACTTGGATAGGAAGACCTTGGAGGAGAGGAAGAAGAAGAGATGCTTTGTTTCCTCCAAGCGTCTGGAGTGTGTATGAACGTGTTGTCAGTGAACATCCGCGTACAAATAATTCTTTAGAAGGGTGGCATCGGGCAATGCAGATGTCAATAGGGCATATGCATCCTGCAATTTACAAATTCATTGATATTTTAAGAGTTGAACAAAATCATCAAATAAAGTTATCAGAATAGATACTGGCAACATGTAGATGGAAAGCAGAGTAAATATGTAAAAGTTAGTAAGGCTATATCAAAAATTGTTGGTGAGTATTCTACAAGAGACCGACTAGAATATCTTCGTTCATTATCTTTAATAATTAGCTTGCAGAAGTAGAAATTTAGTTTTATAAACTGTTTTTAGGTATTTTATGGTATATACATGCAATAAATAAATATTCAGCTTTCACTTTGTTTTTTTACATTATTTCTGTAATAAACTGTTTTGATACATTTTAAAGTATTTTACGTGTAGTAAATAAAAATTTAAGCAGTCATATTTCTGTTTTTTACATGATTTTGTTTAGATATAATTTTTACACGTCATAAAAAATAAAGATTAAAACAGTAATTTTGTTCCCTTTTATAAACTGTTTTGAGATCATTAAAGTATTTACGCGTAATAAATAAAAATTTTTGGCGCTCAAATGTCTGCGCCCAAATGTTACTGCGCTCAATTGTCTTGAGCTCAATTGTCTTGAGCTCAATTGTCTTGCGCTCAATTGTCGGCGCTCATTTGTCTTGTGCTCAAAAGTCGCCTCACGTTCTTTCTCTTCATCGCTTCTTATAAAAATATTATATAGTATTTAAGCCTTATGATTATTGTTTACATAAAACATTAGTAGTGTTTACATGAAAAAAATCACTTCCTGAACAGAGGACACTTAACAGTAGTCGGAATTAATTCTCATTCCATTTATAATTGAGTTAAGGAGGCCTTTAGAGCTGAATTTTAAATCTTTTTCGAGAGAACCTCATCAACGGATCTGACGAATGCAGAGCAGATGGAGGTGCAATAGAATCTAATAGTGACGAAAGCGAGAAATTTGATGTAGTCTTTACTGACTTGAAACCAAATCGAAAATCGTCTTTAGTTTTAAACTCAGAGGGATGAAATTGTTGCAAAAAATGTTGAGCCGAATGAGTTGGTAAAAAGGTAAAGATGGCATATATGAAGATGGACGAAAAATGGGCTGTAGTTAAAGAAGAGTTCTAGTGTTGTTTGAGGAGAAACAAGAAGCTAAGAGTGTATGATTAAAGAATTGAGCAATTTGATGGTGAAATAAGAGTTGGTTGAAGAAAAAGGGAGATCGTTGAAGAGAAAAGATTGACCTTTGGTGAAGTAAATGATGAGAAGTTAATCAGTGAATACATTTCTATAATACAAGATGCAGATGGAGAGATGTTGCCTGATGAGAATGCAGATTTATATTGGCAGAATGAGTATTGAAAATAGATGCAAAATGTAGAAGATATATGAGGGACAAATCTAAATAATGCAAGATTGAAGATTACTGCTAATGCTTGTGGAAGTAATTGTTGAGGAACTAAAAATGGAACTAGGACATTGACTTGGGGCATAGCACGTGGAGCTGATGTAATTAACAGCGAGATGGAGAAATGAGTTTCAGTATGAATATTGGAAGAATGGAAAGAGTTAATTTGTGTCGGGTTTTTTTATTGAATAAATATAAGAAATAGTAAATGTTGAGCCAACTCTCCTATATGGGAGAAGTAGTTGATGTTGAATGTAAATGAAATAGTACATAACTTCGAAGCTGTTGTGTTGAATGAACAGCAAGTTGGTGATAGAAATGAAAATTTCAGAAGCGTAAAGCCCCGTCCATACGGTCGAACTTTGCCCGACAGACTTTGTTCAATGTGACGTCACATCGAACAAAGTTCGTCAGTGTGGACGGGGCTAAAGAAGGAAGAATGAGAAGACAACTTTGAAAGTAAAACACTGGATAGATGGGTTATGTCAGCAGGGCCTTAATAGTTATGTAATAAAGAGACAGATGGAGCTGTTTGGGCCTTCTTTTTAGCTACTGTACATGAAGCATCCACGACAAATATATATATACATATATATATATATGTATATATATATATATATATATATATATATATATATATATATATATATAGGCATAAATTGTATATTTATATCATTCATACATATTGTAGATGTGATAGACAGATAGATATGTAAAGTGGCTATGCACAGTTAGTGCTCTTAACCATGTATGTTTGCTCATGCAATTAGAAACGTGTCCACGTTAATCGTTGAGATTTGGAGTAAATCTCTGTACAACCAAAACAGTGTACACAAAGATGGAACGAATTTTTTCGTTTTGATGAAACCCCTTTGAAAACTGACGTTCTGATACTTGGCCTTTGCCCTTTCCTGGTCACTGCTCTGTCTGTTTCCACAATTTGCAGGGACGCACTTGTGCACGCACACGCGGGCGCGCACATGGTTGCACCAAATCAAAGGGATTAACAGAAGTGCTCCGAATATATACCTATTTTATAGCTCTTTATGAATTTGATGTAGTGCTGCAGGAAGAGTACCCATTAAATTATCCATGTAAATATTTCATCTGTACCAGCTAACTTCCCGGAAACGGATTACCCCCAACCCACCCACCCCCACCTCTCTCTCTCTCTCTCTCTCTCTCTCTCTCTCTCTCTCTTAGCGCAGACCCATTCTAAGTACGATGAATAGTTAACATACAAAAAGAACGTAATGTATCTAGCGGCCGTGATGGTTGAGTGTTTTGTAATTATCTAGTAATTTATTAACTAACGAATTACCGACCGCAAATAATAGAATGTTAAAGGACTTTTCTCGCGTTTTAAAAAGCGATAGTTTAGTTACGATGGAAATTATGGAATCATAATCATAACTTTTCCCAAATGAGGCATATGGAAAAATGGCTATTGATGTTCTCTCTTGTTATAAGCAAAGTAATTATTCAACTCAAGTCTTAGTTAACTTTGATATACAATGACAGACTTCCTTACAGCGGCTTTAATCTTAATACGATTATAGCCTTCATTGTTTGCTTGGTGACTTCTAATGTTGTTACCATTATCCAGCTTGACATATTAATAACTTTTTATCTGATGATTCCCTCTCGGAGAAGAGCAATAATTCCGTTAATGAACTTCGTGCAACATTACTCTTCATCATCCTCTCGACGTGAAGCCGTTATTAACGTTATATATCCTAAGCTTTGTTCAGAGTATGCCTATCTAATTCATTCATGATATTAAGTTTGAGACGTTTTTTTTCTTTTGTGCACAGTTATGGCCATTGTTAACGTTGTTGTTTCTGTAAGACATCAGTTATCAATGTCCTTAAACCTGATGCATCAGTAACCTTTATTTTTTGCCAGATTATCTTGGTTATTAATTTCATTGAGATTTAGCCATCACTAACCTATAATGTTAGCATTGTCATTCCCGTTATTAACATGGTAATGACAATGTATTTATTGCTTTTATTTCTCACAAGGTACCGGCTGTCATTTGTAATGAAGTCTGATGGCGCTAAAATGATAGATATTATAGTTAACTAACAGCCATAATTAGCAATATTAATAATAGTGCATTAAAAACCTTTTCTGGTTGTGTGTAATTACCGTTGCTGAGTTTGATACAGCAGGAAAATCATTCTCATTTCATGTGATGTTAACGGTGTTATTGATTACGAAGCACCGATAAATTAATAAGCATTATTGACTTTCTTGTCCTGATAACTTTTATTCCTTCCTGGCGGATATGCCGTTGTGACCCCACGTCACCACCCCTGAAAACTCTTTGATAACTTCCAGTAGTCTTGAATATTGTAACAAAGATCAGATCAGAAAGATATGTTTTTTTTTTTTTCATTCGGTGCGAAGCCGTCTTTTCAGTTGCTGTGGGAAATGTGTTAACTAAATTCCGACGTTGATCAAACAGAATTCAATCGAATCACGTCGGTTCATAGATAAAATTTCCCAGAAGGAGACCTTGAAGAAATGTGTTTCACGGGAGACGTTTCTAAACATCAGGGGTCGACTTCTCGTATTCTGTTCAATAAATGATAACAACTTGATGCGATTTCTCTCTCTCTCTCTCTCTCTCTCTCTCTCTCTCTCTCTCTCTCTCTCTCTCTCTTGTATATATATATTATATATATATATATATATATATATATATATTGTGTGTGGCTATATATCTATCTAAGGTGTCCTTGTACTATATGGAAAAGTTATTAACAAAATTCATTATGATATCGAGTGCTTGTTTTTTCCTAAATAAGATTTTTTTTTATTAGGAATGATTGGGTACACAGCATAGTTCTATAACTAATTCAACATGATACATTAACTCAAAACTTAGGTTTGGTTTATAAATAACTTTCTGTTTCGGTATTCTGACGCCTATTATTAACGTCACAGCCTTCATGTATTATATCATTACTTTCACGGTGTGTTGACTGCTGATATTAACTTTATGAGCAAGTCTCTCATAACCAACATTCCATCATGAAAGACTTTGTTAAACAATTAATGAGGTTTATTGGATGCATTACTCCTCTCTGAAGTTTATGTTAATAACGTTTATTGTTTATAATATATGCAAAAAGGAATAATTAAGACAATATATTTAAGAGACCGTTGAGAATGCGATTTGTATCTTTTCTTTTTGAGTGAGAGGATGTGATGGGCTGTGACATTTCTAGAATGTAGGGATCATCAATTTAGCTTCTCCTTGGAAACAGTGGCCCGAAGTGACAAGCTTTGGAAGTGCTGGCGCATCCTTCCTCGGGTGGCGCGATGTCAAAGTCGCTCTCTAAGCAGATCAGACCACGTCCTGTTTCTATGCACGGCGCTGGATGCAGAGGTGCCTTATGAATCTGGTTTGGGATGGTTTCTTGGGCGTGAATAATGTGTGTGAGTTCGTGCGTGCGTGCGAGCTTCTTCCCTACATAATGAGAAAGTAAGTTAGCCAAGATGGGAGATCGCTACAGAGTCGGCGAAGGGCCAAGATAGGTCCTCTAACAGTATTTATAGTGAAGTGTGTGAAATCTGTGTTGAATGGGTAAGCATACTTATTCTTTGGCCAAAAGTGTGGCTTGACTGTATTTTGAATATTGTTTCAAAGATGTTCTATTTCATTTGATGTTTTTATTTTGATCCATAATCTTTTGCTTGTCGATATGTTCTCCTGTCTTCTTATAGGCGGTTCTGAGACAAAGGGGATTGATATGGTGATTAGAAATGGGAACTTAACTGATGTTCCGTGGTGTACTAGACTATACTATGACTAAAATAATGTTGGTTATTGTAGAAGAGAGATGGAGGGGGCTATCTGAGTTCAACCTTTCATTTAATCATTTTGTTAAGAACCTGAATTATTTAGCTAATGCTTTGCTCTAAAATAAATGTATTTTTGTAGTCCACAAGTCTGATTTAATTGCCATATGTAATAGAGAGAGAGAGAGAGAGAGAGAGAGAGAGAGAGAGAGAAGGGGGGGGGTGTTGGTGGTTTGGAGAGAGAGAGAGAAAATTGATGTTATTCCAGTGCCTGCTGCACGGTTCATTGCTACCAAACCCTTTTAAGATTACCGAGGTTGGAACCTCCGTAATACATATATAAGAACAATCGTTATTTACGTTATTGACTTTTGTGTATTTATTGGCTACCTTTATTAAGTTTATGACATTGTTACTGACTGTAAAATAGCGCAAACATTAATTAACATTTCTTGGATAATTGATCTGCAGTTTCAAGCGTTGATGATTACTGTAACGAAAAATCTGATCTGAAAAATTATTACGTAGGATTAGGGATGATTGCCTTTGATGTTGAGGATGAGGAGATATTTAAAAAAAAACGCTTTAATTAGTAAAAAGTTGGAGTTATTTGTGGAATTTAGCGTTAGTTAACTGCATATTCATGACCTGATTATAATATCTTAGATATATGTGTGTGTGTGTGTATGTCTAATTATAATCATTCTTACATGTGATTTTGTATATCAAATACCACAGGGAAGCGGTGACGCACGATTATCGATTCTGACCGGTGTCGGCTTTATCGCTAATTAGGACATTATATATATATATATATATATATATATATATATATATATATATATATATATATATATATATATATATATATATATATATATATATATATATATATATATATATAATATATATATGATAGTTCTCATCCAGATTAAGGGCAGGAATTCTGAAGCAGAAGACACAGAATCCATTTATTCCAAGCTTTCATGATTCATAATCACATCATCAGGGATATCTTAACAATAAAATACAATATATTTGTATAAACTTAAAAGAACTATACACAAGACTTTAATTTAAAAAGCGGGCGAAGGAAACATAAAAACAATAAAAAGATAAAATTGTTAAGAACAGACACGCAAGCAAAGACACACTTGAAATCAAAATAGTGAAAACCAGACCACATACTTAAGTACAGACATTTAAAAACACACACACACAACGTTAACCTACCATCACAGAGGATAAGGACGCACTAATAATAAAACAAAAAATTTTCCGAGAGGCAGAGAGTTAAGACAAATACAGGGGAACAGCGGTTGTTTGACAGTTCCGAGAAGGAGCTCGTTGTTTAATATTTAAGGTTTCAAGAATAAGCAGTTCTTGTGGGTTGTTAGTATGACCAGTGACCTTAAAATCTTCATAGGTGATTTCCGTTTTGCATTTGTTGGTATGGCTACGTATATTAGAGGATTCTGGATTAGTCAATCGACATTCGGTTTTATAACTTATCCCTCTGTGGGAATCGGCCCTCACCCTGAGAAGCTGCCTGGGGGATCCAATATATTTTCCCTAATTACATTTAGGACAATTGTACTCATAGACAACACCAGACGACATCAAAGGCGGCAGCCGATCCTTAAATCTGGAAAAGAGGCAAAAGTATATAGACCCAATATACTTTTGGACGATTTTCAAGAAATCCCTCCGAAATTTATCTTCATATAATCGAGGAAACGTTGCATATAGTGGGAGTTTAGGCACGTCAAAACACTTTGGCCTATTGGAGAATTTTCTATTTAGAAGTGTTTTGAGAATCCTATGAAAAACATGAATAGTGAAACAATTATTGGTGAAGTATTGTTGTAAGAAGACCATTTCTTGGTAAAATAGGTTCCAGTCCGATGTTAGAGATAAAGCATGATGTTTAAGGGTGTAGACTGTAGATAGAGTTCAGTTTTAAAATTGAGCAAAACAAAAGCTATAGAAATTAGACCTCAAACCAGTAAAAGTTTTCTTTCTGAATATAGATGTATTAAACTTGCCATTACCTTTAGTTCCGTGTATATCTAAAAATGCTACCTTGGAGTCGTGTTCTTTTTCTATGGTGAAAGTGATGTTGTGATGATAGGAATTAGAAAATTCTAAGAAGCGTTCAGCATTGTGGTCTTGTTTAAACAAAATAAAAGTGACATGAAGATATCTAGCATAGAATAGGGGGCGATAGGCTAAGGGGCACTCATCTAATATACGCTCCTCCAGGGAGCACATGAAGATATTGGCGAACGTAGGTTCGAGAGGAGAACCCAAGGCTATTCCCTCTATTTGTCTGAAAAGCACGCCTTTTCACTATACCTTGGAAGTACCTTACACTCAAAGGGAATTATAATTAATAGATTTACACATGAAAACAGAAACCCGTATGTGCGTGTGTGTTGAGAATAACCTCCTGGGAAGATGTAAACTCCGATTGTGGTGGCATGGTGAAAATAAACGTTCAGGAAGAGTAAAAATGAGGTTATACGAGTCGCAGTTGCAAAGATAAAACTAAATCTTGTTCATTATGCAGAAAGATGGATGAAGTATACGATATGAAGAAAACTGGAGACTAATAATGGAACTATTGGAACGGTATTTCAGGGAGGAAGAGAAGTTTTACTGGAACGGGCTGAATCGTAAGAAAAATCCCACTAAATAAGTGGATCGATGGAGCAGATATTATGTAAATGGGGCGACGGTCTTTGAAGAGAAATTATAATATCTTCGGTCGACAGATTATTTTGAATAGTTGATGAACAAAGAGGATAGAAAGGAGGCAGATCTGAATGAAAGAAGCAGGGAAGAAATTAATGTAATTTAAAGCTTTTTATGGGAGTAATTATTTTGAATGCAAGGGGGAAATTAAAAGACCGGAAAATGGGAAGAATTCGTTCGTTACTGATATTAGAAGTGAGACGTTGTGATACGGTGGTGATATAACCGAGTGACCAGAGAGTCCCAGGTTTGCGTGAGTCGAAAGCTTCATGTATCAGGCACTTGTAAGACAGGATATGATTGACAGCGGAGGAGAAGTGTGGTCTTTAACAAGGAAGGAGGAGGAGAAATCAGGAAATTATGAGAAAAACATAAGGACAAATAAAAAAGACCGTCAGACTACCAGTATGCAAGATGAAGGTTACTGATAAATATCAGGTGCAGGATGAATTTTTTCTGAGAGCAGCTATAAGCTTTTTTTAATGTAATTGAAACTGGTGTCTTAATATGCTGACGAGAAAACGGCCGTTTTGGTGGAAGTGAAAAGTGGTTCTACCGTCGGATAGGAAGTGGGATATCTACTGTACGGTGGAATCGCTGATGTTTGCATGTGGTGATAGTGAAGAGAAGCTGTAGGTCTTGATAGACAAGATATAGTTTGAATGGCGTTTGCCTTAATATTTTTGGCAATATTGAGGTAATGAGATTGGTTAAAATAAAGCCAAGAAGTTAAGAAGAGAATGCCACTGTGGCTGATGAGCCTTTTTGAGGGTTATTGGACGGATTGGATGCCAGGGAAAGTTTTCCTTTCAGGAAGTCCATCCTTGATTCAGAAGTTAAATATATAATATTTATGTGTATGTATATACATTATATATATATATATATATATATATATATATATATATATATATATATATACAAGTGTGTGTGTGTATATATATATAATATATATATATATATATATTATATATATGAGAGCGAGATAGAGCACCACTAACGAGACGCGAAGACGCAGTAAAATTAGACTCGCATGTCACTGCACTGTGATACTTCAACGAAGTAGGAAATTGTTTAACAATATTGACCTTGCATTAAGTTTGGGAGGTCGCCTAATTTGCTTTGCAAACTGGTTCGACTGAGAGGGTTTCACGCTCGTGCAAAAACTAGAGGAAATAATGTTTGTTCTCGTTCTGAATCGTTTGTTTTTGTTGACTCACATAATTAGGGAAATGAAGCGTTGATGAGGCCTGTGCTGGGCATATTGTCACTTACAAGCTGAATTTTAATTTGATTAGATATCTATCTCTCTCTCTCTCTCTCTCTCTCTCTCTCTATATATATATAGATATATATATATATAAAATATATATATATACCGCGAAATAAGTTGGTCAAAGGGAAAAACTTTAGTCCGCATAACTAATTAACCACAAACAAATAAGCAGTCATGTAAAAGTAACTGTGTAAGGGAAAAGGTTTTCCCTCTGAAATTAAGATACAAATCTAAGAATAACGTAATTAATTCATCATTTCCTTTATAAATTAGCATTGTGATGTAGCTTAATACCCAATTCCACAACTGTCGTCTAAGACTTTAAAACAGTTACCTTATTCCATTAAAACTAGATATAATACAGACACTTGTAAAATCTTTGGCAGCCTAGTTCATGGGGACTTGTGTTCCACTGAGTTGCAAATGTCGATAGAGTCAGTCTCCTAAAAGGGAAAACGTTTATTCACCGCTTGAGTTCAAGAACCTTTGAAGTAAAACCGACATCGGATTTGTGGTGCAAAGCAGTAGTAATGATATAATGATACCGTCCACAATGAGGAAATTGCGTAATTGTTTATTGAAAGTTACACAATATTTACAGAACAAATGAAAAACGAAATGCTCAGCTCTCTTTGTTACAGTTGTTATTAAAAATTACATATATATATATATATATATATATATATATATATATATATATATATATATATATGCATATATGTAATTTTCAATAACAATTGTATCAAACAGAGCTGGGCATTTCGCTTTTTCATTTGTTCTGTAAATATTGTATTTTTTTCATTAAATCACTTCTACTGCTTTGCACGACAAATTCGATGTCGGTTTTACTTCAATATATGTATATATATATATATATATATATATATATATATATATATATATATATATATATTTATATACATATATATATATATGTATATAAATATATATATATATATATATATATATATATATATATATATATATATATGCTTAAAATATCACTGTAGATGCACGTGACTTCATAAATAAGCGAATCCCACAGGAAAATGAGTCAGAAATCCAAGCGCTTTCGTCTTTACTCAGACATCGTCAAGTAGTTTTTGAAGTACAATTGGAGAGAAAGGTCTCAGGTACAAAACAAGATCAAGAATACCAGATGGTTAATTGTCAAAAGGGTAAAAATTAGAAGAGATAATCCAGGATTATCTCTTCTAATTCCAAAACATGTAAAAACTGAATATATTAATTTTTATGTTTATATTTATCTACAACTTTTTTCATAATGAAAGCATCAAGTTTAAATAAACCAAGACTTAAATTTAGAACATTTCTATTATTTGACTTGATGGAACAAGATTCAGTGATATTCCTTTTAACTGTGTCATTACATGGGATTAAAGGCTCTTGCTTGACTCCAGTTTAATAGGATGGTCTAAATCTGTCATAGTACGAATAATGCATTCGATATTTGCCCAGTTCTCACAGAATATTGATGTTGTTTGAGACGTTGCGAAAGAGATTTACGCGTCCGTAATAGACTTTATCACACTTTTTGCAAGGAATTTCTTATATGCAGCCTGGAAGATCTTTAGGAGAATTTTTTATTATTAAACTCTTGACATTAATGTTACTGAAAACAACATTTATGTTAAAAAGCTTTAAAACTAGGAATATCTAAAAACCTTTCATCATAGGGTAATTTTAGAATGTTATGCTTACTAAATTCAAGTTTGTCATTAGTTAAATAAAATGTTTTTCTAGCTCTTTTCCATGCCACATCTACAAAAGTCCTTGGGTATTTAAGTTTCAATGCAATATCATAAATAGTTTTAATTTCAGCGTTAATAAACTGCGGGCTACAGACACGTAAAGCCCTTAGGAACATCCCAGAAAAAACAGAATTTAACATTTTGATGGTGACTGGAGTAGTAATGAACAAAAGAGGCAATGTTAGTTGATTTTCGAAAGACTGAAAAGGTGAAATTTCTATCATTTCTGTGGACAGTTACATCAAGAAAATTCATATTACAATTTCTTTCTTCCTCTACAGTAAATTTTATAGAAGAGACTACATTATTGAGATTATTAAGGAATTCCTGGAGATTTTCGTGAACTAGCCAAATACAGAAGATATCATCCACATATCTAAACCAAATAAATTTTTGGGGCAAAATTCTTGGTAAGAGTTTTGTCTAAAAAAAATTCCATGTAAATATTGCTAAGGACAGGAGATAAGGGATTACCCAAGCCATGCCAAACTTTTTTACAAAAAATTCCCCATTATAACAAAATTTACTATCTTTGATACATAACCTTATGAGACTAATGAGGTTTGCTACACTTAAGGGAATATCATGACGTTCTAATTCCTCCTCCAAATATTCAAGTAAGTCATCTACAGGCACTTTTGTAAATAAAGAGACAACATCAAAACTAACCATATTAAAATCAAAATTCAAATTTAAACTATTCAATTTGTTTATAGAATCAACATTGTTTTTAACATTCGTGTTAGAAATGTTTTCCTACCAAAGAAATAAGAATTTTTACAAGCCATTTAGATAAATTATATGTAACTGAGCCCACTGAACTAATGATTGGTCTGATAGGGTTATTGATTTTAAGTGTCTTGACTAAACCATACATATAAGGTAGGGAGCGCATTGCGTGTAAACGGTTTAATTAAATGGTCAAAGCCCTTCAAAATGGATTTAATTTGTTTATTAAAATGGGAGTTCACTGTCTGTGTAGGGTCAGACCTCAGTTTCGTATAAGTATCAGTATCATTTAGCAATGTCATTATTTTACTTATATAGTCACTTTTATTCATTATTACCACTGCATTAGATTTATCTGCTTTTGTCACTTTCACTGTTTCGTCTTCTATAAATTTTTTCTTAAAAGCCTGGAGATATCTCACGGGTACATTAGGGGGAGAAGGTTTACTAATAGCACCATACGCAATACCTTTACAAATATTGATATCCTCAGGGCATAGGTTTTGATTAAATTTTTCTAAAAGAAAAAAAGGATTTAGAGATATCGACACAGTCCAGGTTACCATTAAATACTCCAAAGCTAACCCATATCCCAAAGCCGCTGTCGTAGCACTATCCACTGGTTTGTCTGATAAATTAATCATGAAGTCCACGTTGGCATGCTTAGTCCAGTCGCTTTCAGCAATAAGATTTTTCAGCTTGACTTGAAGCTTCCTTTCAAGACGGTTGCAGCACTTTCTCAATTTTCCGTAGCATTAATCCAGCACCGATTCTCCAATCGACAGGAACCGTCTGATTAAAGCCATGCCGTCTGCTTCTAAGTGTGCGAAACGCATCATCTACTTCCACTTTTGTGATGTCGATGTGTTTCTGAAGTATGATGCGTTGAAACTCGTCGAAAGGTCGCTCTGCTAAATGAAGAATTCTCACTGGTAAAATCGACTTGGGCATCACTTGCTCGTTCATACACTTCCGTAGAAAGTTGAGTCGGAGTTTCAGTTTGTGAGCGATGATAAGAGCGTTACAGAAGGATGTCACGAATAGAACAAGGCTCGGAAAATTCAAAGAAAAGGCCGTAGAAGTTGCGTGTGGTTTCCATTATGCTTAAAAAATCACTGTAGATGCACGTGACTTCATAATAAGCGAATCCCACAGGAAAAATGATAGTCAGAAATCCAAGCGCTTTCGTCTTTACTCAGACATTGTCAAGGAGTTATGAAGTACAATTGGAGAGAAAGGTCTCAGGTACAAAACAAGATCAAGAATACCAGATGGTTAATTGTCAAAAAAGTAAAAATTAAAAGAGATAATCCAGGATTATCGGATATCACACGGTTACAAACCTAATGGAAATTACAAAGTACCTTTTCAGTCCAAAACATGTAAAAACTGAATATATTAATTTTTGCTTATATTTATCTACAACTTTTTTCATAATGAAAGCATCAAGTTTAAATAAACCAAGACTTAAATTTAAAAACATTCTATTATTTGACTTGATGAAACAAGATTCAATGATATTCCTTTTACTGGGATTAAGGCTCTTTCTTGACTCCAGTTAATAGGATGGTCTAAATCTCTCATATGTACGAATAATGCATTCGATATTTGCCCAGTTCTCACAGAATATTGATGTTGTTTGATACCCAAGGACTTTTATAGATGTGGCATGGAAAAGAGCTAGAAAAACATTTTATTGAACTAATGACAAACTTGAATTTAGTACGCATAACATTCTAAAATTACCCTATGATGAAAGGTTTTTAGATATTCCTAGAATTTTAAAGCTTTTTAACATAAATGTTGTTTTCAGTAATATTAATGTCAAGAGTTTAATAATAAAAATTCTCTTAAAGATCTTCCAGGCTGCATATATGAAATTCCTTGCAAAAAGTGTGATAAAGTCTATTACGGGCAAACCGGTAAATCTCTTTCACAAAGTCTCAAACAACATCATATTCTGTGAGAACTGGACAAATATCGAATGCATTATTCGTACATATGAGAGATTTAGACCATCCTATAAACTGGAGTCAAGCAAGAGCCTTAATCCCATGTAATGACACAGTTAAAAGGAATATCATTGAATCTTGTTTCATCAAGTCAAATATAGAAATGTTCTAAATTTAAGTCTTGGTTTATGTAAACTTGATGCTTTCATTATGAAAAAAGTTGTAGATAAATATAAGCAACAAAATTAATATATTCAGTTTTTACATGTTTTGGACTGTAAAGGTACTTTGAAATTTCGGTTAGGTTTGTGACCGTGTGATATCCGATAATCCTGGGTTATCTCTTTTAATTTTTACCCTTTTGACAATTAACCTTCTGGTATTCTTGATCTTGTTTTGTACCTAAGACCCTCGTCTCCAATTGTACTTCATTAACTCCTTGACAATGTCTGAGTAAAGACGAAAGTGCTTGGATTTCTGACTATCAATTTCCTGTGGGATTCGCTTATTATATATATATATATATATATATATATATATATATATATATATATATATATATATATATATATGTATACATATATATATATATATATATATATATATATATATATATATATATATATATATATATATATATATATATGTATATATATATAGAATATATATTAATATATATATATATTATGTCAAATATAGAGCGAATTGGACATTAGATGACATTTGTAGCTTAATTCTTGTATATTAATCACGACAATGTGATAAAAATTCATATTTTTATAGATGTCCGTACTATTTATCTATTTATCTCTTTATATATATATTATATTTCATATTACCTTGACATTTTATGTACACAAACGCTTAATAGCCAGTTCACTCATCGGAGGAGAATGATAACTTATAAAATACTCGGTACGTGAGACTCGAACGCCGACAATACCCATCAGCGACTCCAGTCACGTACTAACCATTCAGCCCTCAGGTACCGAATCATTTATTAGTCATAATTCTCCTCGGTTATATTCCCAAAGTAGAGCAAATTGGATATTAAACAACATTTGTAGAATATTGTTTACGTATATAAAATGTTACGATGTGATATTATATATTGGTATATATATACATATATATAGATATAATATATATATATATATATTATATACTATATATATATATATATTGTGACGTTTATAGATCGTTTGTCTACCCAGATATCAATTAATTAATTTGATTTGGAAAACGGCAGCCATTCTTTAGAATATCAGCTGATTTTTAGTAAAACGCGGGAAACCCAGAACCCGCCAAGCCAGAGATAGGGGGTTCCCCAGTTGGGGGAAAAGAGTCTTTTGTCAGCTTTAGGGACGTATCTCAAAAGGGAAGGATGTAGGCAGATTGGTACTTCTTCGACCTATTTCTTAAGCTCTTTTTTCTGTTGGAACCCTCTGCTGGCTGTATGTTTTGTTTCCAGGATTTGCCTTGCTCGTGGGGGGTTAAGCTGAATCCCAACACCCAAGCAAACCACCTGAATTCTGCCTCAGTCGGCTGCAAGACGTGACCTCGGACGGATGTCCAACTATCTGCCTTCCTGTTAGGCCTATCTAGGGCGTGAGTGGTGCGCCAAGATACCCAGGCCCAAGACAAAGCGGCCACGTTTTTCTACAAAGGTCCACACTGAACACGACATCCAGGTACGTCTTGTGGAACAGCATATTGCCAGTCTCTCCCATCCTATTATCATTTGATCCTCATTCTCCCAATTCAATTTCCAGCCCCAAAAGGAATTCATCCTTTTGTTCCCTCTCACTGCCTCATGGCCGCATGCTTCCCCTTGTGTGATCGTCCCAGACCAATGAAGTCATTGCATACTTCAGTGAAACATTAAAAGTTCCTTCTCCCCAGTATTAGAGAATTAATTAATCAAAACAAGAAGTCATTTTTTCCCTTTTATCTTGTTTAATCTGGGATTCTTTTCCAGATTCCCGGAGCCACGTGTCATGTCTCTCTGCCCGCAAGTGTGCATTACCCAAGTTTATGAAACCAGCTTTCATCCAGTTACATTGTAGCCAGCTATCCATTTGGGAGAGATATATATAAGTTACCCTTTTCTCCAGGCCAGCAAGGGCCTTTTTTTTGTAAATAAATAGCTGTAAAGTAACGAGCTGAGTTTTCTGGCGACCTTTCCCTCTAAAGAAATTATCACTAATTATCAGTTTTACGGTAAGTTCGATTAATTTCCTTCTGTCCTCCCTCAATTATTTCCGTTTACGTATATAGCCTCTCTCAAGGCCGCTAAATACGTAAAAGTGACGACGCTTGCCAGCATCGAATCTGGGCTTGCTTAAAAAAAGCTTGTAAATCGAGTTACTGTTGTAAAAACGTAAACTGTAAATTATTTTACAAAAAGCAAATCAAGCACACTTGCAGGGAAAGAAGACAGACACTGACTCACGGTAAGGTATTCCATTCATTAATATGATTATTCTATAACAAATGTTAGCTTAAGGTACGTTTAAGTATTTTTATTGTTGAAGTGGTTAAAAGAGCGTAGGTAGAAATCTTATTATTGTAACGGCGAACGCGCCAGAGCTTTATTTTAGCGGCGAGCAAACAATTTGCCCCGCGAATTCTCTGTGATTTTGTATTGTCGTGTGTTGTAGGAGCTCACACTAACACGTGTGCAGATAGATGCCAGAAAGGACCAGATCAAACTAGGAAGTGCTTTGCCAGGGTTTATTGCTGTGTTGGAAAGCCTAGCATAGTTAGGAGTGTTTACTAATAGTTACGGCAAAAGAAGTGACAATTCTTTTGTCTGTGATGAGTTAGGGGAATTCATTAACTTAGTTTTCATTCCAAGTGTTGGTAACCGCTTACCTCTCAGCTTAATTCAGCTTCGCGCACTCTCGCGCCTGCGCGGTCTCAACCAACCTTCGTTCTCACAAAGAAGCAGCCATGTTTGTTATCTCTTTAAGCATTACCTAAACAATTTAAGCAAAGTAACGTAAGTCTCGAAGTTTTAACGTAAATAATATTAATCTCGGTACTAGTATCTATCGTTCTGCCAGAGAAATTAACGTAATTCGCCTTGAATAAGAAATTAGAATTTTGTGTTGTAAATTGCTTTCGCATTTACAGAGAATCAGCTGATTCGCCATCACTGCTAGCACACCGTGCTGCTAGCCCGCGCTCTTCCCGCTCACCGCGTTTCACGTCGCATCGCTCACTCGCTCGCTGAGCGAAAGTTTCATTTCCCTTCGTACTTAACGTAACCTCATTCACAAATGTTTGCTAACATTTTCATTTTAAAATCCTTACCGTCATTTCACTGTTCACAGGGACCTAGTAATCTTACATAAAGTTAACGTAAATCTTAAAAGTAGAGTCACTTACAAGAATTGTTAACGTAAAATGCGTCTTTGTAAATTTCATATTAAAACGCAAATCATTTCATAAGCGCAAGCTGCTAACATTAACGTAAACATCCTTCACCGCGAGCGCATTATCATTTTCATAAAAGGTTTTCAAAAGCAATTCTTTCAGTAAACGTTAACGTAAGTAGATCATTTAACGCAAGTTGCGTCATATTAAACTAACATTAGTAGTTCAATTCAATATAAGGGAGTTCATTCATATATCATTTTTCACCCTCTCCGAGAGAGAGAGAGAGAGAAAACCAGAACCCAGTATTCACGAAGCCAAGAGTACTACATCTTACCATTAATTATAGCATGCAGAATTAACATTATTTTAGTCTCTTGTGTCTTTCATTTACACTGAGCGTGATACGTACGCGCCTGTGTCCATTGCAGTTTGCAAGCATTTATTTATTTCATTTATCGAGTACTTCAGCGAGGGACTGAGCATTTCTAAAATTATCATTACCTGTCGTTGCCCGAGTGGTCTTTTCATTTTCTTTATCACAAAAGACTTGCGTATACCGCAAGCACAACCCGCACAGTGTGCCACGCAAATTCATTACTTCCAGACAGGGAAGTCGTTACCAGTTTAGGACTGGCCACCACCAGTGCACGTCAGGTCTTACCATTTTACAGTGCCACTAATTCTTGACACTGTCCATCGACTGGCTGCTGAAGTACTCCCACCTTTTACTTTCTCTCCTCCACTATTATCCTCTGCCACGAACAGAGTACCATTTTCACTTCAGTATATTTAAGTATACTGCATGTAGTGTCCGGGACATACCAGCACTACTAGTGCTGTCCAAAAGGAACGCCTCCTGAAGTGCCATCGCACCTGTCCAGACGTACAGGTAGCCCTATACCTGCGTGTCCGTCCTACGGAACGCCCATTCATTAGAGTATCCACCCTTTGGATCACTCAACCATAAGGAACGCCTCCGAAAGTGCCGCACCATGTATTGAGGGACCTACAGGTAAGCCCATTCCAACGTCTCCCAAGTTGGGAACGCCTGTAAGTGTGACGTACGCCGCACACTTCATTCGATTTTTTCACCTCAGCAGAAGGTGCCATTCACAAAGTGCCACCGAGCACCCAGTCTTTTCAGACTTTTCATTACCACGTCGCAGAACACATTTCCAAGTGAGTGCCACTTTACCCAGTAGGCACTCCCATTCCATCCATTACCCTTCCTGGCCATTATTTTAAACTTTATCAGAGCCTCCACTGCAGCCTAAGGAAATGGCTTCTGCTGCCCAACCACATATATCCATGGAGCTGGAGAGGCTCCAGACACTCATGGCTCTGGGCACGAACGCCGGTTACACTGGGCAGGAACTCACCCAGTGGGTGAAGGGGCAGACGGACGAACTGCTCCTGCAAGAGAGAGCTGCCAGAGAAGAAGAGAGGAAGAAAAGAGAAGCAGAAAGGAAGGCACGTGAAGAAGAGAGAAAGCATGAGCTAGCTCTCATAGATGACGCAATCTCTCTGCTAGTTTCTAAGCCCCAGACCATGAGCTGGACTCCCGGTAAGAGGTGGTTGCAGAGGTTCTGCACCACTTGTTGTGTGCGTGGGCATGCTGTGGATTCCGACCAGTGCCCCTTGGGAGGAGAGCTTCCATGGTGAACTTCACCAAGGCTACCATGTAGCCCTGCCTGATGAACAGTCTCCTACGGCCTATCAGTGGGTACAAGTCATGGCCGACACCGAAGCCCAGGTCTCCCTTATTTCCAGAAAGGCATTGCCTAGGGGTGCCAAAATCCAGACAAACGAAGAAATTCAGTTTGAATGGATTGACGGTAACCTCTATTCTGTTCCTTCGGTCCTTCTGAATGTAGACATGCCCTTTCTGGACCAGGAGACCAGGGAAACCACATTGTGCCACCTGGGCGTAGTTGACCCATTTCATGATGTTTATCAGGTGATATTGGGCCGAGATCTACTTAAGCCGTATCTCCCCTGGACGCAGCTCCCACTACCAGATGCACCGGACCCCTGCAGCATGCCTCATAATCAATCATCAGTTTTAGATTCAGAGGCTAGTGCCTCCGATGTCCCCGACATCCCTTTTATTTGTGAACCTGGCCCTGACCCAGTGTCAGAGCCCAAAGTTCCTGCTGCATCCTCTCAGCCTCTTACCATTTTACCGCCTACCTCCTCCACTTTGGAAGAGGTAAGCCCACCAGTTAACCCCGGACTTGCTTCCGAGGATGATTCAACGGAGGTTTCCTTAACCTCCCTACCTCAAATCACTGCCAGAGAGGACTCTTCACCTGTGCCAGAGCACACTGCCAGCCTTGGTGACTCCACAGATTTGCAACCTGTGGGGCCATCTCGGCCTTACCGTCCAGTGCCACGGAAGAGGTTCTGGAACAAGTTCTGCCGAGACTGTGGCCGCAAGGGTCACATGTCTGCCAACTATGGAGGGTGCGCAAATCACAATATTCCCGCCATCGCAATGGCCCGTTACTAATCCTTCTTCACTAGGACCCCCAGCTAAGGGCCCTATAACCGTCGCACCCCTCCAAAACCATTATCAGCCAAGCCACGTCAGAGCCTACGACGACTCTGGCGCTCAGATCTCCCTGATACAGGAAGACCGAATCCCCGAGGGGCAAACGTCGATAGACGTCACTTAATAACCATTGAAGGTATCAACCATATCAAGCTGATCCTTCCGACCGTCCAATTGAGGGTCACCAGACCTCACTTCTCCAGAGTTTGTACCCTTGCAGTTGCAAAGCTATATTCCAGGAGGTTACGACCTCCTCCTAGGGCAAGACATGAAGTCTCCCTCGCATTCCACAAAGCCTAGGGGTCCTAACCCCTCAACATATCACTCCAAAGCAAGGAGTCATCGAAATTCTACTTCCTCCAGGAAGTACGTCCAACCAACAGTCTCCCCCTTACCAAGGAGGGAGATTGACCATTCGCAGTTCCGTTGCAAAACCTGTAACGTAATAGGGCACTCTACTAATTGGCCTAGGTGCCCTAGCCGACTACCAGCAGCGGACAATGTCCATTTTCCACAAGGCTTAGCCTTTAACAAGAGACAGGAGCCTCTGTCTCATTTCCAAGGGCACGCTGAGAGGTATTCGCACCTCCGGTACCCCCCACAGGTCCAGTCGACCTCAAACTCTCTGCCAGTGCCACTTGGCAGCACTGAGCAGTGCCAAGCTCCACGTCCAAGCAATGGACGTAGAGCCACCACACCGAACTGACTTCTGCGCGTGGCCCCGAGCTAGCGCCGGCGCCTAACCTACCCAAGGATCCTCCTACAGGAGATCCTCCAACCGGCATGGAGCTTACCGCAGCCCATGGCCAATCCAAAGTCCATGAGTCTTCTTTGCACCTCAACCACTGACGCCCGAGGATGAACCTCCGGCAGACCTAACCTTCATACCTCCTCTGGAAAAACCAGGAACTGCCCGACCAGGAGTCAGCCTGGAGTTTTCCCCTTACGACGGCTGTCGCAGCAGCCGGAGTGAGGGCCTCCCCTGCAG
>NC_087204.1:80150579-80160579 GCF_015104395.2 Macrobrachium nipponense
AACGCATAGATAACAGGACCACAAGAAGGCTTCCTCCACTCGTCAAAAATAAAAACTTGAGCATTTGACGTTTGATCGCGATATGTTGCTGAAAGTTGGGGATTTTCTTCCAAAATCAGTCTTCTTCTTGCGTAACCTTATAAAGAAAAGGTTAATATTATTACTTCTACCGTTCCCTGACGGTTTAATCAAATCTTGCCGTTGCAATTACCCCCCAGGGAGGGGCGAAAAACTCGTTTGGGACCCCTGCAAGGCCGCCCAAGGCGAAAAGGCCTCTTTCAGTGAAGTGATTACATTTACTCAAACACACCGACCGACGGAGCTCATCTGACAAATCGAAATTAAGCGAAATTCAAGGAAAGCTGGAATTGGAGAAGCAAACGTATAGATTGGGAGAGAATCTCATGGAGCAGTCCTCTCTCCTATCTCTCTCTCTCTCTCTCTCTCTCTCTCTTTCATTGCAGTGCTTTAAAAGATCTTTAGGACTGTGCGTTATGACGACCATCATTATCAGTTACCTTTTCTGCTTAGAAATGCGGTTCTTCAAAAACAAACAGTTTTTTTCTGATTCATCAGAATCATTCAGATTTTGCCGTCTAATTGGGAATTTTTTTGTAACTGAAAAATTGTCAAAGTTCCGTAGAAAACACCAAGATCTCTCTTTCTCTCTTCATGTGACTGCAATATGTAAATTCAAAAACAATATAATAATTTCGTTCATTTTCAACAAAAGGATCAAGTCTAGTGAATTCTTCCAGCTAAAGTGTATTTGCAATCTCAATGCTCTCTCTCTCTCTCTCTCATTAGCATTGCTTTGAACGATCTTTTAGGACTGTGCGGTGAAGTTAGAAGGATTATAAGACAAAGTCCACTAAAAAGGAAATTGGTCTGAAAAAAGAAATATTCAAATTTAAGACAAATTTTATTGAGAAAAATCGAGAATATATCAAGTGACAAGACCATACCTCGAGCATAAATTGGGGTTAGCTGATACCTTAACTTCACTCAGGACCAGTTACAATAATCATGAACCAATGCATTACAATAACGAGAGAAAGCTTTTAATGAAATTTGATCAGGAATCTTTGAAACGGTAGTGAGAAATAACGAAATATTGTGAGCATCCCTAATTCCCAGCTCACAGTCGATTGGATACAGATTCTCCACTGGCAATTCTTAATGTTCCTCGATTACTTTATGTTTGTCCGAAACGCAATATTAATAAATTCAAATTCGATAAGATAAACCCATTTTCTATTGATTGGTGTACTATCTCAAGGTCAAAATTCTTAACCGCAAACTCATTTTAGTAAAAGAAACGATTAAACAATTAAAGATTTTAAAAATTAGTCTATGTATATTAAAATGCAGATTCCCTTTTTCATATTTGAAATTTAAAAAAAACCATTTTCTTCAGGACGAAAATAACTTAGGAGGTAATTACTCTTAAAGGCCAATTTACTTTCTAATTATTATGATGTAATCCCCCTGCCTCTAGTTTACATTTTAATGTGTTTATGAAAGACCCAACACTTTTGGAATTATGATTTAAATATGCTTTGTGCAGAGGAGGAGATTAAACTTTGGAGAAAGGCGTTGGTTATTTAGAATCGTTTTAGTTCTAGTATTACAATCTAATTTATATATATATATATATATATATATATATATATATATATAATAATAAAAATGACTAAAGGAGTCTAAAAAAACTAAAAATATACAATAAAACATGTTAAAATCTGTAATAGAATAACATTTTAACATGATACAAGTGATTATAATCCCTCCAAAAAAACCTTCACAATAGGGTCATTATTTGAACTTCGAAAACAGAATCTGCCCACTTTATGCAATCCTCAGTTGTTTATAAATATATTGTCCTAAATGTAGTTTAGAGACTTACGTCGGATCAACGAAACGATTGCTTAAGGTCAGAGCTGATTCTCATAACGTGTAAGTCATCGTATAGGTTGCAGATAGTCCAACCCAGAATTTTCTAATATTAGAAATCACTCAAAAATTTAATACGAATATCAATTATACGACTTCTCTGTTTTGGGCCAAACTAGCTGTTTACACGAACTACCTATTTTAGAATCATTATTTGTTAAGCAGCTAGTTTCCCAAATTGAACTCACACGACTTCTCCGTCCAATTGTGCCTATCTTGAAATGTTTTCTTCGCCACTTTCCTCTCAATTTCACATCATTCTTTTTTCAACTTTTAGTATAGCAGGTGCTTAGTTGGAATTGTCTTGTTTTATTGTGTGTGTATATATATATATATATATATATATATATATATATATATATATATATATATAATTATATATATATATATATATGTATATGATGTGAATTATATATGTGAGTATTATGAATAAATAGTATCTTCTTGCATCAATTTAAGGAACCATAAAGCAAAATCAAATCTGCAAACTATATACAGGATTTCAGCTGAACGTTGGCGAGTGGTTGGGAGGTTGGTGTGCATTATTTATATGCCAGCTACTGTCTTTTCCATCGATGGTGGTAGTCATTGTAGTTCGCATTAGTTCTTTGCTCAAATTACGAAACAAAAGTTGAAATTCAAACCTAGTGCCCCCTCGTTATTTCTGCGTCATAACTCCAAACCCACGCTGGATGGTTGATTCTATTAAAAAAGCGAGTTCCAATTTTGAAGAACGAAATGACCTGGATACGGTGATTCCCTCAGTGGTTCCTTTCTCTTTGTTAAATCATCCACACACGCCAATATCGCCCTTCCTTCGATTGAAAGTAGTTCAGAAGACAGAGGAATATGAGGGGAAAGTTCGTTTCAGGGATACAATGATTTAGGCAGCCATGTGCCCTAGCACCGGGCCTGAAGATCATGCTCTGAGAGTCTAGCCCAAGAGCTCTGTTACAACTAGAGCCAGTAATGGAAATTTTACCTTGACCTTAGAGTCGTAGAGTGGTTATTATGATTCAGTAAATTTTTGTCATAACGATTACGGCCAGTGACGCTTAAAATCAAATGCTGCAAAGAATTTATCTGAACGGAGAAACAAAATGCTGGTCATTACTAATCTTATTTCATTCAAACAAGGTAACCATTTGTTCGTAAGAAATTGCTATGATACTGTGTTTGTGAAAAATGACTAAAATTATCTGGAAGGGGTTTTTGATACCTGGCTTATGTCCGACAACCGTCTATCGAATGAGTAACGGTATGAAATCCGATAGTAGAGGAATCAAATGCACATTTGTCAACTGATAGTCAAGAATAGATTTATTTCCCTGGTAAAGAAAATGTGCAGTGAATTGCACGGCGTTTCACAGAAAACGGTCCCACTTCACAGACTGCGAACCTCTGTAGCGCTTTGCGATTCTACAAGAAACCATTTTACATATAACTAACATATATGTATAACTTGTTCCATTGTCAAGGGGGCTAGTGAGCACGGTTTTCTCACTTTTGATTATCATATCCTCATGAAAATCTGGCCGTCCCTCCGTCTAAGTTGAGTCAGCGGTTTAAGTTTCCGTGTTTGTGCAATCAAACATTTTTCGTCCAAATATGACAGTCCTCTATGTTTAGGTTATTAATTAACACTCTCCATTGCAACATATATGGTAAATAAGGTACATTAATAAAATTCAGTTTCAGAGCACGGCTTCCTGTTAAATACGAACAAGGAAAGGGACCCATAAATCAGCCATAAATAAAAGAAAGAGGAAAGATCGTATTGGCCGCCTTTCCAGTCTTCCACCCTTACCTCCCGGACCATCCTTTATAAGCTAATTGACCGGAAAGATTACACGCCCTTTATAAAGGACAAGTCCTTTTATTAGATACGACCCATTGGTCGCTGAACAGCCTCATTTAGGGTGATTAATATTGTCATTAATAAAGGGAATAATCTCACGGCTGAGGGAATTTAGAATCAACAAAAATGGTCATCCATTCTACGTGTGCACACTCATGTGTTGTGGAGATAAAAGCAGAGTAATGTGACATTATATGCATCATTTTCATCACTCTAATACTACCACACGTGTGTGTATGTGTGTGTGTAGATAGATAGATACACTATATACACATATATATAATATATATATTTAGATATTTAAACATTTAATATGTATATATATGTGTATGTGTTTAATATATGTGTGTATGTGTAAAGATAGGATACACACATATATGTATAGTATATATATGTGTTTGTATATATAGTTTAGTATGTGCATAGATAGATGATACACATGTACACTAAGATATATATATATATATATATATATATATATATATATATATATATATATATATATATATCATATAGAGAGAGAGAGAGAGAGAGAGAGAGCATTTCCTCTTAGATGGTAGGCTTACTGATCTACACAAATCCTCTGCGGTGCAGTCGGTGCCCCCCTGGTGACCACCCACCACTCTAACTAACCAGAATTACATAACTCCACGGGTACAGGTCGGCAAGGCGAAACGAACCTAAAACTTTCAGTCAGACTCGCTCGTACTGTACATTGAACCTGGGACCATTTTGCTTGTGATTCCAACATTTTTTACCCCTCGAGTAGGGACTCCTTCCAGTGGTGAGGGGATAAGGGACCCTGGCTTCTGTGGGAATGTTCGTGCATTCCCATAGGTGCCCCGGGTCCTGACGGAATATCCATACAACCCTTTCTCTCTCACTTTTAATCCTTCTCTCTTCTCTTTCTTTCCTGAATCCTTCTCTCCAACCTCTAAATTTTGACTGTTTTTTGGACTGCTTTTGTCGACGACTTTGGAATGGACTTGGCCAAGCTTTGACAGTCTTTCTGATTTGATGGAGGGTGGGGTTGGACGGCATTCCTCCTCACCCGTAGAAACTGGAGTACCTGACGGTGTCCGAGCGAGGGGGAAACTTTTATGTTAAACTCTGCACTCAGTGCTGGGTCTGATCTCGACGGACTGACGACCCTTAAGGCACAGGGTGTGGGGTGTATATCTGGGTAGGACCCCTCCCCAGGGTGCTATATCACCCTCTAATTGTGGCTCGATGGTGGGTATGGGGCCAACCTGGATGAATGTTCTTCACGCCATAATCTGATGGATTTTTATTTAACCCCCTCTGTTGATGTCTCTCGCCTGATTAAGGATTCAGCATTAGGCTCTCCACTCGACAAAACACCGGGACACCAGGGTGTAAATACGGGTGGTGTAAATGAAAATCTAAAAGTTGTGTATTGTAGTAACATAAGTGATAAAGTCGATTTTGACATATTACATAATTTTTTACATGAAACAGTTTGGCAAGGTAGATAGAATAAAATTACGAATTGTTAAAAGTCCCATCTCTTATGAAAGTTACATAACCTTTTGCAAAGCTGAATATGACTCCAAAGCTCTAGAAGAATCTGGATGGTAAAAAATGTCTTGGTTCAGTTTGCCATGCGAAGTTGTTTAATATAAACAATTTGGAAGAGGATGAGACAGACTATGTACCCAGGAAATTTGAGGTTGATCAGCCAAAAACACTGGCAAAAGATGACCCAAAATTGATTTGGCATATTGCAAATTACAAACAGGAAAAGAAAACTTTTTAACAGCATGCAAGTATCTACAGAGGAAGATTGGTGCCATTCCTAAAGAAAAAAGGCAATATTAAGAAGATTGGTAAAGGAGTCTTGATCAAAGCAAATAACGATAGTCAAATTAAGATGCTTTCAAAATTCAACCAACTGAAGATGGTAATATTTTAGATGTATCTCCTCATCGATTATTTAACATTAAATGGGGTATAGTTTTATAGCAGAGACCCTATACGAGTTTGAAGAGGAGGAAATATTAAAAATGTGTCTACATATGTCATTAGAATTAGAAAATTGAAAGGCACTCAGCATGCCATTGAATTGACTTTCACCTGCTCCTACTTACCGGAATATATTGATATAGACCACTCTAGGGTTTGGGTTTAAGCCATTTTTAAATATCGACCAACCCAGTGTTATAAAGGCTTTGAATGTGGCCATGTATCAAACTCGTGTACAAAACCAGGAAAGTGCTTTGTGTGCTCTGGTGAACATGTAAAGGACAACTGCAAAGCTGGTAAAATACTGTCTCCACTGTGCTGGCAATCATTCTCCCAATTGGAGGGGCTGTCCTCAATATATTTTTCCAACAAGAAGTTGTAAACACGCTCATAAAATTTATCAGCATAGGAAAAGCCAAACGCTTGGTTCGAGGTGCTAACAAAAAGTGTTGGATCCTCATTTGCTTCCTCTGTTATGGGAAATAATGCATTCCATCAGCCTGCTAAACCCATCATTAAAAATAACACACCCTCTCAGGATATTTCAACTTCTGTGGTATGTAATGAACTTCAAACTAAAGTGGTACAAGCTGTGATTGATGAACCTCTCCCTGACCTGCAAGCAAATGCTGTCTCAGAGTTGAGCTCCTCTGTTAAGCCCAAAGAAAAATAAAATCTAGAGGAAATCTTAACCAATCTTATGACAGTTTTCAGTCACCCCCTAAGTCAAAGAAATGTAGAACATCCTCTCCTATAGACTTTAAAAATCCAATTTCCAACAGATTCAATGCACTTGATGACCCCTTAAAGCCATTATCAACCTCTCAGCCATTGGAAAAGATGTCTCGATCCTGCTCAAATTTAAGTATCACAGACCTCTCCCCTCAATCATATGCAGAAACAGCTACTTCTGAAGTGGAGGGAAAACATGCTGACTCACTAAATATAGATAAATCTAGTCTCAAACTGAACAAACAGGATGTGCAGGAAAAATGTTCAAACTCCCCCTCAATCCAATAAAAATAAAGTCTCCCAGGCACCAGACTAAGAGACTTTCAAATCCAAGAACATTCAGCTGTGTTACTTTGAAAACCCAGCTAAATAATGACTTGGCTGGGCACAAGAAACAGTTAAAAATTCCAATTTAATATCTTGCAATGGAATTGCAAAGGCCTTTGGACTCGTTCTGAAGAGTTAAAATTACTATTGAACCATCATGATCCAGATGTAGATTGCCTTAAAGAAACTAAGTTAGGCAAACTCACTATACAATCCAGGATTAAATTATAAAATGTTTGTGATGAACCCCAGAGATGGTGATCGAGCTCATAGGGGGGTCGCAATTATTTGTTAAAAAAGTCTTTGCAAACATAATAGTGTTCCTTTGAAACACAAACCTACAAGCAGTAGCCATTCGAGCATGCTTTGAAAAAGATATTACTATTTGCTCTTTTTACCTCCCACCTAGGTCAGAGATTACTTTGAATGACATTCAGGCACTAGCTATTCAACTACCTCCTCCTTTCTTACTACTGGGAGATTTTAATGCCCATAATAGTCTATGGATAGGTGATACCTGAATGCTATAGGTAGAACCATCGATGATTTTATCCTAAATAATGATAGCTCTCTTTACAATGATGGTTCAATGACGTTTCATAACATCTACACCAATGTCTTTTCAGCAATAGATTTAAGCATTTGTTCACCTGCATCCACTTGGACTTCAAACTGGTCTGTAGATGAACTTTTGCACGGAAGTGATCACTTTCCCATACATTTAAAGTATGCTAGAAACATACCTTCTGAATCTCTTATAAAGTGAAGGAAAACGAAGCAGATTGGAGAGGCAGGAAGTATGAAGGAAGCTTTCAATTACATCAGGAAGAAGAGTCATTTGATTCACACTTAGATGCATATGATTACTAGACTCAACTAGTATATTGGATAATGCTGAGAAATATATCCAAAAACAAAGGGTAAACCAAGCAGGCCTGCAGTTCCCTGGTAGGACCAAACCTGTGGCAGACTGCGAAGAATAGTGAGAAAATGCTATAGACAATTTAAGGCAAAACCCTCAGGAACAACTAAAAAATACCAACGGGCCTTAGCCAAACAAAGAAAATATATTAGAAAAGCTAAAAAGGAACCTTGGCTCCACTATACAAATGGTATCAATTCTAAAACACCAGAAAGATTAGTATGGAAAAAGATTAAAAAAGTTAAGTGGGAAATTTGTTCCATCACTTGCTCCTACTCAAAATCAATGATGTCTTTATTTCAATCCAGCTGATGTTGCAGAAAAATTTGGTGAGCATTTTGCTGACATATCAAGCTCCAAAAATTTACCACATCACAGTTCAGTCAGGTTCGAAAATGCAAAGGTGTCAATTAGATTTAACTCTCAAAACAATGAAGCATATAATGCTAACGTTCTAACTAAGGGAAACTACGAGAGGCTCTCTCATCTTGTGAGTCAACAGCCCCCTGGTGCAGATAACATAACTTACAACATGATTAAACATCTTCCAGAACATGCTAAAATCTATCTAATGAAAATACTCAATAAGATCTGGGAAACAGGCATCATTCCCACATCTTGGAAGATAGCCATAGTAGTTCCAGTCATAAAGCCACCAAACAAAGATCCATATCAGCCCACTATTACAGACCAATTTCATAAACAAGCTGTGTCTGTAAATTATTTGAGAAAATGGTGAAACTCTCGTCTAATGTGGCATTTAGAGAAAAACAGATTGTTATCCTCTGTTTCAGTTCGGCTTCAGGAAAAATCGTTCAGCCTTAGACCCTTTACTGAGATTATCAAATCAGATTCAGCAGGGATTTTCCAATCAATGCCAACAGTAGGGGTATTTTTAATCTGGAGAAAGCCTATGATACAACATGGCGATTTGCATTGTTAAAACGGCTCAATGAAATGGGAATCAGGGGCAATATGTTAGCTTTATCAGCTCCTTTTTAAGGGACCGATATATTGGAGTGAGAGTCGGGAATAAGTTTTCTTCTTGTTATGAGACGGAAGAAGGTGTCCCACAAGGCAGCGTATTGAGTGTGACCTGCTTTGCCATTGCTGTTGATAATATTGTGAAATCAGTTTTCCGCTCCAGTTAGGGCTTCAACTGTTTGTGGATGACTTTTGCCATCTATCGTCACCACATACGAAGCTGTATCAGCCTGTAACTACTTGCAAAAAGACAATAAATGTCATCAGTAAATGAGCTGATGAACATGGTTTCCGATTTTCTTCATCTAAAACTGTGGCCGTTCGTTTCACCAGATGTACCCGCAATGAAACTATCCCAAATTTGAAACTGAAGGATTGTCTTTGATTCTTACAAAAAAGAAGTAAAGTTTTTGGGCATAATATTTGACGGCAAGCGAACCACGCGTAGTCACATTGACTCTCTAAAAACAAAGGTTAAAAATCCCTCAATATTTTAAAGGTGGTATCGGGATTCGACTGGGGAGCTGATAAGAAAAGTTTACTGAAGTTGTATGATTCCTTATGTAAATCAAAACTGGACTATGGCTGTCAGGTTATATTCATTGCTGTTGCAAGTCCAGGTTAAAGGAATTGGATGTAGTACATATGGGATTAAGGCTATGTACAGGTGCTTTCAGGACATCTTCCGTTGAGAGTATCTACATTGACTCTCATGAACTTCCTTTAGATCTGCAAAGAGAAGAGCTTGGGTTGCGGTACACCATGCGACTAAAAAGCTCGAGAGAACCCCACATGAAAAATTTTAGAGGAGTGTGACTCTAGAAAATTTGGTGAAAGATCTTCCAAACCTTTTCAAATAAGACAGTTGGAATGTTTAAATGACATGGTAATTCAATGCCAAAAAGTTGAAGAAGTAAAACAATCCTCTGTACCCCCTTGGCTTATTCTCAAGATTTCTTTATGCTCTAAGAAAATAGACAAAAAACAAAAACACAGTTCAGCAAAGAGATAAAAGCTAATTTTCTGGAGCATGACAGCAAACATGATGGGCAAGTGAAGATCTACACTGATGGATCAAAATCTGATAGTGGAGTTGGGTGTGCAGTTTGTGCATGGGAATGAAATTTACGAGGCAAAAATTGCCTGAGTCGGCTTCCATAATTCACTGCAGAGTTGTCAGCTATAGTTAAAGCTTTAGAAAATATTCATAACTCGAATAAGAAAAATTTTGTAATATATAG
>NC_087204.1:80170579-80230579 GCF_015104395.2 Macrobrachium nipponense
TTTCCTTACTGACTGAATTAGTAACGTTACTGACTGAGAGCTTATCTTTTAGTAGCTGCAGACTGCAGTTCCAATGTGCTCGCGGAAAAGTGATTTTGAATGCTGCTTTTATAATTGCGCCAGTGAGAAGAATATTTTCAACTGATTAAAAAGTGAATTTGTCCTTCACACCTAATCATCCAGTCTCTCGCAGTTGGGTATTCAATGAAGATACCAAAGTGAAAAAGAGGAAGGCGAGACTAAAAATGAATATTTTCCATTTATCTTTTCTTTAAGGATTTATATCTGAAATATAAAAGCTTTAGAGGGAGTAAAAGATGCTTTTGACGAAACATTGCCAAATCACCAAGTAGGTCAACAAAAAAATAAAAAAAAATAACCTCTCCGAAATCTAGAACGTTTCCATTGTCCAAACTTCTGTCGGAACACGCTCGCTTGATGGCATTGCCGAGTTCCTTTCATAAAAGCGAAGCTGTTAGTGAACACTCATCAAACTACAATGTCCCGAGTTGCTCTCATGCTTGTTACTAATGAGTCTGCAATGTGACTCTGGAGCTGACTTTGGCCAACTTATAATTAACTTGGCCAACAGCGCAGTTCACACTGTCTAGGTAGTGCTTCTCCGGAACAACGTCACGGAGCTGAACGCTCGGACTAGGCGAGATTGCTTTTTGATTGCTTCTGAAGGCTTCCCGTCGGAGTCAGTCTTAATTGGTTGTATAGCTCCAGTGCTGGGAGTTCCTCCCTTTAAAAGACCGTCAAACGAACCGGCTGCCGCGTACGAACCGTGCTACCTTCCAACTCGGCTACATACAAATCCAGCCACTCACTTAACATCTTATTCCAACCCAAATTCACTTAACCTAAGGCACAGCAGCCTACCTGGTGAAATGACTTCGCTCCCAAGGACCCTTATCCCGACCCACATTTTGAAATAATTATATACAATATTAACTGCAGTAGCCAGGTAAGTAAGTTAGGAATTCATGAATATCCGTGTTCGTCGGTAGCTGGTTTAACTGAACAGCATTAGCAATCTAATTCCTCGAGATGTTGTGAAATTAAATTATGATTGTTCCTGTCAGTGTCAGGAAAATTAATTCCTGTTTATTCAGTCGTCCTAGAGACCCAAGTTTCTTCACTTTTCTCAGGACGTCTTTGAGATGGTCAAGGGACATGTAATTTTCTCTTTACAAAGTTAAAGGTGTTTTTGAGATTCCACTAGAAAATGAATTTGTTTCCTTACAGTTTTGTTAATAACATCACGGATGATTTTAGTGTCCCTAGGGAATGAAAAGGTCTCCACGGTTCACTCGTAATTTCGTGCGTTCCTGGCTCTGTAATATTGTAAATACGAAAATAACTGGTAAACAGCTGAAACAGGGTGACACAAAGAAAATGATCGTCATGTAGATTCTTTATGTTCTGCAGGATTTTCAGGCTGCCTTTCATCCTTGAATACTTGCTAAAGACTGGAGGGGTAGCACCTGAAAAAGAGAGAGAGAGAGAGAGAGAGCGAGAGAGCTTCAGTGGCTTGGTCGGTTTGGTCTTGGACTACCATCTCGGTGGCTGCGAGTTTGATTCTCGGGCATTCCACTGAGGAGTCAGAGATGTGTATTTCTGGCGATAGAAGTTCACTCTCGACGTGGTTCGGAAACCACGTAAAGCCGTTGGTCCCGTTGCTGAATAACTACTGGTTCCATGCAACATAAAAACACCATACAAGCAAACAAACCTGAATTATTTTCCTTCTTCATAGGTTAATTTTTTGGTCTACTTTGTTATAGAAGTTCACTGAACAAGATCGCTTATTAGTTTTGTTGAAATGGAACTCGTCAACCGTGAGAGAACGCCCAGTCTTTTCTCGTCTTATCGATAAAGGTAACAATGGATTTAAAAGAAATGTTCTTACTCCATGCGCCATAACTTAACAATAGCCTGGAGAACACTTCATCCTCAAGGATAAGAAAAAAAAAGTGACAGTAATGGGAGAATTAATAAATGGGATGAAAGAGACGCTGGAATGTGAGGCCTAGACAGGATTTAGTAGGTGAGATTATTAGAAGCCTTGTGAATTTATATTTCCCCTCTTTCACTGACAGGTCTCTTCCGACGGAAATCCTGACGGAGCCTTTTTCACCTTCGTTTTTGTGGGTTTGTTTTCTATTTCTTTCGAGTGATTTTTTTTTTATATTTTCTCCTTCATTCTATAAGACGGTCAGAGCCAGTAACCCTCATTGTCTCTTAGTTGGGTTACTGTTAAAGTTACGAACTTATCCAGTTTCTTTTAATCCTTCCAGTACACTTCATAGATGATGCGAAATGCTCTTTCTTTGTTTCCTTGCAATCTCTCCCATCATAATTTTTCGATTTCCTTTGACGAAAATTAAATCGAGCATCACAATAGGACCTCCACTAACAAAACCTTCACACAAGGTATTAGAGGTCACTCACTCTCACTAGCAAGACCATAGATTCACACACCAAGATTTCAAAATCCTTTATAAAGCAATAGACAAACGACCTTCTCATATAGAATCTCTTTGAATTAGAAGAATGAAACTAGAACTTAATGGTAATGTCCTGCATATTCAGCTGATCATGAAATAGCTTCGTACCTACTTCAAATGTTACAGGTGTTATGGAAGTGGTCTAATTTCCTTTTCATTTAAATTTTATTATATACCACAATTTATCCATTACACACTAACTCCTCGTTTGGATATAGTACATGTCTATTTGTCTATTTACTTTTTGTCAAGGGCAGTATATTACAGTAAACAGATTATTCTTGTCATATTTCATATCTGTTACATATATATATATATATAATATATATATATATATATATATATATATATATATATATAGTCATAGTCTGCCTGCCAGGTTGATATCAAGCTTAATATGGGAAATCCAAAATTTGACTCTTCTCAAAAATATACTTTGTGCAAACACGCCTATGCTGACTGAGGGGGCACGCAAGCTATAAACAGAAAATTTTAGGAACCTTTGTAGAAAACACAAGAATTACCTTTCAAAGGATTGAATGTAAACCTAATTTGTCCACTAAAACAATATGATTTCTATGAGATATCAGAAGATACAATTTACAGGAACACTGTCTGGCTCTGTGGCACTCATGGCATTAGCACTAATATTCACAATAGCAAAACAAAGGTGCCATCTAATTGCAAGCAGAATCATTAACCCTACAGGATCACGTAGGTGCATGAAGTGCAGATCAAGAATTTAAATTAGCAACATTGATTAACACTCTATAGTGGAGCTATGTAAGCGAGCATAAGCTCTCACCGGAATCTCAGGAATATGATCCCAAAATTGGCACTGGCAGAACATGTTGAGTGGCACTGTTGACCTACAGTAGGAGGCAGCACACAACATAGCAGTCTACACGAATTTGTAAGGCAGTAATATTTAAAATACAAATCCCAATGATGGTAACATAGCAAAAAAAGATACAAGCAAAGTGAGAATTATACAAGTTACTCCATTCATAAATCTTTTAACATGACATTAATGCAATAAGCATTGCCGTAAGTACAGGAGCACATACTAATATCACTTATTTCACAAGAAATTCACATGTGTCTCTGATGGAGACGCGAATAATAAGGAATGGGAATGTGAGAAAGCAGTTGAAATGGAATGAATGCTAGGAACAGTATGTGAAGGGCTGACAGAACAACTTCCAATTTCAGTTACCTTGGTCCGTGGGCAAGACAGGTGTAGTCAGAGCCAGGGCTTCGGTGGAAGGACATGAGTCATTTGTAGGGTTTCACCAAGGAGTCAACAGAAAGACACTTCTTATCAGGTAGGGCCCTACAGGAAACTTCAAGGATGAACACTTGGTCGAGCTGTCAGGGCGGACATCTAGGCGGAGTCCAGTTGGCAGGTAGAGCAGGTGTAGAGGATGCTAGCCAGGCTCAGTATTATGACACAGGGCAGAGATAGCAGCAAGCCGAGTCATGGAGCATGACACCATTTCAGCAGGACATACTTCCACTGGAGTAGGCTTGGGCAGTGTGCAGATTGGTGGGCCAGTTCAGGTCATATTTATATCTGGTCGTGGAGATTTTGGTTGCATCTGGTTCAGGCTGGATTGATCTTCTCGGATCCTTTCATCTTCACCACTAATCCTCGCAACTACCTGAAAAGGGTCATTGGACGCCGGCAGAGGAAACATGGAAGAAGAGTACAATGGTGCTAGCTTGGGTTGAGAGGATTTGGGTCAGGCAGCGGTCATGCAAGTGCGAGGGGGCAGAGTCACAGATGCGGAAGGCTTCAACAACAATGGAGAGAGAAAAAGGGTTAGGGTCAGATCAGTCAAACCTTATGTGAGACTGTGTGAGCTTATACGACCTGTAGGGCAACTATCTGTTAATGGCCTCTGTCAAATTAGTTTGGGGACCGTTATACTGGGGCTCTGGTACCTTAAGTGCAGGTGACCCTTCTTGGGATTTGGCATATGGCCGTAGCTGGGTCTGACGAGAAGATGACAGGCCATAAATCTTTTTTGACACATCGTCGAAAAGAAATTGAACATCTTTTGCTATTTTTGCTTCGTTATTGGGGAACAAAAGGAAAGAGGCTGGGTCAAAAATAATCCCTCAGCTTTCTAAATGGTCAAAACAAGAAGGGGGTCACTTGTACTGGATTCTTACATGAAGTATTTTACTCTAGTTCTTTCATTTTTTTATCCCACACAAATTCGCCCTTATACTCAAGGTCCCCTTTACGTTATTCCCTCAGTTATTCCCCTAAGATTGGTCGCGAAAAAGAAAATAGTCCAAATTGATGCTCAAAGCAATATATGTATGTATATATATATATGTGGTGTGTGTGTGTGTGTGTGTTGATTGTTATGGTGGCCTCCTGCTTACTATAAATAAACAGAACTAATATGTTCTTCAAACTTTCAATAAAGGACTATTCTCAGAGCCATAGATCAACCATATGGTATCCCCTCTTACACAATTCTCATGTGAAACCAAAATCTAGATCCAGGTTGTATGAATACCCAATATTTCTTACATGAAAAGAAAAAGAGAATTTACTATTCCCTTACACATACTCTTTTAATAGGGAGCTTTTCAAAAAAATGATCAAATATGACTTCAAAAGGGCGGTTAAACCCCAGGAGTTAGGATCTCAGCAAAACACTGTACATTCAAAGAGGACTTAGAAAAAGACCAAGCTTTATGAAAATAACAATATTTATTTATGAATTAAACATAGGTGTAAATGATGGTTGGGGCTAGAAACAGCATTCAGCTACAACAACACAACACAGGCATTCCCCATTCTCCTACACTAACAAGTATACCGACAGGAGGAGAGAAAGTCACAGAGACAGAAAGAAAACAACAAACTCACGGTGGCGAAAAAACACAAGCATACGACAGTAAAAGGCAAAGATAAGAAAAATAACCCTTAAGTCTACTTATAACAATCAAATTCCTAAACCTAACGTATAGTAATGACACAAAAGTCTAGCTAATACGCTTATACATATAAATCCAAAACTGTAGAGTATATCTTGAAGATTTTGTCAATTATCATCAGCAACTCGAAGTCTCCAAGACACCTGAGCGTTACAGGTCGATAAAATACTGTTCCTTATGTGCGCTTACCGGAGATAAGTCTCCCTGCGTCCATCACAGATCACAGTTTAAGTCTTGAATACCATCAACAAATCACCGTAGAGTCAGTGGCACAACAGCGTCCATATTCACGCTAAATAACTTATGTAATAGTTACACTTACGGGAGGTAAGTCTCTCTACAGATGATGTAACGCTCCACAACAGCGAAGAGGTCCGAAGAAAGCTGCTACAGGGGTGAACGTCGAGATCAAAGCTTGCACAATGAATGATGAGGGTGCCCTCATACAGTACAGGACTCTAAAGGGCAAACACACACGACGAATCGCTGAATATTGTCCTGCCACAGAACACCCACAGAAGTGGCCAATAGAAAAGCAGAGTCCAGTTGTAATGTCTTATATATATATATAATAATAAACCTGCTGCAAGGCAATCCAAAGGGCAGGCAATGGCATGGCTTGAACATGCAGCAGACCTCTCGCTCAAACAGACTGGGGCGGAACTCTTTGTGGAGGCGAAAATTCCATATACAAAACCTTCACTGAATTACCCAATGGCTCAAAATATGAAAATAAAAGAGAAAATTATCCCCCATGGTGTGTTACCAGTAACAAGTGAAATACCCAGCGGTGGAAAAAAAAGAACAGCCCAAACCTTCATTTAGCGGCAAAAAGTAAACAAAACTTGAGTATAAGAGTTTCGTTACTGGGCTTAAAGATTTGCGTTCACTTTCATGATAATATATATATATATATATTATATATATATATATATATATATATAGTATATATATATATATATAATAACGGGGCCACCGCCTCCGTTATTCACTTTTGGTAGCGAAAGCCATAGCGGCAGGCAAACTGGGTTGGTAACACTTTCTCTCTCTCTCTCTCTCTCTCTCTCTCTCTCTCTCTCCACTTCATTAGGTCACCAAATCAGAGTCAGAACTACAAAAATATACATTTATTTAAAAGCAAAGTATTAATTGAATAACTGAGATTCTTACAGGATGATTAAATGGAATGATAACTCAAGGTCCAGATAACTCGGATAACCCCCCGGTAATTGACAGTCTAATCAGTAATTAGTCAAACACCACTCCAGAATATAGTTCCCCCCTACCAGTACAGTTCCCTCCACTAGAACAGTTCCCTCCACTAGAATGACCCATCTCAGCCTAGAATCTCCAAGCACTTTTCACAAAACAGAAAAAACATTGGCAGAGCCATCCCGGCATCTGCCTTCTCTCCTCGTAACGGTCTCTATGGTTCTGGCTAATTACATGCTATTATGAACAGACATAACTCGTACAGACGCATGAATTCGCACCCACCATTCACGCCCTGAAACCACTCGTAACTGGTTTCAAAGTCACCTCTGCGATCGCCTGTAGCAACAGGACATGCACAAAAAGACACATCATCATTCCCAAAGCTCGTCACTCGGACACTCAGTCTCCAGGGAAGTTAAAAACGATGTCAAAGCACGTGACATACAACAATGTCTCATACATTTCATATTATCAGTCTTTATATGTTACAGCAGCTCGGCCACCATCCTGGCTAGCTTAGCCACAGTCCACATAAAACAGCTCATTATATAAAAAAAAAACACATTGGCCGGCTCATTAAACACAAAATATAGTAATAATTGCACGTCTCTGGCAGCACAACATAATGTCTATCACACATCATCTCGAAAAACCTCAACCAGAGCTATAATAACAATTGGGTGTAGAAACTTTTTCTTTATCTTGGATTCTGAATCTCCCTTTTGTCTGCAACTGCAACTGCACACACTCGTGAAACACACTGTATGAAGGCGAAACGTCTCCCTGCAGAAGACATCCAATGGCTCCCATAGTCCAAAAGCGCTGTAAAACCCTGTAGACTCGTAGAAACTCTCGTATGTGGGCACACAACAGCAACATCTCTGCAACGGTTGGTGAGCGTCTTGCTAGCGTTGGGGAACGACATTTATGGTGTGTCCAGTATGTCAGTCACTTCGTCGGTCACTTAAAAATGAATTAACCCAGACATACTTCTGTCAAATAATGACTATAAAAAACACGTAACAAGCCCAGCCCCGAAATTATCACTGAAAAATGTTCTCTCAAGCTCTGATATTACAACAACCCACAAAATCAGTAAAAACTCTTTACTGTCTAACAGCAAAAGCCCTTTTACCGCTCATATAATTAATTTCAATGAGACGTAATGTCAAACGCCCATTTCATACAATTCACACCCCAACAAATTACAGCTCCCATCCAGAAAGAAATGCTATTTAACGCTCAACCCCAATTACATCTCTCGTAGGAAAAGGAGAGAAAAAAAGGAAAAAAAAAATAATAACAGCAATAATAATACGTGAATTCTCCCCATCACACAATGTATAAAATATACGTAACCCACCTTTTCCACATAAATGTGATATGTATCGTCTCAGAATTTTTCCATCACACTTTTCCTTCGACCAGACACGGCTGGAAACAACCCCCTTACGTAGATACATCTCGTGAAATGCCAAAAATCAGCATCTCTCAGAATAGTGCAAAACTCTGAGTAATCAATACTAGAGGAAAAGAGTCATCACACCGGACTCATCACAGTATTGTCAGCAAAAAATACACCTGCGGACACGTCAGGTGCTCGAACTGCAGTATAGAAATGTCTAGTCAGACTTGCAACTTCAGAAACTCATGATTCTCAAAAAAAGTCTATACTGACATTATATAATCACATTTGCTCAAAATTGTCGTAATGACATAACTCTCATATGATACTGCCCAATCTTATAAAATGAATCATCACCTTTTCGGGATAAAAACTACGGTATACTCACAATTCAGCAATTATATGCCACCAAAAAATAACATCTCCATAGAACTACATGCAGTAGTGCCACTCGCCTCCAATTAATCACGAAACCAAAAAGAACCACAGAACCCCTCTCTTGGCTCGCAAAACCCCAGAAATTCAACTCCAAAAATCATAACCACAAAAAAAGTCACTCCCAAAGATTAACGCCATCCCCATATATACGAGGTCCATTCAAAAAGTATCCGACCTTGGTTCATAAAAGGACAAATAATTCACCAATCAGCAAATTAGTTTTGTGGGAGTTGACAGCACTCTTACTGTGCATGCATGTGAATTTTAAAAGCTCTAGTGTGTGGCGGTACCCGCCTGTGAGGGCTAGAGTGCAGACGTCCACCACAAGCTCGTCGGATTATCGTCCTTACACAACATGTTGGAGCGCATCAAGCAGCGCTACTGCATTAAGTTCTGCTACAAGCTTGGTGATACACAAGTGCAAACTATCCAGAAGATTCAGCAAGCCTTTGGCGATGAAGCCATGGGCATAACACAGATAAAGGAGTGTTATAATTGCTTCAAGCAAGGACAAACCTCAGTTGAGAGCAAGCCACGGTCAGGCAGGCCGTCCACCAGCAGAAACGTAAAATTCGTTGAAAATGTTCGTCGAAAAGTGGAGGACGACCGTCATATAACCATCAAAGAAATTACTGAAGAAGTAGGAATAAGCACAGGATCAGTTCATACAATTTTAACAGAAGATTTGGCCATGCGACGAGTGTCTGCTAAATTCGTTCCCAAGTTGCTGGTGGAAGAGCAGAAACAACTCCGCCTGGAAATTGCACCATGACAATGCACCTGCTCATTCTGCCCACTTTGATCCAAGGTGATTTCTGGCCAAAAACAACACTCCACACTTGTTTCGGCAATCCCCCTCCACGACTCTCCAGACAATGGCACCTTGTGACTTCTGGCTGTTCCCTAAACTGAAAACAACCTGAAAGGGAAGCGTTTTGAGTCGAGAGAGGAAATTATGAGAAAAACGACAGCAGAGCTTTACAGCATCCCATTGTCAAGATTCCAGAGATGTTGCCAGCAGTGGCAGCACCGGTGGGAAAAGTGTGTGCACTCCCAAGGGGAGTACTGTGAAGGTGATTGAATAAAAAAATTTCAAATGTGCAATTTTTTTTCTTTATGGACCAAGGTCGGATACTTTTTGAATGGACCTCGTATATATATACGTATATATATATATATATATATATATATATAGATATATATATATTATATATATATATATATATATATATATATCACCATATTAATAATAACACCACTCCAGTGATAAAAATATTTCCCTCCATTTATTTAATAACCCCACAGTACCATATTCCCTCTATCTCACCAATAATCACATGTGGAATAAAACAAGTCTCCAAAAAAAGATTATTACACTCCAAGCAGGATAATAAAAAATCTCTGTCTCCAAAAAAAAAAATAAAAGCACTCAAAGCATCTAGCTGATACACTCAAAAATATTGCCCCATATCTCCTCATAAAGGTGTCTCCATTTGCAACAAAAATGGCTGCAAAATAACTGAACTAAACATAGCTCCCACCACCATAGGCCTAAACTGTGGAATATCTCAAAAAAATAAAAAATAAAAAATAATATCACATGGCCAAAATATTATATCGCCCCTTATATCTCAAATTATATCTCCAATTCTCCAGGAAAATAACTCAATGTTATAGTCAAAAACTATAAAATCTCTGTTTAGCACAACTGCTGAGAAAGGGCAAAGAACTCGGCAAATAAAATTGCCCAGGAAATCCTAGAAAAAATCACCAATGTGCCACAACTTATTATAACAAAACTCCAAATTCAAAGTGTCTAAGTAAAGACTTCTCCATATGCACTACGGCATAGGCCACTAGAAACTTAACCAAGTTTCCTATCTATGGCAAAATTGCAACAAACACAAATGTGCAAGAGGCCAACAATTTCTGGAACACAAATATCCAGGAAAAAAAAGACGTAGTGCCATTATTTATAAATGCAAAAATTCTTCCATAAATCTCTCTGCAGCATCAAACAGCTGAAATCATAAACACATTCCCGAACAATGAATCTAAGTCACGAACTGAGATATTAAAAATTCACACAAACTGCTCGGAGAGAAAAATAAATTCAAATTCGCCCATGATAAAATAAACTTACATCAGCGATGGCTAACGTCTAAAAAATGAAAAGAAAAACTAATGGCACTGATAACTTTTCCCGTGACACCTGTAACATCTGTGACTCACGTAGACTTCAAGCAATTATCTGCTGAACTCATAAAAAAAAGAAAAACAAAAAATGTGTCATTAGTTTCTCCCATTTCAAAAAACACATCGCCACCCTTAATAATCATTACACCACCCATGTTAGTATAAAAAAAATAACACCAGTATCAGTAGTATCACCAAATATTAGTAAATATCAGTACTCGCCCAATATTAGCACTCGCCAGTATCAAGTATCAGAATCATCAAGTATCAGTGCTTGCTAGTATCACCAAAATTGCTATCATCAAATTCACGAAAATTCACCAGAAATTGGTATCACCACCCATAAATCATTGGCACATCTCCAAAAATCATTAACACCATGAACTCTGACAGAATCCCCATAAATATCTCAAGGAATGATAATTCTACTTAAGTACCTCTCCATAAAATATCTCCAGTAATAATAATAATAATAATTCTCCTTAAATATCTCCAGTAATAATAATAATAATAATTCTCCTTAAATATCTCTAGTAATGGCATTAATTTTGCCATTCCCCAGTATTCATCATTATTGCCACACCCCATAACTCTAAAATAATTACCACACACCACTCCCCAGTATCATCATCAATCATCACCACTCAGCAACACCGGGCATCACCAATCATCACCAATCACCACCACTTTAAAATAATCCCCATTTCCCAAACAAATCTCCATTAAAAAAATAATCACTGTGTCCCAAGTTATAATTATGCCCTCTAACATTGCGTAAAAGCATTCTCCAAAGCATAAGGAAAACTTGCACCACATTCATAAGCATTTCATTTCCATTTCCTCTCCACTCAAGAGAAAGAAAAAAAAATCTTTCTTAAAAGAAACCCTACGTGCATCTCACATCATCACCCAGTAGTTATCAGCTGATTTGATGGCATTGAAATTTCCTATTCAAGGCCAAACTCGCCCCATTATTCCCCGACCACAAAGACAAAAGAAAAAAAAGAAAGTTCACCCCCACACTAAAAAACAAAAAAAAAAAGAGCTTAACCTTCCCCCCATCAAACATTCCCCATGAAAGACACCATACCCTACTCCTGACACTACCCCTTGGTCGGTCAGCACAAATTGCGCTGAATGCGTGAGAACGAGCGGACGCTTTATCTCCGAGGCAAAATATGCAATTCAAGCAACCGTGTCGCATGTATGAAAACCATTCATATAAACATGTATGTATTATTAAAACAAAGACGAATGCGTCTCTTCTAGCTGCGTTAAGATAAAACTTATCACTTTCTGCTACTTTGAGGGAAATATATTGTAATCTGAACTGCCTCTTTAAAATAGTTCACACACAAAGTCAAAAAAACACCAGGGCCCTCAAAAAAAACACATCATAACACTTGCGGCTTCGAATGAGAAAAAAACCAACTGCTAAACCGAGTGCGAGAGAAACAAAAACACGCCAATACACACACTCGAACGACTCGGTATTACGAGCGAGAAAACACTTGGCAACGCGCACTCAGAAGTCTCACTGATCAACCGACACCCTCAACGTATCTCACCCTGGGCAAAATGCTGAGCCTAGTTCAATTTTCCCCCTCCCATCACCACAGCCAACGGATGGATATTTCTCTACCCCTTAACACCTATTAACTGAAATCTAACATATTTCCACAACCAGACACTCTGAAAACAACATCTTATAGCTGCTACAAAAGGCTTTTTTCGTTCAAACACCGCAAGCCCACCAACTAATAATAGGGCCAACCAAAAAGGCCGGCTCCGTTATTCACTTTGGTAGCGAAAGCCATAGCGGCAGGCAAACTGGGTTTTGGTAACACTCTCTCTCTCTCTCTCTCTCTTTCTCTCTCTCTCTCTCTCTCTCTCTCTCTCTTTCTCCACTTCATTAGGTCACCAAATCAGAGTTGGAACTACAAAAATATACATTTATTAAAAGCAAAGTATATTGATAACTCAGATTCTTATATGATGATTAAAAGGTAGAATGATAACTCAAGGTCCAGATAAACTCAGATAAACCACCTGGTAATTCAACAGCAATCAGTAATTTGGGGCAAGTTATATAAATAAAACGACAATGGAAGTCATCAAGGAGCTTAGTTTGTCTTTATGTTTAAAAGAGAAGCAATGGTAACGGGTTCTTTGGTATAACTCTACTGTTAACTGCCGGAAGGTGGTCGGTGAATAAGGTCATTTAACTGAACATAAAAGGACTTATCATAATAAAGAATACTGAAGTAAAATGCCAACTTGGGTACAGTATGAATATTAAAAATAGGAAACAAACTTACGATTAAGAAAATTATACAATTGTTTAAAAAAAAAAAGCTTGGATGGGTAGCACTTTTCATAAAATAATTTTGTAAGAAAATGTCCATTTATCTATACACTTGCCGCCAAATGTAAGGTTGGGTAAATAATGTGGGGGCTTTCTCGTCGCCTACTAAAAGTCAGATTGAGTGTCATCGGGGAGTTGTTTACGAACAGCCAATAAATTAACTAAATCCTGAATTTTTCTAATGTTTACTTGACGCTGCCGAAAATGTAAACAACATATTGAAATATAAACAGTTTTAAATTCTCTCCAGACCCAACTCACCTCTCATTAGCAATAACCGAATCGTTATTATTAATAACTTGTTTTCTCCTTTAACAATCAAACTACCTCCACAACACTGTACCTGTCTTGAGTGTGCCCCTGTCTCTGTTTTTTATGTCCTTAGGTCCTTGTTCCCGGTCCTGAGTGGTGCGTCTTTTGTTCCATCTGTCTGTTGCATTTTTATTTATTTTTAATTTTTTTTATTTTTAATTTTGTTAACTGTAAATATTTTTAAATTGTCAATCTCTTAAGTCCTTAAGTCTTTTGTAATAATTTTATATTTATATTACGTTTTCAGCTTTGAAAATGAAGGCTGTGTCCTCGAAAACGTCAACATGTTTAATAATGGACATTACAATTAGTAGTAACTGATTCCCCTCACCCTTTGTTGTGTATATATATATATTATCTACTATATATCTATATATATAATATATATATATTTAAGTAATAGATTATATAGATATATTTATATATATATATCTTGACAGAAAGGTATGGTGTTGAATTGTTTAATCTCAGCTCTTCCGGTTAGACAATTAAGTTAAGTATATCTTAGTTTTAGCTGGCTACTGAATTGAATAACAACTCTCCTAGGCTGCCCGAAGGATTAGATATTTTTACGTGGCTAGTACCAATTGTCACCTAGCAACGGGAACTACAGCTTATTGTGGGATCCGAACCACACTATATCAAGAATGATTTCTATCACCAAAAATAATTCCTTTGATTCGTGTTTTTCCCGTTAGAGACAGGGGCGATTAGTGATACTGAGTGCTGAGGGAAAAACATCAGAATTGGTGACCATGCGATCCTGAGATTGATGACTTTTCAGCTGGATCACATGATTGGTTCATGCGGTGTTGCCGGGTGCTATGGCACTATGAAGGGCAAGTTCCGTGTGTGTGTGTGTGTGTGTTTTCATAGCGTGTGGTGTAATGGGCCCTAATGATAAAGGATGCAGAGAAAGGGACACTCTTTGATTAGGGTTTCGAGGACACCTCCACAAGGTAGAGTAACACGGACTTTGGAAATACCCTTTGAAAAGCGAAAGAGAAGTGTAGTGTGACACGTTCATTTTAATTAACTTTCACATTTGGAGTGATGTATAAATTATGTCCTCTTTATTTTCAGATGGGTTCATGGCATCATATAAGAGAATTGGGTTTTCTAAGACTTTAATGACCATTGAAATGGGGTAAATTAATCAGACAGTGGATTTTAGCGAAGTGTAACTTAAACTTAGTTTCAGGGGGGGGGGGAGAGGAGAGTGACAGTTTACAGTTGTTTTTTTTTTTGGTGAGTCAGACTTATTCTTTTAACTCCAGTTTTATATTCATTTTGTTCAATTTAATTTTAGTCTAATTTGGGAAATAAAAAAGTATATTTTGTAATCACAAGGATTCATTAGCCCAGTTTTGAATTTTAGCTTATCAGAAGGATAATAGCAAGAGAGGTAAGGGAATTGACTGTTTGTTGAATGTGTTTAAATGAGTGTCCATTTTAATCCTAAAGCTTCGTTTATAGGTGGTTGCAGTGGTAAAAAGCTTTTTATAGGCGTAGGTATGCTTCCCGAAGAGACTAGAGTAGGTTAGGCATGTTTTGGAAGAAGGGTTGTAATTATGTCCAGGCAACTCGCATTAATTTGCTGAGTCAGGGCTTAGGCTCCAGGTTTGCTGTGTCTCTGTGTCTGTCTCTGTGTATGCCAGCCAGTGTTTCCGAGTCAAAGTTAGCGTTAAGTGTGTTTCGGGTTTTTGGGGAAGTGAAGTGCAATTTTTGCATATTAAGTTGTTTATTGAGTTTGGTGAATAGGTTTACGGGCATTTGCGATGGGTAAACAAGTTCGGGCCTCCCGGTTTCTATGAAATCGTTGAGTGTATAATTTTTCATATGTTTCCTTTCCTTTCTTTTTTTCCTCTTTTATTGTGTTAATTTACTCAAAGTGTGTTTTTATTTATGTCCCTCGGATTCGGTGCATTATTGGTTTTATTGGTGAATAACGGGGATATTGGTATATGTGGGTCACGCCCTGGGGGAAGAGAGAGAGAGAGAGAGAGAGAGAGAGAGAGAGAGAGAGAGAGAGAGAGAGGGTGAGAGTCTGAGAGTGTTGAGAGAAGCATCCCTTTCGAATGATGCTGAGTGAAGCGGTTTCTCTAAACATGTGGTTATTTTTATCTCTTTTTGGGGATGAATTATTATTAATTTTTCTGGATTGGTATTTCTGGTGCATAAATAAATTAATGTTATTGAGGGTCGGGGAAGATATAAGGTGTAAGTACTTCGTAAGAGAGCAAATGGCAGACACAATGGTACGCAGACTTCTGCTTCACCGGCTTACAAATTTAGTGAGTGTGTGAGTCCATTTACGTGGGTTGTTGGACTAATTCTTTCACAGCCGTGCAAATCTTTATTGATGGTGAATAATTTATTTAAGCACCAAAGGAATAACAGAGATATATAGGCCATTCAAGAGGTGAAAGCTTTTTTAGATTTCAATAAGAGTGATCTTTCATTTCGTTGTCGAGCTTTCAATATGCCAAATGCCGGTCAATGGGCCTGATTTGCATCATTTTAAGAGCAGCTTATGGCTCAAAGGAACATGGGATATGGGTGAGAGATCTAAGAGGGCTATATAAAATACGGAAAGGCACACTAGCCTCATCAAACTAGCTCAAAGCTTTTTTGAAAACCTCTAAGAGGGGTTAACGGGTAGTGTCTCACTTGACAATTTTACATAAACTGATCCATTTTGCGATGTTCTTGCACGATGTACCGATGCAATAGTGGGTTAGTTTTTGATGAAAAAGATTGAACCTACATGAGACGATGAATTAAATTTATGCCCAAATTCAGAAACAGATGTCTTAAATGTCCCACTGCAGATAGTAGATTTTTATGAATGACTGGTCCGAGAAATACAGTGGCAAAGAGACAGAATTTTCTCCTCCTGTTTGTGTGCAAATGTTGGTATAATAGAATCGATGCGATCAAAGGCACAGCAGTTGCGTTGCTACATTTGAATAAACCAGGGCACGCAAAGAAAGTATTTAGATCAAATATTGTGGAATGTTGTAAGAGTGTGGATCACTACTGGCAATCTTTCCATCTCAGATACAGAAAGGATGCGAAGACCCTACACCCAATGTTCTGGAGTTTATATACGAGAACTTCCAGGCAGGTCACTTAAGAGTGCAAAGGGATCGGCAAAATGTTTTGAAGGCCAATCTAACAAATGGGTACGAGCGATGATTTGTACGTGCCATTTGGTGGTCCCGTGGGGGACGCCCCGAGCCCAGGCTATAGTTTATGGACAGTGGGAGGAATGTTGATCTCCCAGTATTCCTTGATACTGGTGCAAGTATCAACCTGATGGACTAATTGGGTATCAATCCTGTTCTCCCATTACCCTTTGACCCTCAACGGAGACAGTGGTAGATTCAAGCCCATAGATTAACACCTGGTTTGTTTTTTAATACGGTTTACTCACAGTGATAGTGTTAATAGAAACCTTTTTGGTTATAAAAGGGGTTGGCACCTGGGTAAAACTCATACTTTTGCTGGGTCTGCCTGCATGTAGAGAAAGATTTCGAGCTATGAGGGTGTTAATGGTATAACGGTTGGAATACTTGGTGTTTTTCTCCTTATCGGAACGTGATTAGACCTGAGGATATTGAGATTATTGAAAAAGGGGATGTTTGGCAGTGCTAATGGTGATGATACTGGGGATATGGGAAGTGGGTAATATCAAAACCACGCTGATTGATACGGGGAATAACTGCGGTGATATTGTGCAAGATATTGGGGCTATGGTGGTAACAATTTTGGTGACTGTGACAATGGCAATTATGTGTGAGTGATACTGATTACTATATTGATATTATTACTGATAATAACAATGGGTGGATGTAATGAGAACCCAAGGGTGGTGATCGTTATGGGATCGTGAACGGGGAGGTACTAACCACAAATACAAGGTGTTTTACGAGGATGCTGTTTTAATGCTAGTTAAAGACTATGTAAACAGTCAAGTTGAGGGAGGGAGAAAAACCCGTGTAAATGTGTGTGTAATTGAGGTAGCGAGAAAAAAGAAAACTAGAGGGGATTATTACACGGGCATCAGTGGACAGTGGTTCAAACCCTGTTGTTACTGGTTAGAATTATTGAACTGTAATGAGACAGTTAGGAAATACCAAAGAATACGATGTGTGGTAGATCTCCAAAATTGGGAGTAGTGACAGGGTTTCAGTGGATATTGTAGAGGGGAAATCTGAGTTTTTCAGAGGCAGAAATGCAATCAAGGAAGCAATATTTAGAGAACATTTAGTAATGCAGATTATAGTGAGAATTGTTGAGCGTAAGCGAGCTCTTGGCAGAATTTGGGAATACAGTAGCCTACAAGGGGGATAAACTGGGATTGACTAATGTTTTAGAACATAAGGTACTTAGAGATGGCACAAACCTATTTTATATTCCTGCAACCGCATACCTTTCAAATCAGAGAACATATAGAAAGAGGTCAAGAATGGTAGAGAGGAAGGAATCATTAGGCCTAGTGTGTCTCAATACACCTTTCCCTCTGTTTAGCAGTGCCTAAGAAGGCAGTTGCTGTTCTGAGTATGCGTTCTATTTAGGCATTTAAATGAAAAATCATCTACCGTTATCACAGTCGCATGCATACCAGATCTTTTGTTAGAAATTGGTGGACCTAATATTTCTAGCTCAATTGATTTTGCACAGGGTTTTCTGCAGGTCCCTCTTAGTGAGAGTAGTAAGGAATATACAGCTTTTTGCACACAGTGCCAAGGGACCACTTAATTTACACGGATCTTCGGTTTATCGGTATCCGATGACTTTTTACCAGGTTGGTGAACACAGTTTTTGCATGGGTTATTGGGGTAAAAATGTTTTTGCATTTATGGATGATATTTTTAGTTCGCAACAGACCGATCGTGCAACACCTGGAAGTGCTTACGAAGTATTAGGAGGCTTAGAATTAGCAAGATTAAAAATTAATCTAGCTAAGATTCTTTCTTGAAAAACAAATCACATATTTAGGTCCCATGTCATATCCAAGGAATGGGTTAGAGTAAACGACAATAAAGTCAAACAATGGCGAATTTTCGCACCCCAAGATCAAGAAATTTAGTCCATTCCTGGTACTGCCCGTTTTCTTTCGTAGTTTTCTAACATAGACAGCTCTCTTTACAGAGATGTTGCGGGAAGACGTTCAATTTCAATGGGGTGAAACCCTAGACTGAGAGTTTTCAAAAACTTAAGATGCGTTAATGAATCCCCCTAGTTCTTGAAATTTCAGATTTCAGCAAACCCTTCACATTAGTGACTGATGCCCAGTCAGGAGGGGTATAGGTGCCAAAAGTTTTGATGGAAATTCTAATCCCCATAACCTGTTAATGTCGAGTGAAGTTTTTTAGGTACAAAGGGCAGCAAGAGAGATCAATGGCTACCATAGATAAAGAATCCTTTGCAATATATCACGTTTTGGTTCATTTTTAAAATGCTACTGATGTGGAATAAGTCGAAGTCCTTTCAGACCACAAGCCATTATTGATCTTTTTAATAAGCCGATTTGTTGCCTAAAGAGCTGTGATGGTGTTTCTAAACTATCAGAGATTTTCGATACAAGCTCAAATTTAGAAGCAAATTTAAATGTGTAGCGAGCCTAGTAGAAGTTTTTATGACACAGAAGGATTTCAAGTGAGCTAGTCACTAGTGAGTCTATTACAATGGGAATATGGGTCTCATAGAGCAAAGGCAAGAGAAGATGACATTTTGGCAGACGCAAAAGACGTTTCTTAGAGGGAATTAGTCAGGACACATAATAAGTTACCTTGTTTTCAGCTTAAGTTAGAAGGTAATCTATTGGTCAGGAAAATAGATTAACATTTAAGCAACTAGTAAGTAAAGGAGACACTACACAGATCGTATTCGTGAAAAGTCCTAATTCCAGTGTTTTTTTGATATAGTAAATTGCAGAGTTCGTAGTTCACACTTGGGGATTGAAAAAAGTATAATGGAGGGTGCGTGCTAAATATATTTTGAAAACCATGGAGAGAGATTTGGAAAATTTTGTGAAAAACTGTACAGTATGCATTGCATGTAAACTGTAAGATAACTTTCCATGCAAATTAGGGTCATATCCGATACAAGTAGACTTTTCAGAGAATACTATGGGAGTATCCTAGGAAATTTTTGTGAATCTGATATGCGAATAGTACTTGTTAGTAATACTAGATGAACTTACGTGATAGTGGAAATTTTTCCACTTAAGCATGAAACAGCTGAAGAAGTATCTATAGCATTTTTCAATGGTATTATTTGCAGATATGGCTCACCCGGGAGGTTTTATTGCCGACAATGGCAGATGATTTGTAAAGAAACTTTAGAATGTTTTAAGTGGAAGTCATGGGGATACAGAAAGTAACAAGTTATTCCATACAGACCTCTGAAGCTAATGTGTTGTGTTAACGGCAAACGGGAAAATGCTCAGAGTTCTCAGAAGACTGTAGGTGTTAATGGTAAAAACCTGGGACAGATATATTTGATGTTGTTAGACATAATATGTAACACTATGGTTAGTGGTTCCATTAAATGTCTCCAGTTGAGCTTTGTTTGGTTGCCCAGCACGAGGCCATTCGTCTTTTCTCTATACCTCATCATGGGGAAGATACAATTGAAACATTAATATCTACAGCGAGAGGAGACATGCTTTGTCCTCAGCCGTAATCTCGAGGGCGTGACTCGAGAAATATTTAGAAAGCATTAACAGTAGAACTCTGATCTTAAGATCAATGTTGGAGACAGTATTTCTGAATCAACGTGAGAATTAACTAAATTACAATTGGGCCGAAATTTAAGGGTCCTTTAGGGTCTTGAGGAAAGACTGAATAGATTTGTCGTCTTTAGAGGAAAAAACAGGTTGGTCGAAATTAAACACATATCAAATTGAGAGGAATTGGTTGTGGTAACTAATATGATTGTCCGCGCAGATTGCATTTTTTTCTGGTTTTTCGCAAATGATGGTGAAATGGGTTAATTTTTTTTTTTCTTTCATTTCTTCTACGATTTTTATTATTACTGCGCAAACTGCGACATTATGGTGGAATAACGCAGGGTAATTATTCCACGTGAAAATCGGGTTGAAATATGGGCAAATTTCTGTTAAGCTGAGAATATTATGACAAGCCCGTGGTGGTTCCCGTGTGTATGGTTTTATTTGTGGTTGAATTTTTGACGGCTTTTTGGTTGGTGATTTGGCTGAATTTTTTTTTGTTTTTTTTTTTTTTGTTTGCTATATTCCTTGGCATGATCTGTGGTTTTTTACGAGCCAAGAGGGGTTTATTGTGGTTTTATGGTCCCTGTGGAGAGGTTGTATGTATTTCACAGTGGTTATATTGGTGGTAATATAATGGTTTGAATTGTGTTTCTGTAGTTTTATATCCAACGATGTGGCTATGCGGTTTTATATATTTTGTGGCAGTAATCATGAATGATTTATGTTTCAAGACAATTTTGGATACCGTTGTGGATGTCCTAGGTGTAATTTTGTGAATTGGTTTATACCGTATTAGTATAAGAATTTTTGAGCCATTTGAGAATAACGATTTCTGAGGTTGCAAGTCTGACTAGACAGTTCTATGTGCGATTTTTTGAGCACATGAGGGGTAACAGGTGGATTAATGCTGATATTGCGTGATAGACCATTTACTGATTTTTCCTTTCGAGTTGATTATTCGGAATGTAAGGGGGTCAACTCCAGTGGAATGGATATGTTGCAGCAGCAAATCCCATAACAATGGAGAAAAGCGCTGGATTATATGTTTTTTTTTTCTCTCTGTGCACTATTTTGTCATGTGGAAAGTTCAATTATTATTACTTTTTTTTCCTTCCTACGGATGTTTGCAATTGGTGTAAGCGTTACAGAGCAATTTTCTAATATAGAGGTTAATTTTATAAATAGTACAAGGGTTTTGCGGTTAATAGACATTATGGGGTTTTTTGATAGGTATGTGTTTGTAAGATATAGGATTACTTGTTGAGAATTCCGTGGTAAAGATCATATTTGTGTTTAGTGAGGAATTTTAATATTGATTATGAGATGGGTATATTAGTTAAATACGATTCGTGTGGTAAGCAAGACTTTAGTTATTCTATGCTCATGTAGACTTTTCATATACGGACACATGAGACTTAGAGAATTCCTACTTCACGTGATGGTGACGACGGAAAAAGCTTGTTATACAGTAACAGGCTCAATCTACACACGAGCGCGATGTTATGGATCGCCTTTGCAATGGAAGAGATGTCGTCGGTGGATCGTCTCAGGATATGTCGGTAAAAATCATGAGTCTACAATCTTCTAAGGCGGGTCGAGACGCACTTGCATGGAATCCACAGGATTTTCCTTGACAACACGGTGGTGGTTACGATTCCTTTCATCGAAGACGTTGATTCTACAGTTCGGCAATGAGGGGTGTTGGATACCCTTACAGGGGTCGCAGACGCTGAATAATGTGGCCAATGCTGAATGGTTCATCGTGCTCAGCCGGGTCTACAACTCATCGACGAAGTGTTCGTGAAACACTTGCATGGACCTACTTCGTCTTGGAGACAGTTTCAGTCCACAGTGGAGGATAAGGTGAGGATGAATTATCATTAGGGAGAATGCTACCAATTTCCAGTGATTGCGCTTATGGTATCCAATGATAGTCCGAAATTGTGTTATAGGTTTTTTTGGGGGGTGCTATCTTGCAAACTTATGAACCCCAGTATATACCAGTTTTGATGTGGTCTCGACGGAAGTTTGGGCCCCAAAAACAAAAAAAAAAAGGGAAAACATAGGTGGCCGCGCCATCTTAACAGAAAGTGTTGTGTGAATTGTTAATCTCAGCTTTTTCCCGTTAGAAGACAGGGTCGCTTAGTGATAAGACTGCTGAAATGAAACGTCAGAATTGTGACCATGGCGATCTAGGTTGATGACATTTCAGGGATCACATGATTGGTTTCATGCTTCGTTCCCACTATGGCACTTCCGAAAGGCCTTTCCATGTGTGTGTTGTTCGTAGCGGTTGCGTATGCCCCTAATGATGAGGATGCAGAGAAGAGGGGCCCCACCTCTTTGATTACTTGTGGTCGTGGTCTAGAACACACATTGGAGAGGTTCGAAGACACCCACCTCAGGTAGAGTAACACGAGTTTTATGGAAAAGTTCCCCTTTGAAAAGAAGAAAGAGAAGGTAGTGGTTTAACACCTTCATTTTATTAGCTTTCACATGTTGGATTGATATAATAAATGTCCTTTATTTTCAACTGGTTTCATGGCACCCATATTAGAAATGGGTTCTCTAAGATTTAATGACCATTTAATGGGGTAATTAAATCCAGACAGTGAGATTTAGGGTAAGTGTTTACTTTAACTTAGTTTCAGAGAGGAGAATGACAGTTTACGGTTTTTATTGGTGGTCAGACTTTATTCTTTTTAACTCCATTTTATATTCATTTTTGTTCCATTTAGTTTAGCTAATTTGGAATAAAAGTATATTTTGTATCTACAAGGGTCATTAGCCCAGCTTAGATTTTTAAGCTTATGCATAATGATATCAGCAAAGAGAGTCAGGGAATTGCCTTTTGTTTATATGTTTAAACGAGTGTCATTTAGGTCCTAAAAGCTCGTTTAAATATAATATTATTATATATATATATATCATATATATATACTATATATATATTATATTATATATTAATGTAATATATATATATATGTATGTATTATATATATAGATAGCTATATATATATATATTATATAGATATATATATATATATATGCTATTATATATGTATATAGTAATATTTATATATTTAATATATATATTATTATATATATATATATATATTATAGTATATATATAGTATATATATATAGATATAGCTTTAAACCGTTTTTTATGGGGCCTATTAATACTTGAGACGTATCGTGTTTTAACAGAAGGAATTTATTTTCGCATATAATATATATATAATATATATATTATATATATTTATTATATATATATATAATATATATATATGTATAGTTATATTGCTGTAGGAAGCCCACTAAAATTTGGAGAAAATTTGAATGTTTTTTATTTAAGCTTTCTGGAGAGTACTTCTCTCCCTCTTTCAGACGAGAAAGCTTTAAATAAAAACTTCATTTTTACAAATTTTGTGGGCTTCCTACAACATATTAGAACACGGACTACAGTGTTTAACCCTTTGCTATTATGTGTATGATTTAATATATATATATATATATTATATATATATATTATATATATATATGTATTTGTGCAATGAATTCACCTTTTGCATTTCTGAGTACTTATTTTTTATCCTTCATTCAATTGCCAGCCGTTCCATAAAACCGGAAATTGTTAGGATTCCCTCACGAGTCATTATTTCGGCCTCTGAAATCCCTTGTTATTCGCAAATTTTTTATTTTCCACTGTATCCGCCGTCGAATAATTACTCACAAGACCTTTTCTCTAGGGAAGGATAGACTGCAATTATTGCAGTCGATTTTATTTACAAAATTCGATGCTTTCAGGATCTGTCTCCAGATTTAACGTTTTCATTGGGTCGGAATCAGCGTTTCGCATGCTCGAATCGAATACTGGGTCACGTAAGCATAGTGTTTTTACGGTTTTATTCTTTTTTTATTGTCCTTTCTATATTTTTTGCTTCAGAAGGTCCCGTACCGGAACGATAATCTCCGGTTTCTTCCCGGAAATTTTTGTGTGCTTCATGTATGAATGAGCTGAACGGTAACCGCTCTTCTCTCTCTCTCTCTCTCTCTCTATCTCTCTCTCCTCTCTCTCGTGCGCGCCCGCGCGACGTAAACCTTATTCTATTCAAATAGATGTCAATTTTCCAAAGTGAAAACGTATACAGACAAAAAATAGCCTGAATATACGTAGGAACTATCTTACCACCATCACGTGTTCCTCCTTCCACCGTCCGTAGTCATGTGACTCAGGAGACTATAAATTCTACCCTCCATAAAGTGACCGAACTAAAGATCACCTTTAGGTCGCTATGGCGTAAATGGCAGTAATTTTGTCTTCTAATCTCTCTTTTCTCTCTTTTATTGCTCACGAGGATGTTACCTAAAAAAAAAAAAGAGGAAAAAATAGTTTTCTGCTCTTTCGAAAGTCTCAATTTTCCATACTCTTTTTAACATCATGACAAATTGAAGGAATTTATGTAGAAAGGTCAGTAAATAATAAAGAAACTTGGTAGATGGGAAAAGGGAAATTAATCCTGACTTATTGAAACAATTTCAGAAGGCCTAACGTGGCCTATACCTCTCTACATTCTATCAATGTATTCCCTATAGACCATATGCTGCAATTTTTGTAGGCTTTTTTTCTATACTCGTACTTTTAGAGGCTTTCGGGTAGAATAAAGGAAATAAGTGGACGTATTTACGTTATTGTTCCTGGTTGCAGAATTGTTTAAATAACTGCCCAAGGTTTTTCGAACCGAAAGTGGCTTCAAATAATATGAATAGGAGGATTTCATTTGTGTAGAATTAGTATTTATACATCTACATACACATCACACTATGCGCACCCACCACACAACTACATTTATATATCTATATATATATATATATATATATATATATATATATATATATATATATATAGCGAACTACAAATGTCCTTTAATATCTAATTCGCTCTAACCTCGGAATTATGTATTTTCATATATGTTTTAACCGAGGGGTAATTATTAAGCGATAATAGAAATTGGCGATCGACAGCTCGCGCCTGTCAATCGCCATTCTGTTATCGCTTAATAAATTCCATCTCGTTAAAGCATATATGAAAAATATATTAATTCCGAGGTAGAGCGAATTAGATATTAAAGGACATTTGTAGTCGATATAATGTATAGTGATCACGGTAATGTGATAGACTTTACAACTATATATATATATAATATATAACTATATATATATCTATATATATATATATATATAAAGGTATAGCCATCAAGGAAAGATAAACAACGGTGTTTCTGCAAGATCTTTCGACTCAACTCCTTTACTAGCAGACAAACTAACTTACATGAGAAATTGGGGGTACAGAAACGTCGTATAAGTGACAGATAGGTATTATAAGGAGATTAGTGCCTAGAATCCGACCACACCTGGAGAATGAGTAACCTTTCCAAACAAGCCTAAACATGGGTACAGATTTAAGAACAGAAGAGTAAGTCCAACTGCTCACACACAGGGAAAGAAGTATATCTTAGTTTTACCAGCCACTGAGCTGATTAACAGCTCCCTAGGGCGCCCGAAGCATTAATATTTTTAACGTTGCTAGGAACCAATGGTCACCTAGCAACGGTACCTACAGCTTATTGTGGGATCCGAGAAACCACCCTATATCGAGAAATGGATCGAAATTTACATAAGCTGTAGTCCCGTTGCTAGAATACCACTGGGTTCCTACCCCACGTAAAAATATCTAATGCTTCGGGCCAGCCTGGATACTGTTAATCAGCTCAGTGAGTCATATAAACTAAGATTACTTCTTTCCCTGGTGTGAGCGTTTGGACTTAATCTTTTTGTTCTTAAATTGTACCTCATGTTTAATGCTTGTTGGAAAGGTTATTCATTCCTCCGGTGTGTCGGATTCTAGGTACTAATCTCATTATAATCTCTAATTTGTCACTTTATACAACCTTCCCTGTACCCTCAGTTTCTCATTGTAGTCAGTTTTTTCCTGCTAATAAAGGACGTTGATCGAAAGATCTTGCAGAAACACCGTGTTTATCTTTTTCTTGGTGGCTTATACCTTTCTTTATGGATTTTCACGTTCAAACTTTCGTGATTCTTTTTACATATATATATAATTATATATATATATATATTATATATATATATATAATATAATATATATAAATTATATATATACAATATATATATATATATATATACTATATATATATATATATTTGTGTGTGTGTGTGTGTGTGGTGTGTGTGTGTTTTAAGGCAAAATTTTCGGACATCAACCTCATCTTAAGGGCTGTGAAATGATCGAAATGTACAATAAAATCGATCCAGTAAAAGTACATTTATGAAGGTGAAAATAAGAAAATATCTAAATCTAAAATAAAATATGGAAACCAGTACCTACTTATGGAGCACCTCAATTAGGGCACTGCATTCAACCTTAGTTTGTTTTAATATGGCCCATATTTTCTATTTTAACTTTGATAAATGTTACTTTTACTGAATCTGTTTTAGATTTTAAATTTGTACCATTTGCGCCCCCTGAAGATGATACTTTGATGTATCGGAAATTTTCGCCATAAAGTTGAATGGTCCGCTGCAGTTTCCATTTTATTCCTACTAAATCTTTGGCGGCCCAGGATGCCTAACCTTCCCTGTATACATACACACACATACACCACACACACACAAACGTGTGTGTGTGTCAGGATATAATGTAATATTTATTCCTTTACACATTTATACATTATATACACACACACACACATATATTATAAATATGTTTGTTGTGTTTGTGTATATATAATATATATATATGATATATATATATAATATATATATATATATATATATCTAAATACTTCGCATATATATAGCTATATGATTAACAAATATATACTATATATATATATATATATAATATATATATATATATATCTATATATATATAATATATCTATATATATCACATATCGTGTGTTGTATGGCGTTGCTCAGTTATGATTTAACAGAAAAAGTAGGTCTAGACGCATCGTTTTTATATTTATCCAATCTTTAAAATACACTGGTGAGTGTCCTCCTATCTCTTTCATTGCTCTCCACATTTATAGTAACGAAAAAGGTTGATAACAAAAAATGTGGTGACGGAATCATGTAAGAAGTTCCTTGATTCAACAGTGTGTAAAAGATACTCCATCGTTAAATTATTTCCGGAGAACATTACTTGTAGGATAATGCTATTTCTCCGTTATTATTTTTTTTTTTTACATCGATCTTTCGGTTTTGTTGGTGAATGCGAGATAGACTATGAACCAAAGAGATTGGAATCAAAGCGGCAGTAGTCTCTCTCTCTCTCTCTCTCTCTCTCTCCTCTCCTGCTTGCTTGCCCGTCTTTGGTTTGATCGAAGGATAACCGCATAGTAGGGAGTAGCGTCTGTTGGCAGAAACAATCCGTTATCACAGAACTGTGCCCATGTCGTTGCTTATTCAGAAAAATATTCCACTTCACATTCACCTGGCATTCGTCTCTGTAAAATATGGGGAGATGACGCGCGTTTCTGGCTTTTTGTAACACTGTATATATCATCTATGAGTTATGGCAGTGCGACTGCCATAACCAGTTTGAAGCTTTGAATTCTTGCTTCATCTGGAAGTTTATAACCGATGTTGGATTTTTGTTCCTTCTCTCTGCAAAACTCATTTAGGGAGGACGGACTTCAGTTTTCCTAATAAATGATGACTATGGGTACTAATGGCAGAATCTCTCCTAATCCCCCTACCCTTTCACACACAAGAAGGTGCGGATGACGCAAGTTGTAGATTAGTTACGTAATCAGCAGCGATTCGTGTATCTCTAAAAGCAGATTAAAATAAAAACATAATACATTATCTAGTCTACTTAAACTTGCATACAAAACCAAAAATGCTCATTACCCAGGAATCAAAATGTCATCTACCATCTGTTATGAAAACCTACACCTTAAAAGCTCGTGAACAAGTAATATAGTTACTTGAAAACGTTCTCAGAGAGCAAACCTATTCATCCAATTATAATACAAAGTTTGTCCGAAATTGTCTACAACAGACCTTCCTCCAAATGCTCATTGGTATTTACAGCTGATATTAATAACCGGCATGAGGAGGGAAAGAGAGCTGCCAAACATCCTACCTGCACAGTCTGCTGACCTGTTTGATCACTCACTCAGATATAACTTGAGATTCACACCTTCCTATTCCGCTTCATTGTAAAAGTACTACTCATTCTATATACAGTAAAACCTTTCCAATAAGTGAAAGTGACGTTTAACGAATAAGGAATGGATTTACTTGTCTTCGCGGCATTAAGCATATTTTTTTCATTAAAAACTAAAAGACGGTAGGCCTATATAAGAAAAATAAAATCGTCGGGGGGGGGGGGGGGGGCACAAAAAAAACGGTTCGTGTTGAAGCAACTTCATTTTGGGTAATCAATTTAAAAATATAGAGCAACGTGTCTGACTTTTGCAATTACTTTCCTGTGTGCATATCATACAATAGAAACCCATTCCGTCGGACAGGGAATATCATAGTCGCCTTTATTCTCCTCCTCTTCCTTTGCCGCTTACTCAGGGAGGCAGGAGGCAAGTAGACAGGAGAAGCAGCAGTGCCTATCCAATTTTCTTATTTCCTCCGCTCCTTGCACTTACCCTCGAAATTGCCATTTGTTAAGGGCGCGCGCCCTTTTCCACAGAGTCTATTTTGCTTCCTCGTTTTTGAATTGAAGGCGCCCTCGCAGTGGCCAACTTTCAGTTGGCATATCCATACTTAAGAAGAAGTGACGGATGGTCCCTTTTCATGGAGGTGCCAGGCAAAAGGTATCCAGAGAATCTGTAAAGGAAAAGGTTTCATCATGATGCTTTTGGTAAGCAAACTCATTCTTACTACATTCACACACTCACGCCTCAGACAAGTATCAGTTACATCTAAAATTAAAAGGATAGTTCGCCTAATGCAGTTGGAAGAATCTGGCTTCAAAGTTTAGAGCGAGGAGGAAAAATCACTCCGCTTTCTGCTGACGTCTACTGAATTCATGTGTATCGGTTTTATTTTCTAACTACGTCACATGTTTATATTTATTTGTTTGTATCCCCTTTCCTAGAACGTGCCTTTCACTTCAGGCTGATTTCCCCTTTGAGCCCTCTCGGCTATAGCCTGTTGACTCTATCCATAAAGGTTTTCAACTGTATATTTACCGCAAAAAAGCTATAAGTAGACTGGCAGGAAAATGCGAGAACGATCGTTACCCTATTCCCTATTTGTTTTGGTCTGCTCTCTTTCTTCTCGTCAAAGCATTGCTTAGTTATTTTAGTCAATCGTTCACGTTTCCCACTTGGCTATCCTATAGATCATCATATCTATTTTGATCATTCTGCCCCCCTTCCTTTGTTCTGTTCAGCTTCCTATTCATTCCTGATCAACTACTCGCAATTAGTTGCCTAAACTTACCTTATTTTTCATTCAACTTCGTTTCAAATGTTCTTTCTGTCACATCTTTTCTTTCGTTCAAATTAATCTGCTCCCCATCCAATTCTATCAACCCAGCTCACCATTCTTTCGTACCTTCTTGTTAGTTCGGTCAACTTCATGCCATATTCCCCCTCTATCACCCCACTCTTTTTATTTTGCCAATTCTTCTTCCTATTTTTTCTTTATAAAGCACGCTCCGTGTCATGCTCGATCTGGGCGATTCTATATTTTTTTCTGTTTGTGAAAGATTCTTCGCTTTGTCAGTTTCTAATCCCCCCCCGCGGGTTCCATTACTGATTAGTTCTCCATTCTGAAATGCAAATGAAAGTCGTTGGGGAAGGACGAGAAACGTCGTCCTTTCGCAAGCAAAGTAGTATTCTGTTGTTTGCCTTTCCAGAGTTCGCATAAAAGAAGACTGGAGTTTGCAATCTTTTTACATTCTAAACATAACATTTTAACCAATTGATCTATCTTTCTTTCAAAGATTTTATCAAGAGTTTTTCTTGTATAGACATAAACTAGAAAATTATCCATACTGTGAATGTCGCTTGTGGTAATGAAATAAAACTTGCAGACAATTTGTAAGATGTTGTTTTGGAAGTTAGACAACGAATAAAACGTGCAAATTGCGTAAATGCCATCATAACCCCCCCCCCCCCCCGCCCCCATACATCCCTACACCCAACACCACCGTGTTCCGCTTTATTCCAGCATTGAAAGGGACAATGAACAGTAAATCCGGCCAATGAAAATAAATCCCGGAGCTCGAGCCAAGACTACGCATTGTATATGGAATCCTCTTCGTTAATTGTCCAGAATCCTTCATAGAAGAAGCTTTGTTGAATAACTTACAAAGACGCTAGATTTTGAAATAACGTTGCTTACAGCAATATCTTGAAGTCTTATGATGCTCTGGAGATATATATTTAACTATATATAACTATATATTATATATATATATATATAATATATATGTATTGTATGTATGGTATATGTATATATATGTAAGTGTTTACATAATACAAATATTGAATGTTAGTCATATATATTAAAAGTCTAAAACTAAAGAGGTCAACAGATTGCTTGCAGGAATTGATCAGACTAGAGACGCTAAAGATGCGTATACAATAAGTATGTAGGCTAAGATAACATGTCGTCCCCTGTAGTCTTCAATTGTTATACAAACATTAGTCCAAGCTCCCTGCTTAGACAACTAACCCCGACCTATTATTCAAACGGCTACGTTGATCTGTAGCGTGTCTCATTTGATTCTGTGTTCGCATGAAACTATGTCATTGTTAATGTATGTTCATATGTTCGAACTACTGGTCTGTTCCTCATAACTTGTAACAGAGATGGTAGACAAGGAGGACAGAGTAGCTATCGTCGATTAGAAGACCTGTACCTCTTTACCTAAGCTTTATCATGTAGAGGAATCGGATTAGCCATCATCATTGGCAGAACGATCAAGCTATCGTTTTAGAAGACCTTGTACAATTCATATCTGGATCTTCACCATGTAAACTTCAGAAGAAATTATATCTATTTTTTATACTTAGTGTTTTCTACAAGACCCTCACCGAACCATGGATTTTAACACATCGTCGTAAAGATAATCCGACTTCGTAAGTGATCTACAAAACCCCAGAACACTCCATTGAAGATGGAAGTTGCAATACCAACCGACTTAGCGTATAGATTAGCGCAAGTCTACATTACCTCTAGGCGCCTTATCATACCAGGCACAAGCCCTATTTGTGGCCAGCGACGATAGAACTCTACAACGTCCCCTACAAGAAAAAACCAGAATAATAAATCCATGTATCATACGAAGTCAACGACGACGGAAAGCAGCAGATTCTCAGCAAACCTAGTATCATCATTAGTTGACGACTCAGAAAACAACAAGATTCGTCAGCAACTAGTATCATCGTTAGGGAATAACTTCAAGAAAACAAAACGACGTGTCCTTTCCTACGGCAACGGAAGCTTGCGTCCTTCATTAGAATCATTCAGAAAACATCGTTAATGACGTTTTCCGCACTGCAAGAAACAAACCGAACGCGTCTGCAGCATCGCTTTCAAGGGCTCGAATCATCGAAACAACGCGCACGGGGGAAACTGAAGCCAAACCAGGTCGTCCCCTAAATAGATAGGAGGACCACGGCCGTGTGTCGTTATCGGAACACCGTTGACTTCCCCCAAAAGCAAGGCTAAGTACAATTTTTTATTCATTTGGAGTAACTTTGAGTGTTTCCTTTGCAGGTCGAATTTCGTTATTCCTGTGGCTGAAGTACGAGCCATTCTTAATCTTACTTTTTTACCGAATTATCTATATCATTGAGATTTCGCTACGACAAGTTTTTATCTTTGAGTGTCTGTTTCCGAAGTTCTACTGAAATTATCTAATCATATACTATGTAAATTAATCATTTTGGTTGATTAATTATCCTTACGTACAAATCTAATTAAACAGTGAATAGCGTTTACGCATGGACGTCTGGTATTTATACAGATGCATGGATAGGTCGTTAAGCAACGTAGTGATTAAAAACACACAAAAAAACAAGTGGAACACCCTACAATCTATATAAATTGGGGTAACACTATTTTCGGGTCATGACATAATGCTCCTTGCAAGTCCCGATCACGGGGGGGGGGGGGACAAGTTTTAGCCTTGAGTTTTTGAGTATTAAAATTATCGGAACCTCAATGACTCACCTTACCTTTAAAATACGCTGGATTGCAATGAATACAGTCCTGTAAAAAACTTTCATCAGGCTAATATGCGCTGACCGGGATCCCTCACTATTTCAAATTTTATCAAAGAATGAAGTACAAACAGTTTAATATTGAATACAGTAGAGATAACTTGTCTTATTAAGTAATCGCTCATTCCTAATAGGTCGTCATTCATTGCTTTATCACTTAACCAGCAACATAATGCTAAAAAACCACACAATACGTTCCGAGTGGAACAAAGAGAAGGACCTAATTATTACAAAAGAAATAGAACAGTACCCCTTCATAATCAAACAAGCAAACTCGGTGACTGTGTCACCTAGTCAAGGCGGTCAAGGTTGTCAAAAACTGCCGAAGTGTTCAAGGCATAGCAAATTCCCACACAATAAGCGACTCTAGCAGAGTGGGGAAAAGCGCTGTTGGGTTCATACCAATACTTTTGAATTAAAAAGGATTTGTTCCTATGAAACACACGACCGTATAAGTAATCAGAGCAGGTTTTCGTTTAATTTAATACATTACGTTATAATAAATACTGGTGGGATTAAGCCCGACTTGTACGCTCCGTAAAAATTAGAATATCTTGTTATTCCTTTACTACACGTAATATCCTGTATTTACGACTCACCGTCTGTTGTTCGAACTTCTCTAATGAGAATCCGATTAAGCGAGCGCTTACAGATTACCTCTATAGTTACTAAAAACATTGATCTGTATTAGTGTAATTGTAAGATTCATCTAGGGGTATACAAAATATTAACTTAGACTCTGCAAAATAGGCGTGTTTTTATCAAAGGAAAATCCTATAACCCTTCAAACATAGTAAAATCCGTTTGAACAAAAATGAACAGTTAATCAAATAAATAACTATATAAAGGAACTATACATTTGTCTCATAAATCGTAACATTTGTTCAAATGACCCAACAGAATTTCTCCCCAACCGCAGTCTACTTTGCCGCAAAATCTCGAGAAGCAGGCACCCCGAAGGTCCTTAGTGCTTGTAAAAAAGACTTTTGCTGGGAATGAAATTAATCCTTCCGACACTCCCTGAAATATACGATTTCCGCGACAAAGCTCTAAAAGATACATATCGTGGATACGGAAGTTATAAATAGCCTTTTTTATTGTTGCTAATTTTAATCAGCCAACCAGTCGTGGATGAATCTCTCTGATAATCTATCTAAAGTAATATCCGTAGGTCATTCAAGAGAGGTGATTCGCAGAATTTTTTTTTTATCTTCCGACCTTAATACCAGGAAGTTCTCCACTAGCGAGTGACTTGGGAGAAAAACGGATGTAATTTAACACAAACACGTCCTAAGGACAAGCATAAGCTATTTACGTACCTTCGTATAGATTCTCAATGAATTTTCAAATAGAGATAAATGACGAAAGTGAAAAATGTTAGTAATAGGAGTCATTAGGAAATCAATAGCCCATATAATTTTTCCCTCAAACCATGCCCGAAAAGATCGGACTTGGCGTATTCTGCGCAGATTACGGTCGCTTAAACAAGGAAACGCTTTCCGATAGTTTCCAGTGCTATGTACCGACGACATCTTATCTCTGTTAGTTAGAATAAAATTTTTTTTTCACCAACTTGGACTTACTTAAATGCTTTTACCAGATACCATTACCTAAGTGATTGTACCTCATACACCGTTTTCAGCACACCAGGGGACATTATCATTTTACGTATGCTCCGGCTTACGTTGCACCCCAATTACAATATAGTGTTTGGAGACTATTAGGGGATAACCTACATGCTATATGGATGATCTTTGTAATCTTTTCTAAAAATACCTAGAAGTACATTCACATAAAGTAGAGCTGTGCTACCGAGACAAAGACAATAACTCAGAGTAAATATCTGAAATGTGAGTTTTTTAAACCGAAGGAACATGTATTTATCTAGGTTTATGGTCTACGTCAAGGTCTTAAAGTAGTCCGTGGTAAGTGTCGGCATTCATACTTCCGGTACCTATTAACTAAAAGGGGATACAGCACTTTGCGCTGTAGTGGGTGATTACAATCGTATCAAATAGGTAACTCTTCAATCATGACAGCTCCTTTAACAGATTCTTACGAAGAAGACGTAGATTGATTATGTCTAAAAAGCATCAACAGGAGTTCGATATCTTAAAAGCGGAAATAATGCAGCTTACCTAACTTAAAATCCCTGATTTAAATAGAATTTTTTTTTTTATTGCAACAGACGCCTCAGACCAGGGGTAAGAGGGATACTATTCATATATGATAACATTCTTCCCTATAGGCTTTTTATTCACGTAAAACTAAAGCCCTCTGAAAGTAATAGCAGTAATCGCAAGAAGGGCTAGGTAATCTTTAACACTAGTACCTTTTTAAGTTCATTAATCTGATGGCTTATCCTGATAAAGTCCTTCGGAACATGAGTCCTTTACCGAGTTTTTTCAAAGGCTTTAATCCAGTCCAAAGGAACTCGGTGACAAATTATCATTTCAGGTCTTTGGAGCCAAGATAAATATCTACCTGGGAGAGCAAATATCATAGCTGACCATTATCCCGCAATCCGCACCATACAGCAAAGAACCTTAATTGGACTAAAAGATATAGAAACATCCGTGCCCTATTGTTAAAACCGTATCTAAACAGAAAATCCTTAACCAAGAGATCGCGAGCATTGGAATATCTGGGTCGGAGCGGCAGAACTGTTACAAACTGACAAAGCAAGAGTCAACAGACATCACCAAAACAATAACATTTCGAACGAAACAGAGTCAGCAGCAAAAACATCAAACAATAATCATTTCGAAACGGAAACAGGGTCGTGGCTAAGCAAACATAAACACTTTTGAGCAGAACCCTAAAGCAAAGTACATGTAAGTATGTGTATCAAATAATGTAATCAAATGTAATATTATATTAGGTCGGTGACGAGGAAACCCGAAGAACACAAGCAGATGACCTAACGACCAGGTATAATAATAATCTCTTTCATACCAATCGTCATAAACTGGTTCATTCCGTCATCCAGGGTTCCCTCCTATGTCCACAGAAAAGCCCAATCACTATTTTACTGGCCTACAATGCTTTACAGTAATATAAAAACGCACATGAGCTAATTGTACACGTGTCATGAAACAAGGGATCACCTAAGACACCGTCAGTTTAGGTCCTATCCTGTGCCGAATCAATCCTTGAAAGAATATACGTGATTATTACAGACATTACGAGTCTTGACAGAGGGAATAAACACTTCTTAGTGTTAATAGTTCCTTGACACGTGATATAGAATTAATAGCACTACAAACAATACACCGCAATTGAGTGCGTTCGAATATTTATGAGTGCGTAAATCATTTACATGGAATTCAACACATGATAATAGACTCGGGTGGTGTAATCAATAATAATCTCCTTACACGTTTGTGTGAATTCCTATCCATTAAGAAAACAATAATATATTTATCACCCAGATCACTCGGTTTGGTATAATACCGGATAATTAAATAGGAATGTCATGTCTTACGATTTACAACTCGTGATATTGGACCGACCGGATTATAGCGTGGTTCTCGCGTTAATACCTTTATCATTTAATCTTGTATCTTATAGAATTGATGCCGCAAGTAGCCTTATACGGTACGCCGCTAGAACACTTTTCCACATAATTCAAGCCACCATTAATTTATCAAATATATATAAATATATATAAATAAATAAATATAAAAACATAAAAATAAAATATGGTCACAAGTGGGTCCAATATAATAACACTCCGTAATAAGTCGGAAGGTTACAAATTATACATAAAAAAAGGAATCACGATAAATCAATAAGCAAAACGTAACCCAAGTTAAATTAAATTATCAATAATATGCGTAAGATTTGAACTCTAACTTAACCTTTAGTATGACAAATAAGCTAAAAGTTCAAACCATATCCTAAAAACCTACTGACATATTGTCTGTCCCGGTAATTTATTTTTCGTAGTCAATGAAAAAAAAAATAAATAAATAATAAATAAATAAAATAATAATAATAATTAATAGATAAATAAAATAAAATAAAAGAGATTTTAAAGTCAGGAAGTCTAGAAGTGAAAATGTTTATCTATGCAATAATCCTATAGGAATCTTTACCAGGGCTAATAATATATATAGAATTTTGTATGGAAACCTTTTTCATATAGTTTGAAATAGGAATATTTATTTAACTAATGAAACATGAAACTCATATATTGGTTCAATTTTGGTACTGTTGTTTTTTTTTTTCAGACATTCTTCTCATGTGGGGGTCGAGTATTAAAAAAAAAACAAAAATTTATCCTAAAGTCGTATCTCTTCAGCAAGTAACGTAACTCTTAGCGGCTGAGAAGCACCTCCGCCAAGTGACGACGTCATCATTGCCGTATCAGCATTTGTTCCTTTTAACCTCAATAATCGCTTACACAGGCTTCATCTGTGTGTCTCTCGGCTTTGCAAAGCAGATTGACTGGAGAAAGGAATGCTTAGTTCATGAACTTCCATGTGGTTCATATGTACATGACAGCGCCACTAACATAATTCTTATCCGTGTGTGTATGCAATAGTTTAGACTTGTAATCATTTTAAAATTAATGAACAATATAAGCAAGTAGAATTTCTATAACACAAATTAATTATTTTTTTTTTCTGAAACCTCATAGACATTTAGTAAGTATCAATAAAGGTATATATGGAAATATTTTACTTGCAACATTAGCCTATAAATTCAAGTAAAACACTCATGGGAAAATGTCACATTTTCTTGAAAAACCCAAGTTTATTTGGAAATTAGTGTACATAGTGGGTTTTTTTTCGTGCATCTCCTACCTATTAATAAAGTTAAAAATTAACCTCAGAGGATCGCACGAGAAAATTGAATTTAATTTGTTGAGGCAACATAGAACGAGGGGGAGAAGAGTGGATTATCTTTCTTTTGACTCTATGTTCCCTGGCATCTTACAAAATAGCTCCGTTTTCCACTTCTTTGGCTAGTAACTTACTACCAGTAATATCGAATTTTCTTTGATATTTGTATAGATATCTGTTATTTGTTATAATTATGGATATTTTTACAGTCATCATAGACCTGGATAGTTTCACTCATTGTTAATGCCATGGATAAAAAAGTTTGTCCAGCGTACTCTTTTGAATTTCAAATATCATCGAATTCATGTGGGTTAGTTCTTGTCTAAATGGCTCTCTTCCCCCCCTGTATTTGGATGTCGTCTGAATTTACTTTTGCCCTTGTGACAAGTATAATTTCACAGGGATGCAGGCTGATTTAATGGAACCTGGTTACAGTATCCTGCAGTCGAGAGTTTCACATCGCAACTTCAAAAATCGTTCGCGCAGCGGACGACTACAGTCAATAACAACCGCCTACAATGTGAAAGGAATTTCAATGGACTCTTCGACCGCACCGTATCTCGTCGTTAATCTCGTTTTAATGCGGAACGCTCCGGCGGCTGTCGGATCGACTACAATAGGACATCTTCCGACATTACTACCCGAAGGATATTCAACTCTACTTTGCTGGCTAAGGACTCGTGCTGGGATGATCTATTCATCGCGAACGTAATCGTGTAGCATTAGGATGCGAGAATAAGTAATGAGCGCAAAATGGACCGTTTGGACCCGCCCAGCAAATTTTCCCTTGTTTTAACCATTGAAAAAGGCCTTTTTTCATTGGCTATAGTTGTTGTTCCTGGAACTGTGTAATGGACAAAAAGTTGTTCGAAAGCTAGTTAAAAGTGAAGTAGTATAACCTCGTTCATGTATCCATATATATATAAAGTATCATGTATCCATATTCCTATAAATGATCATAAAATAACAGAATCGGGGGGGGGGAAATATATTTTTTGGGCGTGTACGCAATAGGAATCCTCTTATATAAATGATCAAAATAACATGAATCGAAATATATTTTTTCGTGTACGCACTAGGAATCTATATATATAATGCATAAAAAACGGAATCGGGGGGGGGGGGGAATATATCTTTGCGTGTACGCAATAGGAATCTATTTAAAGTGCACATCTATTAATCATAATTATATGAATCCTATACATATGTATAAAACAAATCAGGTAGCCTATAATCAATCTTTACCTTTTTTTCTTACCAATATCTGCAGTTATTATGAGTTAGTAATATTAATTAATGAATCAGATATATAACATTTAGCATAAAAATGCACGAATCAATCAGCATAAACTTAATAATGTTTATCAATTCATATATTGACAACATTTTTTAATCAGTTAAAATATGATTTTTTATCAGTAATACTTCCATTCTTATGCAATTATCAGAGTACCTTAGTAATTTTCTGTAGCATTGTATCCTTAATGAGATGAATTGAAAAACTGTATCTTATATTATCAGGTGTCACTATTATTTACCAATATCATTTGTTTTATATTTTATTACTTGAATCAATTCATGTACACCATGAATTTTTATTTACTTATATATATATATATATTCCACATAGTGTCTGTATCACACTCTATAAGTCAAAGGCAATTCAAGTTTGATAATATTCAGTGGTTGGTTTTGGTAGCTGACACGGGGAGCTGATGTAAAGTGTTTACATAATAAAAATATGGAATATTAGTCCATATATATAAAAGTCCTAAAAACAAAGAGTCAACCAGATGGCTTTGTCAGGAATGTGATCAACTAGAGACGCTAAAGATGACGTAATACAAAGTATGTAGGCCTAATGATTAACATGCCGTCACCTGTAGTCATTCAATTGTTTATAAACATTAGTCCAAGCTCCCTGCTTGAGACAACTACCCGAACCTATTATTCAAACGGCCTACGTGCTCTGTAGCGTGTCTGCATTTGCTTGTGTGTTCGTATGAAACTATGTCATTGTATGTATGTTCATATGTTCGAATCCTACTGTCTGTTCCTTCATAACTTGTAACAGAGATGGTAGACAAGGAGAACAGAGTTAGCTATCGTCATTAGAAGACCTGTACCTCTTTACCTAAGCTTTATCATGTAGAGGAATCGGATTAGCCATCATCATTGGCAGAAGCGATCAAGCTATCGTTATTAGAAGACTTGTACAATCATATCTGATCTTCACCATGTAAAACTTCAGAAGAAATTATATCTATTTTATACTTAGTGTTTTTCTACAAGAACCTCACCGAACCATGAGTTTAACACATCGTCGTAAAGATAATACCGACTTCGTAAGTGATCTACAAAACCCCAGACACTCCATTGAAGATGGAAGTGCAATACCAACCGACTTAGCGTATAGATTATCGCAAGTCTAACATTACCTCATAGGGCGCCTTATCATACAAGGCACAAGCCCTATATAATATATATATATATATATATATATTGATATATATATATATATATATATATATATATAAATTCTACTTGTTTACATACTGTCCATGTATATGAAAATATATATATATAATATAATATATATATATATATATATATATATATATATATATGTGTGTGTGTGTGTGTGTGTGTGTGTGTGTGTGTGTGTGTGCTCCTCAAGGGTGATTAGGAATGTGAACACCATATAGGGTGCAAGGCCTCTGTCGAGGAGAGATTGGAATGTTTTTGGAAAAACCACAAGTAAGTCAACCGGTTGGTCAGTGAATCAAAGGAGATGAGCGCGAAGGTGCGCAAAAGTTGACCCAGCGAGTTGCTACGTGACTTGAGGGGCGTAGGGTCACCTGATCGTTACGTTCACAAAAAAAAATGCAAACAACTGTGAGAACACTCGCGTGAGTCGAGCCGGAGGGAAGGTGCACAGAGATCCAGCAAAAGGTAAGAACTATTTAGTGTTGGAGTGAAGAGACGTTTTTTATTGAACATTAAATATTTTCCATGTGCACCGTTTGAAAACTATGTTTTTGGTGGAGGACATTTGAGTTTCTAATCAGTTTTTTTCCATGTATATCCAAAGTGATTTTATTTTATACCATTCCCATTCTTTTTTTTATGCTCATCCATTTTGATTTTTGATTTCTGAAGATTATGGTTTCTTTCCCCTGAGATGGATTCAATGCCGCTACATATGATGGGAATTCTTGACTTTTTTTTTAGGCCGACTACTTTTACATATCAGTTAGTGGGGAAAATATATATAATTATGTGAATCATTAATATGTCTTGCTGGTAGATGGTGTGTGTCATTCATTTGAGATGATTTCGTTTGCCACGAGTGATTATTACACTTCATGTCTTGGATTTTCCAGTTCATTTTTTTTTTTTTCTTTTTATCATGTTAGTGTTTTGGGGAATTAAAAGTTCCATTTTTGGATATTTTGGAGTTTGGTTTAGCCTAAATTTAATTTGCATTGAAAATGATAGCAGAGATACCGGTTGTAGGTTCTTCTTAAGGTATATGTCAGAGGGGTCACGTTACCAAGTGGTCTTTTAGACAAGGCTATCATAGGCCTTGTATATATATGTATATATATATATATATATATATATATATATATATATATATATATATATATGTATATATATATATATATATATATACATATATAATATATATATATGTATATATATGATATTATATATATATATATATATATATATAGTATAATATATATATATATATATGTGTGTGTGTGTGTGTGTGTGTGTGTGTGTGTGTATACTACTAAATTTACTGAATGAAAAAAATATAAAAATGGTAAAAGAACAAAAGAACAATAAAAACATATAACTACCAAATTCATACATATTCCAGGAGTTTTCAGGCCTGTAATGATAAACACTGTCGCTATCAACAGTGCGTAATTCAAATAATAAACTTAACAGAATAAAAAAAAGTCAGATAGCGAGGCAAAATAAATGATAAAAAATATAAAAAAAAAAGAGACAAATTATAGGCGAGTCTGACCTGCAATAACGTACCATTTTTAATAACAGTAAATTTTACAAGTTCCATAGCGGAAAGAAACGTATATTTCAGCTTCAAGTGTAAACAGCGTAAATAAACATCATGACTTTTCTGATATATTCTGATAAATGAATATATAAAAAAATGGTTGAAAAACAAAATTACTTGTAAACTTGATTCATTCCTGCCACTAGATGAATTCTTATCAATGAGTATTATCAGAAAACGTTGAAAAAGTAGAATTACTGGTAAACGTGATCATGACTACCGCTGGCAGTAGTGGAATAGTATTTTCTTTCGTCAGTCCAGATCAGTGGCTATGAGAAAAGTAATATTCCCTTCGAAGACAGAGGTCTCTTACTGATTTATTAAATAAGGAAATAAAATAAAAAAATCGTATGTAAAGACGTGTGACCGGGACAGTTATTCTTCTTCATCATAGTTTTATTTACATTGGAAAGAAATTAGAATATGTTTATAGAAAGCCATCAAGTATAAACTCACGGCCAAGATTATTTTGGTTTCGTCCACGTATTTTTCATGCTACTTTATGATAAAACCTTAAATGATCCATTGAAATTGGTATTTTTATTATGTTTTTATATGACTCCTCACTGATATGTATTTCATCTATTATAAGTATGTGCATTCTATTTTCACGAAAAACATAGCAATTTTCCTTCGGCAACCAAAGAGATAAAAAGGACAGTTTGAAATTCGATTCCCTTGGATGTGGGATCGAAAACCGGACACACCCTCGAAGCGGATTTCCTGTGAGCATGTTAAGTCTTCATGCAAAGCACGAATCCAAAAGAGTGTAGATAAGCAGACGGCTAAGAATGTCGTATGAATAATTCTTCATCCAGAGCAAAACAGGGTTTAATCATGATAATAGCACTGACCTTTCCTCATTGTGTGTGAGGGATATATATATATATATATATATATATATATATATATATATATATATATATATATATATATATATATATATATATATATATACGAATAATATAGTTGATAACTCATATTCAAAACAACGTATTTTAACGGAAACGGTTGAAAAACGTCACAGTGCTTTTTTTTTTCCCTTCTTTTGCTTTAGTCTATAATTCCTGACGAAATGTATAATCTTAGTCTCTGGATTCAATGCTGAATAATTTAAACAGGGCACAAAATTGTCAGTATGCATATATGCATAGATACATGCGGTTTCACAAAAACACAAAAAAAAAAAACACACACACACACACACACACACACACACACACACACACACACATATATATATATATATATATATATATATATATATATATATAATATTATATTATATATATATATTAAAATGTCTGCTATCGATATGGGGGAGTGTGAATAGAGGAAGTATCGTATTCTCTGATACAGTTTCAAACAAAGGACTCTCTCTCTCTCTCTCTCTCTCTCTCTCTCTCTCTCTCTCTCTGAGCTTTCTGTGAGCGTGGAAGCTCATGGTGAACTGCCATTCCAAAGTGCAATGATCATCGAGTCAACGTTATAAAAACGATCTGGTAGCAGCATTAGGAACGGAATCGAGTCTCCTTTACTGCGTGGTGTGGCCGATCCAGATCCAGGATCCTGGGCCGAGCAGACCACCAGCTCGTAAACGGCGCGGTTTGTTATAGGACTGTACTATATAATATTTTGCTTGCTTTTTTTTTCCTCTCGATTTGTATTTCTCGTGGGTTTTTTTTTCTCTCTTTTTCGTTTTTCAGATACAGCAGTTATTTCCAAATACTATAAAAGCGTATGAAGTTGTTTTGTTCGTGGAAATAAAAGGAAATATTCCAAAAATTTAGAATTTGTGTCGTGAGACCTACTTGTGCAATATGTTTATATTCCCTTGGCAAATGCGTTTTAACGACGCTATAAATTAGGGTAATTATAATGTATTGTCTCTTATACTCTGGGCTTAGTTAGAAGCTGTGGGAGAAGGAAAACCTTTGATAAAATCTGTCTTGCATTTGAAGAAATTTACCGTTAACGAAATAGCTTGTTGCGAAAAACAACTGAAAGACAGCCTTTTGATATATATGACAGTGTAATTTAAAGCATGATTGATACCGATGTTATTAATTTTGATAAGCCTCTATCTCTGTAAAATAACTGACTGTCGTAGATTATATATGTATGTATATATGCATGTATATATAATTTATATATATATATATATATATAATATATATATATATATATATATATATATATATATATATATGTGTGTGTGTGTGTGTGTGTGTTTGTGTGTGTGTGTGTGTGTGTGTGTCTGTCTGTGTGTGTGCGTGTGTGAATTTTTATCACATCACCGTGATTTTATTTATACGGGAGTTAAGCTACAAATGTCGATTAGTATCAAGTTCGCTCTATCTCGGAGGTAATATCGAAGGGGAATTATAATTACAAGGAAGGTTCCTCACCATTTATCAGTTATCAACTCTCCACCGTAGCTTAATTAATTATATACACACTATATATGTATATGTATTCGTTATATATGTATTTATCATATATATATATATATATATATATATATATATATATATATATATATGTGTGTGTGTGTGTGTGTGTATAGTATATATATTTAAGCTACAGATGTCGTTTAATATCCACTTCGCTCTATACCTTGGAAATAATTGTGAAGGGAGAGTTAAAACTGATAAGTGGTGACGAATTTCTTAAATATAATTCCCCCTTGGAATTACTTCCGAGAAAGAGCGAACTTGATACTAAACGACATCCGTAGCTTAATATCTGTATACCTAAAAGAGAGAGAGAGAGAAGCTGTTATCTCTCTCTTATTATTAGATGTATATATAATATATATATAATATATATGTGTGTGTGTGTGTGTGTAATGAAAGAGAGACAACCTCTATTCTCTCTCTCTCTCTCTCTCTCTCTTCTCATAAGTTGCCATCCCGAAACATTAATCATTTCTTGAGCGTAGAGCGGAGGACTATGCCACAGCGTAATGAAAATGGATCCCCGAAACACATACGAGGTTTTCTCATTTTTCTAAAAGAGGAAACTCTGGGTGACGAATTAGAAAGTCTGTGCTGCTAGCAGCTACTTTATTACCATAGTAGATTCACATCAACCGTGCATTTGACGTCTAAACCAGTCCCTTACGACGCTCCTGATTTGCCGTCGACATGCCAATCACAGGGCTGGAAACTGTCAGTCTCTCGAGAGAGTTCACATGGGCAGGATGTGTGTTTCACCTCTCCTGAGGGATACGTCTTTCAGGAGAGGTGGAACAAACATCCTGCCTATGTGAACTCTCTCGAGAGACAGATTCCAGCCCTGCGATTGGCTTATCAACAGCCAATCAGGAGTGTCATAAGGGGCTGGCCTAGATGTCAAATGCACGGTTGATGTGAATCTACTGTGGTGGCCATCATATACTGCTAGTAGTTATGACTTTTGATTCTTTAGAATGGGATGTTATTTACTTATGCTGCTCCCAAGTCTTGGATAGCAGAAGGGACTATGTATAGAATTAATGCCTTGGCTTTTCAAGAATCAAGAGTTACCGGAACGTCTAGCTAAGCTTATCAGTCTAATAAAAGCAGCAGTGGGTCATAATAAGATATGAGAGCTAACAGAATCTAAAGAAGCTAGTAGATGATTCTCCAGAATGGCCGTTAATGCTTTCACTAAATGTCTTCCACAGAAGAGTAGAGGCATATTAGAAGTATGCCAAAATATTTAAGAAGAAGAAGAAGAAAACTCTAAAAAATGAGCAGGAAGACTAGCTCGACCGAGCCCATAGAAATGTGTCATGGGTTATAAGAATTAGAAGAATAAGGAAAAAGTTGCGGCGAAAACTTAAACAAAGTCAGTGCATAGGATACATACTCATTTTATGTGTCACATTCATAAGGAGTTGTATTTGGCCCCGGTTGGGCTCATGACCGATCTTAGAAACTGTTCCGAATTTACGCACATTCTCGCGATTGCGTCTCTTTGTACTAGTTTGTTCGATTTGACACATAACCTATAACCCTGCGGGATTCAGATAACATTTTTGGTGCATTTCACCAGTGGCAAAATGAGTTGAGATTTTGAATAAAACTCTCTGGCAAAAGCAGTAAGAATGTGCCCGTTAAATGTTCTTATTTCTAATATACTGGGGTTTTAGGTAATGGTAATATCGGCATTTTGTCAGTTGAGGACTTTTTGCTTTTTTTTAAAGAATCACATTAATTAGAAATGTATATAAATGTACATATATTTAATTTAATTGCGTGTAATTAACTATTTGAAAATTTCATGTATATCGAATTCAAAAGCTACACGCATTATAAATTCATAAGATCATGACCACTCAGCATTTCCTTTTCGGTGCTTTTTTTTTCATTTGTCAGTAAAGATTCAGCTTGGCCGAACGAGAATATTCGTGGTCCATCAAATTCAATCGAAATTTTATTATAAACAATTCAAAACCAAAAACCAAAGCAAAAAAAAATGTCGCTGAAAACCTTTATATCTTTGGCTGGCTTGTTGGTTACTACTATTCCAATTCAGGTCTTAGCCGTAGGGCTGTCAGTAAGTATAGTGAAGCCTAGTATGGACCTTTGTATAATATATCCAGCTGAGATGCTTCTACCGTTGCTTATCTTATAGTAGCCAGCGTTTTCCCTCATCAATGGAAATCCTATCGACACTAATTTTTAAAGGTTAGTTTGGAAAAAACTATTGTCATCAGCTTGTAATATTATTTTGTGTTGAAATTAATTTGACTAATGCACAAGTATATTGTTATGAGCTAAAATAACTCCCAGCCTTGAGTACTCTATTGCATGAGGATTATGTTGCTGTAGTTAGGACTACACCGGATGTAGTATAAGGTCAAAGGTGAAATGTCACTGGAAGGAACGTAATAGTCATCTATAGCTTAAACTATGCCAACCAAGCTGTCGTGGTTTAGCTTTTATAGGATTGATTGGTTATGTCTAAGATTGCAATAAGAATGTTTACCAGAAATAGTATTGTATTGTACAGCACACAGAGTGATAGGTAACAGATATCGGGCTTGGCTTCTTACTTGATATATGGTTATGGTTTTATGACAAATTAGCTAAGTGGGGTGGCCAAAATCTTTAAAAAGTCTGAGGTGAATTATTGTAATGATTACGCATTGTAAATAGAATACGTGCTGGGCGGCATTAGCATTTCCGAGTTCGTCCAAGTTTGAAATTGAATGCTAAGGTGGAGAATTTTCTAATCGTCGCGAAAGTAATCATTCGCTCTCTCCTGTAATTACAAACAGAAGAAGATTAACGCCGATCTTATTCAACTGTCGGTACTCACCAACTAATTAATTTTGCGATGCCAAATGCACAAATTCTCTCTCTCTCTCTCTCTCTCTCTCTCTCTCTCTCTCTCTCTCTCTCTCTTTATATATATATATATATATATATATATATATATATATGTATATATATATATATTATATATGTATATATATATATATATATATATATATATGTATAAATATAATATATATATATATATATATATATATATATATATAGTATATATATATTCTTAAAAAATCACAGTAGATGCACGTGACTTCATAAATATATTTGATTTGATAAAACAAGATTCAATGATATTCCTTTTAACTGTGTCATTACATGGGACTAAGGCTCTTGCTTGACTCCAGTTAATAGGATGGTCTAAATCTCTCATATGTACAAATAATGCATTCGATATTTTGCCCAGTTCTCACAGAATATTGATGTTGCTTGAGACGCTGTGAAAGAGATTTGCCCGGTCTGTCCGTATAGACTTTATCACACTTTTTGCAAGGAATTTCATATATGCAGCCTGGAAGATCTTTAGGAGAATTTTTGATTACTAAACTCTTGACATTAATATACTGAAAACAACATTTTATGTTTAAAAAGCTTTAAAATTCTAGGAATATCTAAAAACCTTTCATCATAAGGTAATTTTAGAATGTTATGCTTACTAAATTCAAGTTTGTCATTAGTTGAATAAAATGTTTTTTTCTAGCTCTTTTCCATGCCACATCTACAAAAGTCCTTGGGTATTTAAGTTTCAATGCAATATCATAAATAGTTTTAATTTCAGCGTCAATAAACTGCGGGCTACAGACACGTAAAGCCCTTAGGAACATCCCCAGAAAAAACAGAGAATTTAACATTTTGATGGTGATTGGAGTAGTAATGAACAAAAGAGGCAATATTAGTTGATTTTCGAAAGACTGAAAAGGTGAAATTTCTATCATTTCTATGGACAGTTACATCAAGAGCTAGAAAAACATTTTATTCAACTAATGACAAACTTGAATTTAGTAAGCATAACATTCTAAAATTACCTTATGATGAAAGGTTTTTAGATATTCCTAGAATTTTAAAGCTTTTTAACATAAATGTTGTTTCAGTAATATTAATGTCAAGAGTTTAGTAATCAAAAATTCTCCATAAAGATCTTCCAGGCTGCTTATATGAAATTCCTTGCAAAAGTGTGATAAAGTCTATTACGGACAGACCGCCAAATCTCTTTACAGCGTCTCAAGCAACATCAATATTCTGTGAGAACTGGGCAAATATCGAATGCATTATTTGTACATATGAGAGATTTAGACCATCCTATTAACTGGAGTCAAGCAAGAGCCTTAGTCCCATGTAATGACATAGTTAAAAGGAATATCATTGATCTTGTTTTATCAAATCAAATAATAAAAATGTTCTAAATTTAAGTCTTGGTTTATTTAAACTTGATGCTTTCATAATGAAAAAATTTGTAGATAAATATAAGCAACAAAATAATATATTCAGTTTTTACATGTTTTGGACTGTAAAGATACTTTGTAACTTCGTTAAGGGTCAGAATCGTTAAGTTTGTGAACGTGTGATATCCGATAATCCTGGATTATCCCTTTTAATTTTTACCCTTTTGATAATAACCATCTGGTATTCCTGATCTTTGTTTGTACCTGAGGCCTTCCTCTCCAATTGTACTTTAGTAGCTCCTTGACGATGTCTGAATAAAGACGAAAGCGCTTGGATTTCTGTCTATCATTTTCCCGTGGTATTCGCTTATATATATATATATATATATATATATATATATATATATATATATATATATATATATATACATATATATATATATATATATATATAATATATATATATATATATATATATATATATATACAGGGTGTAACATGAGCTTTGTGCAAATATTTTGGCGAATGAAAGAAGAAGTTATTTTGAGCAGAAATTGTGCTATAAACATATGCATTTTAAGGCTTCGTTTGTCAGTAGGGGTATTTTAAGACAAGGCATGATCCGACTTCCAGCTTACTTGGGACGTGTGCAAGATTTTCCCCTGATTGCCTAAGCTGTAAACATCATGGTTCCTAATGTAACATGAAGTAGTCTTCTAATTAATTACACATAATTAGTACTACTCATAGTAACAACAAGGATAAAAATAATATAATGTCACAAATTAAGCATGTCCGTATAGTCATAAGTGGAAACACAAAATAATTGAACAGAAATTCACCCTCTAAATCACAGGTTTTCAATCTGGGGTACATATACCCCAGGGGTTACTCCAAGGGTCTGTCGTGGGTACGCGCTCCCCTGGCACTCGAATTAATATTAGATACCGACCTTCAATCTGTTTTAGCAAATACTGCTCCTCGGCCAACTAGGATAGTTAATGAAAGCAGTTTCAGCCATTTTATTAACTACCTTTGCCGCTGATTTAATGATACGTATTTTGTTTTTGCAACTCAGTACCATAACCTTGAACATTTTACTGCATAGCCAGAGGTGATAAATATAGAAAATTGTCTTTATTTTATAATGGAATTCTTCATGTTTACAATATTATTGGATATGTCAGGAGAGTTATGTACTTACTCCTTACTTCCCTTCTGTACAATTTTTCTGAATTGGTTTTGTTTTCCACGTAGTACAAAGCGAAAGGGGCACATTACTGATATTACAAATACCCGAAAGAGTACTTGGGGAGGAAAAAGTTGAAAACCCCTGCTCTAAATTCATTACATCAAATAGATTAAAATATGCTAAACTCTACGGACAATAAGACCATTATTTCACCAACGAAAATTTTATCATTGCATTTTATTAGAGATTTTTTTTGTATTGTTTAATACACATTATTGTTATTATTATTTTTTTTTTTCATTTTCATCCTAATAGATAGATCATAAAGATCCTTTCCTAAAGTTCCTGTACCCTTTAATCAATGCGAAACACCTTTTTCATACCTTTTTAGGCTTTCCTGTCCCCCAACAGCAACAACCACAACAAAGCAGTTTTTAGGCTTACTCCCCGAAAATGATATAGCTGTCATTCGAGTTCAGATATTTTCGGCACTTCTCAATAGATTTTCTACAAACAGAAAAATCTTATTAATGTAAAACTTTTGTGCTAAAATATTTATTCGATTCTTGAGAGGAACTTATAATGTTAAGATTAGTTAATGTGTTACAGTAGAAAATACTAAGTCTCCTCTGATGGCCTTGGAATAAACCTTCATATGTTCTTAAATCGGTCACAATCGATGCACAATCTTATCTTTGAGCAGTTGATTACAATAAAAGAGAAAAGTATTCGCAAAGGATAGATAAAGAGGAAAAGAAAAATCTGGTCAAATGTGAGAGAGAGAGAGAGGGAGAGAGAGAGAGAGAGAGAGAGAGAGAGAGAATTGTTAGCTATTATAAAAAACAAAAAAAAAACTTTCAACGCCAGGAATATAACCAGTCGCAATTAATACATTTATAACTTTAAGCACAGTTCAGTACAGTAAGAAATAAAAGTTTTTACAAATGAGAGGAGGAAGAGGACAGAAAAAATACGTTTTTAAGGAGAGAGAGAGAGAGAGAGAGAGAGAGAGAGAGAGAGAGAGAGAGAGAGAGAGAGAGAGAGAGAGAGAAATCACGTTTTCAATAAAAAAAAATTCCTAATCATTCATAATTAATTAATGCACCCACTACATCGTAGTACAGTTTTATACTGTAAGATATTAAAGTTTTTATAAACGATAGGAAGAAGAGGACAGACAAAATACATTTAGAGCGAGAGAATTATTTGGGGCAGCTGTCTGTCCCTGTTGATACGCAAAAAGAAAATCTGTCGACAGATTTCTATTAAAGTAGTAGCTTTTGAAGTCAGATGTACAGGAAATCGATAGTATATGATCGTCTCCATTACTTGGACAGAGTCCAGAGGTCCACACAAAGACTACACCCGTAGTTGGGTGGTGGTATCAGTGCGCCTTATGTGGTGCACTTTAGGCATTACCTAATGTTTTTTTTTATATCAAGTTAATATTCATTCTTTAGATATTAACTTAACGTTCATTGAATATTAGCAAGGAAAACGTTAACTGCTCAGAGCATGTAAGAAATGTCTGCAATAATTCGTTTGCTGCCCGAGTGTTTAGCCAGATATGAAGAACCTAACAGACGCCGTTTTGGGAGATAATCTCAATCTCCCTGGACCTTGTGAGGGAGTTCACAATGAGGCATATGAAGACAACTGAATGAGTAGTGAGATGTCAAAAATAAATTATCAACCGGAAAGCGCTGCAGTGGATATGGTGACTAATTCAGCGCCGGAAAGTGCAGTTTCGCAGATCGTTCGTATATTCTCTTACTTACGTATTACCAAAAGTTATCAGTCAGCAAAAGTCGTCACCCACACTGCCCATTTCCGGGAGACATGAGCTTTGTCTATTTAAACCGCCTTGACAGAGCCCCCTGTATCATTCTCTCCAGTAGCCTGTCACTGGAGGGACATTCCTTTACACTCACCCTGTGGCCATCGGTCCTCAAGTCTGGTCGCTGGTCCTGTTCTGCTGTCATTCATCATAGGCTCTGGCAATATGGTCCGAGTCAAGAAGAGGAGACCAGCACTGTTTCGCATTCCAGTCTCATTCGAGCCAGTTGAGCCAGTCTTCCCCAAGGACAAGGACAAGGAAAAGGACAAGGACAAAGGCAAGTGGGTCTCAGCCTGCCACTCCTGAGGAGGGAAAAGCTACAGCATAACCGACAGCAAGGGCATAGCAGGAAGATCTCTCCATCTGCATCATAGCCTTTCGATCACTTCGCGAAGCCTTGTCCCAACACAATATTCTGTTTTGCACCAGTGCATTACGGCAACAGTATATACATCGATATCCAGTTCCTGTTGCCCTTTCAATAAGTTACCTTTCCATAAAGTGTCCCGGGTCTGCTCATTGGTCCTCCTCCTCCCACCAGAAGTACCTTCCATTAGAAATAGAAGACAATATCAGACTCCTTCAATATGAAAATCGATCTCTCGTTTTTATGACTAAGAAGATTTCTCAGCAAATAGCAATAGCTTTCTACTCGTACATCCTGTGTGTAGTTTTCCAGAGTGGATCGACGTAACGGACACATTCAAAAGGGAAGTCTGTCCTCTGGAAGAATTATCTCTGAGGAAATTTACGATTTTGATTACTGTTCAACTCTCACTTCTCAAGTGACTCAGATGAAATACATATTGTTTTGAAAATAAGTTTTGTTGTGAAACCAAGATATTCTTTGGAAATTGAAGAAGGGTATCAATTTTACCAAATCTTTGAAATTTTGCATATGAAAGTGATAAAACTTCGGAGAAATATACCATTGTTCATAGTAAAACATCTCACCGTTGCATGAACCATTTCTTATCAAAATGTACATAGTGATATATCGTGCAGAAGTAGCGGAAGCTGAAACAGACCCTCCACTATTCTTGTCGGTGTCTGTTTCTGGCATCATCGGTACTAGATATGTATTATTGAGGTGAAATGTTTAAATCTGCTACTTTTTAATATAAAAGTTTAAAAAAAATACTCATGTTTCTCTCAAAACCTGCTCATCCTAATGAAAATCTAAATCAATATGATCATTTCTTTTTATTCCTTCCAAATGGCAGAAAGGTAGACAATATATTTTTCACGCCTTCATTAATTTCATAAATTATAGTCTAACATTCACTGGGCTAAAACCATTTTCTACAAAGTCATTTTCTTACACCATTTTCTACAAAGTCATTTTCTTACACCACCATCATGATCATCATCGCCTCCGACGCTGTGCGGCAATAAGATGAAATCACGCCACTCATGGTCTGTCTCGTGTTTTCACTTTTACACATCTCCACTCATCTCCAGCCTCCCTTTTCATAGTTCTCACCCAAATGGGTAAGGGGCTTTTAGTTTCATGCTATAGTACAAAAATAAAGCGCCCAGATGACGATATTGCTCATTATAAATGTTTCAAACATCGTCATGAAGTTTGTCAAATCGTTGTGGTGAGCTGTTTTGGATAAATTTGCAAGATCCAATTTAGACTTTTCCAAGATGATAAATTTCTTCAGATGTATTATTTTCATCGCTTGTATCTGTGATGTTATTTTGAATGTTTACAATACCATCTCTTGCAGAGAAAAATTGCAGATTGAAAGATTGTAAATATTTCCTGATTTTGATAAGTTTCCAGCATTGCCCCAGAGTTTGTAGCGTAGCATTTTGAAGCCAAAACTCCTCCGGTCACAGACTAACAATAATTGTATGATTCTCTCTCTCTCTCTCTCTCTCTCTCTCTCTCTCTCTCTCTCTCTGTGTGTGTGTGTGTGTGTGTGTGTGTGCCAACACCTAAAGAACGCATTATATATTTATATGCAAAGTACAGCAAGTAGAATATATCAAAAGGCATTAACCAGTTTCGTCTACTCAGACAGGAAAAGAAATGCATGTTAAGTGTGATGGGATGGAAGCTCAGTGCATACGAACATACAGACGGTTTAAAAAAAAATTACGTCCAGATGTAGTTTGAGCCTCATGAAAAATATATCGCTTGGTTATCTGTTTGAACCAGGCACCTTGTAGCACAACTTATATCAAGTAAAAAATACGATTTTTTTTTTTTTACCTTCTTGTACAGCTGATGCTGCGTATGATCGCTACAAGAATGAGGCACAAGCGAGAACGTACAAATCTTTATTTCTGTCTCCAGTTTAGGCTAATTTCTGATGCTAGTTCATGGGAATAGGTCAATTAATTATTGACTACTTCCCCCAAAGTTTGGCAGAAAACGAGCTTGTAAGACACCGCTATTAAAAACATTTTATTTCGCACATTTTTCTTTTTAAATAAAATGGATCAAGGATAGACTGTTATTCATATACTTCTCAAAACTTTCCTTCATATGGCTGTATTTTATTACGTTTCTTTCTATCATATAAGAATAAACCCACCTTTAAGGGCCAGTCCCATCTATAGCAAGTTTTTTTCTTGTAATACGAAGAAAAATTGCACTGTTATCCCTCGTTAATCTTTTACATTTTTCATTCTGTTCAATTCTTATATCCGGTGATTTACTAAGTTGACCAATTACACAGAATTTGTCACAGGAATTACGTGGGATTTGATATTCACACTCTTTGTTATTGTCTGTAGAGCTCATTGTAATGTTTTTAATATTGTCATTGTTATTAAATGCCACGTTAACACTAGAGTTCCTAAGAAGACGGGATTATCTTTAAAGTTCTGCGTTCTTTCTTTCTTATTATTATTACCGTTAAGACGTTTAGCGTTCTCAATGGATTGTATAATACAACATGAAAATGCATTCATTCTTGCCTCCATGTTCCTAATCAGGGCTACACATACGTAAGGCTCAGATGAAATAAGTAATCAGAAGTGGGTCCATGCAGTCACTAAGAAGCCAAGTCAAGGAGGAGCACAAAACTGATTTATCGAATAAAACTACACTGCCTGCTTGTACCAGTCCATCTGGGCCTGTTGCCGGTTTTTCTTAATCTTTTTAATCCTATACCTTTTACTCGAGCTTGAGCCGACTTAAATGTATAGGCCTTGAATGTATGCAAACGGTAAACGAAACGAGTTATATTTAAAGCAGAGGAAATGTGACTGTAAAATCTTGTTTTAAAGGTATTTGTAAGGCATTATATATATATATATATATATATATATATATATATATATATATATATATATATATATATATATATATATATAAGGTTTTTTTGCCACGAAGGAAAAAAATGAAAAAGCGAGATAGCCAAGTACTTCGGTCCTGTTCGGACCCTTTACTGAGGCAAACTGATTTTACAGAGAACAATATAGTCAAATAAAGAAAGCTTAATATACAAACTGACACTACACGATTAGCAAGCAATAAGGGCGATTTTTCACTCTACAGAAGGGAGGAGTCGCCTGAGGGAAGCCACACCTTTGAAGGATACACGCCGTAAACAAGTGATTTTCCCAGAAAAACAGTACAATTTGACAAAAACACGGAAGCATATACAATTTAATATCATGAATTTTTACACAAATTTTCCCCCAAAAAAATTATTATTAAGGAAAAGACGAAAGAAAATATAAACATATATATATCGAGCAAGGAAAGAGGGAGAGAAAATATCGAACCAGAGAGAAAGAGAGAGAGAGAGAGAGAGAGAGAGAGAGAGAGAGAGAGAGAGAGAAAATAATAACTAATATACATGTGGGACTAATTTATTAGTTGTTCATTTATTTAAGGTCCCTCCTTCATAAACATCTTACAAATATATGGGTCCAAATGGTACATTCACAGACTAAGATTTAGGTTGTTTTATTAGTGATTTGTATAATTGCCGATTCCAGTAAATTTCTTGAAACATAATCATTAGATCTAGCAATTACCGAGGTATCACCCCAATTAATACAATGAGATTTTTCACTCAGATGGATAAACAGTGCATTTGAAGTCTGGGCTGTTCTAACTGAATACATATGCTGCTAATCCGTACACATAAATTTTTACTTGACTGACCAACGTAAAAACGATGGGGCAAATCCTTACAAGGAATCTTGTAAATGATGTTGTTATTTGTTACGGGGACTATTCTTAATTAGCATATCTTTAATGGTATGTTATAAGAGAACACTACATTACATTAAACGATTTAAATATTGATTTTATGGCTTCAAATCCACGAAAATAAGGTAAGCTAGTACATTTTTAGGCCTTTCTTTTTCATTAAATAGCAACATTATAAAACTTTTTGTGAGCTTTTTTGATAACATAAATCAGTTAAATGAGGTGGGTAGCAGAGATCGTTTCCTATCTTTTTTATGTATTCTATTTCTTGGTCCAGATATTGTGGACTCGTGATACGCAAAGGCGCGTAGGAACATAGAAGAAAAAATTGAAATTTTAATATTAAGATGGTGGCCAGAATAAAAATGTACATATGTTAAATTATTATTGTGGGTTTTCTATAAATACTGAATTTGCATTGGAAAGATTCTCTATGTATTAATACATCTAGGAAAGGGATACATTGTTATTTTCAATTTCAACAGTGAATTTTATGGATGGCACTAAATTATTCAATTTAGACAGTAAATCATTTACATCGATACCACCAAGATATCATCGACTAAGATATCATACTACTAAGATATCATCGACATATGGGTACCATTTTAAGGTTATCAGTGTGATATTCGGGAGGTGTTGTCTCTCAAAAATTCCATATATAAGTTTTGAAAGGAGAGGTGATAAGGGTTACCCATGGCCATACCAAATAAATTTTATTGGTAATATTCTCCATTAAAATAATCTGCAATCACAAATACATAACTTAATTAAGGAAATTAGTGACTAACGACATAGGCAATTCATGCAGTACAAGTCCATTACTTAAATATTCTAGTACAGAGTCAATGGGGACTTTTGTAAACAAAAAACATACATCAAAAACTGACAAAACTAAAAATATCGCTAGGGTTTTAGTACAATGTTATTTAATTTTTCCACAAGATCAAGAGAATTCCGGATGTGTGAATTACATACAGTTCCTAGTAGCGGGGAAACAGTTTAGTAAGATATTTAGATAGTTTATAAGCAATTGATCCTACAGTACTAATAATTGGGCGCATAGGTTGTTTTCCTTATGAGTTTTGACTAGGCCATATAATAAGGTAATGAGGGACCACTTTACAGTTAACTACACAAGAGTTCTTTTTTATCTTTAAGAATTTGTTTGATATTGATATTAAAGTTTTTTATTCTTGGTCCAACGGATTTTTTTGCGAGTTTTTTGTAAGTTATTTCATCCTCTAGTTAAAGTATGCATGCGTGATATGTAGTCAGTTTTGTCAAGAGCCACTAAACTATTGGATTTTATCAGCCTTGGTAATGTGTAAGCTATTATCTTCTTCAATCTTTTAAACTTTTTCTGTAGCGAGCAGGGAAGTTATTTTCATGATAGGCATGCTAGCACTATATGTAATGCCTTGATAATGTCTAAATGATTTGTTTTGTGGTAGGTCACAGATATTTTTCAAACTTATATAGAGATGTTGCTATTGATAAGCTGAGGGTTTGTTACAAATGAAGAAAGACCAACCCAAAGCCTAATACACGCACTACATTATCACTTATTGTTTGCTCGATAAATTCACCACACAATCACTTCTAGCATTATTGGTCCAATCACTGTCGTTGATAAGGTTTGTTTTAATCTGTCCAGTTTTCTAATCAAAGTGTCTGTATTTCTATGAAGTTTTCCATAATATTTCTTGCCTTAATGCGTGTTTCCAATCAGCGGGAATCGAGTAGTTAAAGTTACGTCGGGCTTTTTCCAGTTCTTTAAAGAAATTCTCCTTTTCCTCCATTTTCGCGGCAGCAATGTGACGTTTTTAATATCATTGCTACCATACCGCATGAGAAGATACGATCAACATCCTTTTAATGAATTTTCATAAGTGATATTAAAACATCAATGATATAACAACATCATTTGCAAAATTCCTTGTAAGGATTGCCCCATCGTTTTACGTTGGTCAGTCAAGTAAAAATTTATTTGTGTACGGATTAAGCAGCATATGTATTCAGTTAGAACAGCCCAGACTTCAAATGCACTGTTTATCCATCTGAGTGAAAAATCTCATTGTATTAATTGGGGTGATACCTCGGTAATTGCTAGATCTAATGATTATATTTCAAGAAATTTACTGGAATCGGCAATTATACAAATCACTAATAAAAACAACCTAAATCTTAGTCTGTGATGTACCATTTGGACCCATATATTTGTAAGATGTTTATGAAGGACCTTAAAATAAATGAAACAACTAATAAATTAGTCCCACATGTATATAGTTATTATTTCTCTCTCTCTCTCTCTCTCTCTCTCTCTCTCTCTCTCTCTCTCTCTCTCTCTCTCTCTCTGGTTCGATATTTTCTCTCCTCTTTCTCTTGCTCGCATATATATATATATATTTTTCTTTCGTCTTTTCATTAATAATAATTTTTGGGGGGAAAATTTGTGTAAAAATTCATGATATTAAATTGTATATGCTTCCGTGTTTTTTCAAATTGTACTGTTTTCTGGGAAAATCACTTGTTTACTGCGTGTATCCTTCAAGGTGTGGCTTCCCTCAGGCGACTCCTCCCTTCTGTAGAGTGAAAAATCGCCCTTATTGCTTGCTAATCGTGTAGTGTCAGTTTGTATATTAAGCTTTCTTTTGACTATGTTGTTCTCTGTAAAATCAGTTTGCCTCAGTAAAGGGTCCGAACAGGACCGAAAGTACTTGGCTATCTCGCTTTTTCATTTTTTCCTTCGTGGCAAAAAACCATTTATTTATACATAGCATCACGTTTTTTTTATATACTTCGTGATCAAGTTATTCATATATATATATATATATATATATAACCGATGAACCTTATCCATGTGGAACTAGGCCACATCGGCTATTGACTTGAATTGCAAGCTTCTCAAGAATATGGTGTTGATTGAAGAAAAAGAAGTAACAGAAGGGCGAATTAAAATAACATGTACGCGGGGGTCCCTGGTGCTTTAATTAATAATCAGATACAAAACTGATGGACAAGAAACGTTTTATAAAACAAATAATTAAAATACAGACTATGTATTTGGTCTGGTATTGTTTCAATTCTTTACAGATGACAGATTTTTAATCTCTTAAGTAACAGAAAGATGAAGTCTGCAGTTTCAAAGTATGTAAACCTATAGTGAACTCAACAACATAACAGATCATTCCCTACAAGTCGTTTTAGAGATTAATATTTAATTGTAAAATCTTCGATATTTACGACACTTTTCACGTAGCTGCCAAAATATGTGGCGAAAAGCTTCCACTTAAAAAGAAAATATGTATTAATGACAGACGTAAGTCGCATCCATTTGAAGCTCCTTTTCAGCTATAACCATTCTTGAGGATTTCTTTCCTTGTTGGATGACGGAATTAGCCCGTTCTTTCCGAAATAACATTCGAAGATGGAAGAGCTATCCCGGTTCTCACAAAGATGTCCCAAAGTAAATAAAATTTCAGGAATATTCTTTGTCTGTCTTTATGAACTTTCCTTGTCTCGTCCTTCAGATGTTTCTGATGTCGTTGATATGACCATTGTTTGCTAAGACCCCTTAAGGTGTAGAATCAATCTTGCACTAAGCCCCGGCGGCTGGGGTTCCACTCACAATTTCCAATTGACTTTCATCGCTTTCATCGACGTCTGCGATTGTCGGTATCTGTACGACGACTAAGATTCTTCTGTCGATTTGTGCCATGGCGTCGAGACCTTCCCGAAGGGTTTTGACTTGACTCGTTGTAGGCGAAAACTGAAGTAGCTTCAAGTGACTTGACCTTTGAATTCGACTTCAAGCAAATCCTCACATAAGATTTAAATCTGAAGTGAGCTGTAGTTAGTTACTGCAGTCGAGCAAATGGTGCACTTGACGAGATCTCTGAAGAGGTTCAACCAACGGCAGCCGGTCGAATGATCCAAGTAACTAGATCCCAGACGTTTTATTCAAGCTTTTGTAGCCAGAGAAGCTTCCTCTCCACAGATTTCAGAGGAAAGTCGGTCGTTCGCTGACGTATGACCCACGTCACAGCCAGAGGAAGAGTGGTGTTTCCTTTGACGATTGCGCCATTCTTAACTCTGCAATGGGAGTGTAGGATTTCACGACGGTTACACCCTCGGATAAAGGAAGACTTCACAAACAAACAAAAAATGTTACTAAGTTTAAACATCAACATTCTGGGGCCAACTGCAGAGGGATATAATAATTCCCGGAAGCTAAGAGAGTAAGATGACGTCATAAATGAGGGAAATGGGTCATTGTCAACAGATATTGGATTTTTTGATGAAAATAATGCATTTTTATAATAAAAAAGCGTTGATGAAACCAATAAGAACAATTTTATATTGACTTACTGTTACTATAGTATGAACCTGAAGTCCAGTATACTCAAATTTCAAAGGAACATTTGAGTTTCATAAAAATCAAGGAAAACGTTAGACTTGCCTTTTCATTGTAGCTCACAAGCGACAAGCCTCGTAAAGACGAAACTACTCTGACAGGGTGAAAGATATGTCTCTGACGCAAGAGCTTTTAACACAAACAGATATCATGACCACCCCAAAATAAATTTATATACCGTATACTGTATGTATATATATATATATATATATATATATATATATATATTATATATAATATGTATATACATACATGTATATATAGCCTACATTATGCGTATATGTAAAAATAAATATGTATATAAATATAGATTATATTA